>NC_056525.1:213527186-213687106 GCF_019175285.1 Sceloporus undulatus | reverse complement strand
CTGTAGCTTGCATCCATTGTTCCGGGTCCTGTTCTCTGGAGCAACAGGCTATTATAACAGCTCTTAACCTTCTCTTCTCCAGGCTAAACATATCCAGCTCCCTGAGACTTTCCTCATAGGGCATGGTTTCCAGACCCTTCACCATTTTAGTCACCCTCCTTTGTACACACTCTAGCTTCTCAATGTCCTTTTTGAACTGGACATAGTATTCCAGATGGGGTCTGACTAAAGCAGAATAGAGTGGCACTATTACTTCGCTTGATCTAGATACTATACTTTTCTTGATGTAGCCTAAAATTGCATTGGCCTTTTTAGCTGCCACATCACATTCATGTTCAACTTGTGGTCTACTTGGACTCCCAGATCCCTTTCACATGTAGTCTTGTACAGCCAGGTGTCCCCCATCCTGTATCTGTGCATTCCATTTTTCTGCCTCAAGTGCAGTACCTTACATTTCTCCCTGTTGAAGTTCATTTTGTTAAGTTTTGGCCCAGCTTTCTAGTCTATTCAGGTCATTTAAAATTTTGATCCTATCCTCTGGAGTATTTGCTATTCCTCCTAATTTGGTATCATCTGCAAATTTGATAAGTATGCCCCCAATTCTGTCATCCAAGTCATTGATAAAGATGTTGAACAGCACTGGGCCCAGGACAGAACCCTGTGGGACCCCACTGGTCACTTCTCTCCAGGATAAACTGGAACCATTGTTGAGCACCCTTTGGGTTTGGCCGGTCAACCAGTTACAAATCCATGTAACAGTTACCTTGTCTAGCCCGCATTTTACACGCTTGTTTGCAAGAATGTCATTCATCTCCCAAGCTGGTAATTTTATCAGAAAAATAGATAAGATTTGTCTGGCATGACATGTTTCTGTAAAACCCATGTTGACTTTTTGTGATTATGGCATTGCTTTCTAGATGCTCACAGACTGTCTGTTTAATGATCTGCTCTAGAATCTTTCCTGGTATTGATGTCAGACTAACTGGACAATAATTGTTGGGATCCTCTTTTTTCCCTTTTTTGAAGACGGGGACAATGTTTGCTCTCCTCCAGTCTGCTGGGACTTCTCCTGTTCTCTAGGAGTTTTCAAAGATTATTGCGAATGGTTCCGATATTACATTAGCCAGCTCTTTTAATACTCTTGGATGTAGTTCATCTGGTCCTGAATATTTATATTCATTTAGATTAACCAGGTGTTCCTGTACTATCTCTTTACTTATTGTGCTGAAATTCCCCTATTCTGTCTTCTGCTCCATTTTCCTCTGGTTGAGCACCATTTTCCTCAGGTTGAGCACCCTTTTCCTTTTCTGAGAAGACTGAGGCAAAGAAAATGTTGAGTAATTCTGCCTTTTCTCTGTCTTCTGTTAGCATTTTGCCATCTTCTCCATGCAGTGGTCCTACCATTTCCTTCTTCTTCCTTTTGCTGCAGACATATCCAAAAAAGCCCTTTTTATTGTTCTTAACCTCTCTAGCAAGCCTGAGTTCATTCTGCACTACTGCTACACATGCTAGCTATTTGTTTGAATTCGTCTTTGGTGATTTCCCTATTTTTTATACATTTCCCGTTTAAAACTTAGCTCAGTTGAAAGTTCCTTAACCATCTATCCTGGCTTCTTGAGACATCTTCCATTTTTCTTCCTCATTGGAATTGTTTGAAATTGTGCCTTCAGTATCTCCCTTTTGAGAAACTCCCATCCATCCTGAACTCCCTTCTCTTTTAGTATTCCTGACCATGGGATCACCCCCAGTATTTCTCTAAGTTTATTGAAATCAGCTCTCCTAAAGTCTAGAATGCGTGTTTGACTATGCCTGGCTTCTCCTTTCCATTGTATAACAAACTCTAGGAGAATATGGTCACTCCCACCTAAGGATCCCACCACTTGCACCCCATCAACCAGGTCATTCCTGTTGGTTAAGATCAGGTCTAAAATAGCTGATCCTCTTGTTGTAGATGAGATAGACATTTCTATCCACACTGTAAGACAGAAGTAACAATATTAACACCTGGTAGCATGGATGTCTATGCCCATACACAGTTTTCACACCACTATGGAGCATCCGCTGTTGTAGGACATATTCAAGATAACAATCATACAAAAAAGAAGTCTCATATTCTAATTCAGAGTATGGGACACAATAACCTTATTTCTCCCTGCAATTTAAATATTTTCCAAAATTCTGTGTCTTGCCTGGTTCACCCACACCTGTAAAACCACATCTGCATTAAGTTCTAAGTGACAACTAGAAATAATAATATATTTTAAACAAACAACAACAAAAAAGCACCAAAAAAGGAAGGTTTTGACTACTTTCCCCTAGAAAACACCAGCCAGCATGAAATTCTGGGAGTCACTCCAAGAAAGGCAATTTTTTAAAGCCTTCACAAATACCATGTTCAATTTTAACAGAAGAGCACAAATGGGTCACTTAAGTGACTCACCTATAAGTCAGTCCCTTTTCCTTGCATGTGTAATAGTACTTCAGTGACTCAGTGTGGTATAGCATAACACAGAGAAACACAAATTTATATGAACACGCTGTAAGAGTAACTCCAATTTATAAAGACTCTAAAGAAATGCAACAATAAAAAGGTTAATAGAATACACAACCAGAAGCAGCATGCTGGCATTCAATTGTGTGCAGTTTCAAATATTTTACTTTAGCTCTCTTATCAAAACTATCCACATGTACAAGATGATGTTTTCAGACAGAATAAAGAAAAGAAACAATTAGGCTGACAGTGTATTATATACTGAATCATTGTATTTTCTCTATCATAAATGATTTTTTCTCTCATGTGTATAGCTGCTGAACACAAAGGACCACATGGACTTTAAATAAAAACAACAAATCAATTAAAGTGCTAAAACATTGGAGGAACAGATTGAGATAACCCCCTCTTCTACCAGCCAAACTGTCCAATAAAATGAAGATTTGCTATCCAAAATGCAACACAAGAGTACTCAGTTGTTATCCTTCAATTCTCAAATACAAATGACAGGAAGATTTTTGATGGCCTTAATTTTTATTTCTTAACGTGCTCCCTCTATGGATTGAGGTAGGTAAAACATAACAAAATACAACAAATGGGCATATAACATCAGTTTGAAAAGTAACAATTAAAATACATAATCAGTTAAAAGAGAATACACATTGAAAACATACATGTTGTATCGATGGACCCAATTTTGTCCTCATCTTATGAAGAAAGAAGTGGTTCCACAAAGAATGTGCCATACACAACTTGCAGAGTAAATTGCTGTAAACCCTTTTGAATGTAATCAGATTTATTTCTCAGTAAATGGGCACAGTATTATTCTGAAGCCCAGTATCCAAGCGTTGTAGCATGGATACTTCATGTCTTTGCTTAAAAATGTAGCAGTGTCTGTTGTCAATAATAGTCTGAGTGAGTGTGAACCAATTGAAGTTTCATCCAGACAAGACAGAGGTGCACCTCGTCAGCTGAAAGGAATGGACTCAGCCTCTGCTGGAGGTGTTATATTTACAGAAATCTTAGGTTTCCAGTTTGGATGTACTCCTGGACTAAGCACTGAGCCCAGATGTCCATGTTTCCTCTGTAGTCAGGAGTGCATTTTCCCAGTTAAAACTAATGTGCCAGCAGCACCTGTTCCTGGAGACGTCATCTATATCATGGAATCAGTTCTGTTGGATGGAATTATCTCACTATGGAATGCAACCTTCACTATCTAAAATGGATGACTAAGTTAGATGTACTGTGCCTACATAAAATTACAAATGTTTTATTGGTTATACACTGCATACTAGACATCTGTTCACAGAGTGAAATGTATTTAAGGCTGCAGAGAAGTTATGTGGATGCCTGGTGTCCACCGTAAAAAAAAAGTCAGTATTAAAACTTCCTTAGGCAAAGCCATGACAGTACGATCACTTAAAAAGTTGATTGCCTCTGTAGAGCAGAAAAGCCTCCAGAGAAACAAAGGGCATTCCCTCTACATGACATGAAAAAAATTGATCCTTGTAATGTATTGCCATAGAACGTGGTAATAGCTAAGAGAAAAGAGAGTTCAAAAAAGATTTGATGAACTCAGAACATCACTGGCTATTAACCGAGATGATTAGGGAACATATCCTCTTGGCAAGATTTTTCTAAAGTGCTTGAAGATTAGAAGGTGTGTAAGAATGATAGGGAATAGAATATTCTATTATCTGCTGTGCCATTATGATAATCAAACAGTGAACTCATTCTCTGAGTACCAATCCTTCTGCTGCCAAAATGACACCATCTACACACACGAGGAGTTATCAGCAGGTAGGAAGAATCTCAAATGTATCAGAAGTAGAACAAAACCAAGGGGGGCTGGGGGAGGGAAGAACTGCAGAATGGCCAAATGAGAACTGAGAGTGCTGAATGGTGACAGAACACTGAATATTGGGATGTTCTAGTTGTATTTGCTTGAACTTGTGCTCCAACCTACACATTAGAATATGCTTTTGCACTTAACACTTGAACAGAGCTAGTGCAGGTCTTTCAACTTACTCTGCTATTGACCACAGTTGAGAGTGCAATGTCAGGAAGAGGCTGGCAGGCAACATCAGTGGATATGGAGACTAATTTATTCTAAAATAAGACACCTAAGTAGCAGGAATCCTGCTTAAAACAGAACAAGGCACCCACCTGCTAAGTGCCTTCAGTATCTAGATCACAGAATCATAAGAGTTGGAAGAGACCACAAGGGCCATCCAGCCCAGCCCCCTGCCATACAGGAATGTACAATCAAAGCACCCCCGAGAGATGCCCACTCAGACTCCAAAGAAGGAGGGTCCACTACACCCTGAGGGAGTATATTCCACTGTAAAACAGCTTACAGTCAAGACATTCTTCCTAAAGTTTAGGTGAAATCACTTTTCCTGTAATTTGAATCCATTGCTCTGGGTCCTAGTCTCTTGGGCAACATTAACTTTGGATTAAAAAAAGCAAAACAATAACAAAACACTTATTTGTTTTTAGTACAATTCATCGTATATTAAATTAAGTTAACTAGCTATTTATTGAATTGTATCCCAACTTTGGTTAATGTATATTTTAACTTTTTTGTTCAAACTGTGTATCACCCATTATATTTTTCATGATTTATTAAGCATCTCCAATCATTCTCTATATTTGACTTTGATATTCCTCTCAACAAAGCTGTTAATATGTCTAAATTCATAGCTTCTCTAACTTTTTCTAACCATTCTTCTTCAGAGGGAATATTATTATTTTTCCAATATCTTGTGAACACAATTCTCACTGAGGTGACCATGTATAATATAATTCTAACAGTACTTTTTCAAGCTTAAATTGTATTCTAGATGTCATATTAAGCAGAAAGATCAACGGGTCAAATGGGGAATTAATTTGTAATTTTTTTTCATTAATCCATATATTTTTTCCCAATATCTTTTTGTTACTGTACATTCTCACCATAGGTGAAAAATGTGCCCTTTGGTTTTTGACATTTCCTGCATATTATATTACCAGATTTATATAGTATATTAAGTTTTGCTGGGGACATATGCCATTAATGCATCATTTTAATAAAGTTTTCTTTGTAATCCTGACATAGTGTATAGTTATTAGTAATGCTCCATGCTTTTTCACATGTAGAGGTTACGTCAGAAAAGCTAAAGCACAAATTCTACATGATCAGATGGATCCTAAGATCTGACTGTACAAATTGCTACACAACATAGTGTCTCAAAAAGTCAAGCCAGCAAACAGTATACTTTGCCACTGTAAGGCAAAGTATATTCCAAAAGTATCTACACTTGGATTGAAGATATTTTGTAATCATATGACAATTTCATAGCTATGCCATGGTTTCTTGTAGTTAGCTGACTTCAAGTCAACTTCAACTTATGGCAGCCTTATGAATAAGAGATCTCCAAGTTACCCTATCCCCAACAGCATTGCTCAGGTTTTGCAGACTCAGGGCTGTCACTTCCTTGACTGGGTCTATCAATCGGGAATGAGGTCTTCCTCTTTTCCTACTGCCCTCTACCTTACCAAGCATAATCTTCTTTTCTAGTGAGTTATGTCTTCTCATGATACAATGGCCAAAGTACAACAGCCTCAGTTTAGTCATCTTGATTTCTAAGGAAAGTTTAGGTTTGATTCATGCTAGGACCCATTTATTTGTCTTTTCAGCAGTCTATGGTATCCTCAGAACTTTTCTCCAGCATCACATCTCAAATGAGTTGATTTTTTCCCCTATCAGATTTCTTCACTGTCAGTTTTCACAACCATACATCAAAATGGGAAATACAATGGCATGGAGAATCTTAACTTTAATGTTCAGCAATATCTGTTTACACTTTACATTTCAGGATCTTGTCTAGCTCCTTCATAGCTGCCCTTTCAAGTCTTAGGGGCGAAACAGTTGGGCAGAAGGGGTGGCTTGTGTGTGTGTGGGTATATAGTTTTATCTTTTTAAAATGTGTTTTATTCCTTTAATAACTATCTTTTTAAAAAATACTGTAATGATTTAATTCCTTTTTAGTGTATGTTTTTAATTGTTCTTTTTTTTTTTTAATGCTGTGAAGCCGCTCTGAGTCCCCAGTTCTGGGAAAAGAGCAGGATACTACTACTACTACTAATAATAATAATAACAATATATGTAATATTAGGATATATATACACATTTTTCCAGTTTTCAGATTCAGCAAAAATCTAATAGCATTATTTGACTTCCAATGGAACTGCACAATGTTCTACTAAATGCTTGGTGAAATCCTGATCCAAAGGAACTGTTTTCACCTAAAATAGAATGTATCTGTGATTTGAAATGGAAGACATGCCTTCAAGAGGTCAGCAATTTAGACAAAGATACACTTTAGACCATTAAATAAGCCATGTTCATAAGCTAACTAAAATAATGCATAATAAAAGTTTGATCATAAACAGCACAATAATACGCAATAAAAGTTTGACCACAAACAGCACAATATTTGAGAAAACTGTGCTCCAAATGTAATTACATTATACAATAAAAAAAGATGTGTAAGAATGTTCATTTGGTAGTATTGACAAAGGAACTACATTAAGCCATAAAAAGGGATTGCTAAGTATGCCTATCTATGCCCTGCTACAAATCTACTTCAAATGATATTTAAAATCACACAAACAAAGAAAATTAGAGTGTACTTCAAGCTGTAATAATCTTCAAGCATGTCTTTCTTTCATAGGTCCAGGTTGGATGAAATCCCAGCTAAACTAAGTAAATGGCAAAGCTGCATATGGCTTTAGTATCTGCAACATTTTGTCTCTTCATAATAAAAGATGAATATTATAATGATTATTTTTTCATATAATTATAGTGTTGCAATGCAATGGCTACTTATACTACTCCAGTCTCAATGACCTCCAAAAAATTATATGAATGTTACTAGTCACTGAACTACCTCCAAATAATTATGAACAATGTCATTTCTAATGTGATTCAGAATAAATCCTATTTTGATATGTCTAAAGACATTACAATTGAAAACATTTTAGAAAATGTATAATTCCTTAAATGGATTGTGTCCATATTCTTTAATAACTACATTTGATGTATTTAATATAACATATCTAAATTTCTTCCATATTATTTCTAGTTTTATAACTAGTATTTTAACTTAAATTTTATTATGCACTCCATTATATTTTCCATGGAACATTAATTCATGAAACTACATTGTGGTTGATGATGGCAGCTGAACCCCTCAGAGGAATTAATTAAGGGATAATCTCTCTTGCTTTGTACCATACAAACCAATAAATGGCTGCTGAGATTAATAGCTTAAGCAAAGCTAAAATGTTTAGTGAATTCCAAAGCCTGCTTATTACATACACTAAAAAGAAAGCAAGATTACAGTTAAACAATAAATAAATATATCACAAAGGAAAACAAGAAAACAAACCATTTCACTGATTTCAGGATACTACAGTATAGAAGCTTTTTCATTGCTATTGATTTTACTTTTATTTTATTATATACTTTAGTATGTAAACTTAAAGTGTATTAACACTAGAAAAAAACGATTGTAGATCCAAAAAGGTTACTATATCTATAATTTAATTAAGCAGAAATGGATGATCATATAGTGCATATACAGATCAGGGACTACATCCGTATATAGTACTTGTTAAATTAACATATACACAAGTCTCATTGATTCAGTGTATCTACTCTAGTTGGAATTAATAGATTTGTAGGATTCAAAGAGTTTATGAAGTATATGAAATAGCATCAGGAAGGCCATTGTGTAAATTTATCATGTTCATTTATAAGAGTCCTGGTGGCGCAGTGGTTAAATGCCTGTACTGCAGCCACTCACTCACAAACCATAAGGTTGGGTGTTCAATACCAGAGAAGGGCTCAGGCTTGACTCAGGCATGCATCCTTCCGAGGTCGCTAAAATGGGTACCCAGATTGTTGGGGGCAATTAGCTTACAATTTGTAAACCACTTAGGGAGTTGCCTAAGTGCACTGATAAGAAGTATAGAAATGTACTTGCTATTGCTATTATTTTACAATTTTTTGACATTCAAAATTGACCAAAAATTTCCACAAGTTTCATTATAATATTTGTGTAATGCATCTTATGGACTGTTAAGGGTACCAGGTGATTTTAAAAGAATGGTGCAAAAGTAAAGCTGTTCTTATTTGGTTTTGCACCTTTTAAAAAACACACCCTGTATTAACGAAACTAGAAGTGTCAGATATTTCAGGGGTTCTTTAATCTTTTTCTTACATAGTTTATTTAGTTACTGAGGTTTCTCAGAGCCCACTCTCACAGAAAGATAGGCTAGCCTACTGAGCACAAGCCTATGTCTACTGGAGCTGCATGCCATCATCTCCACATACACTTAAGGCTGAGCAAAGAAGGTCTTTGCAGAGCATCTTTTCCAACCTGTTTCTAGAACTATAATGCCCAGAGTACTCTGCTGGAAAATGACAATCTACAAATCATTTCAGCTAAAGTGACAACATCACCAGAAATTGCATGAAGAGCCATAATTTTCTCACTGAAGGGTCTGATAAGAACAGATACTCCAGTGAAATCTAGAAATATCCACTGGCACCTTCCATCAAACCTTGTCAGTTGCTGGAATAAGAGGTAAATGATAGTGAAATCAGAGGTAAATAATGGTGCAGGTGATAGAGACAGAGCCTTTATGAACACTCTTGAGACCTCAAAAGCATACAACTAAAATATTCACAAAGGTGAATATTCTTGAAAAGTGTTGGATATTTGTGCATGCTTAGAAGGAATGCACAAAATAAATAAATAATGATCCTTCTCTGTCTTAATTCCCAGTAATTTTAATGACAGGTCCATACAAATTTTTTTAGCAGATCCACCCCCCCCCCATTCTTTAAAATTACCTATAGAAATCAGTGTCTCCTATTTAAGCAATAAATTAGCATGTGATTTATCATAAGACAATTATGCTTTATGTTCAAAGAATAAGATTGACAGTTGACTATTTACAAATAAGTAATAGAGTCATAACTGACATATTCTGCCTAAACTGTCTTGTTTTGTCTTTCAGAAATGAAAAAATGTCTACTTGTCTTAATTTAGTTTATTCCATGTAGCAGAAGGAAATGGCTATAACAACTGTATCTCCAATTATTCTAATATTGAAAGAGGAAAAAGACAAGGCATGGTTAGCCACTTGGAGACAAAATACAACTATGAAGATTCAGGAAGGAAATATCCAACTTAATTCATCTAAATTAGGTGCATCAAGTATTCTGGTGCAACCAAATTCTGTTATCCCTACAAGGTCAGCACTAGAATTAATGAGCATTTTCCTTGAATAGAAAAAGAAAAAAAATAAACTTAGATCTATGTTAAAAGATTATGCAAGTAAATATTTAACTCAGGATTTCAAACAATTGAAAACAGGAGTAGTAATACAGTATGGAATCTAGACTATAACATAGCAATTTCATTTTTTACGGTCACCCTCCAACCTTTTTCCTTACATCCACTGCATATAGTGCAGATGAGGTCATTTATTGTCCCTTCAAGGTCTCAAACCAAAAGTCTAATATTTACATATTGGTTCTGTCCATGCTACACACTGTCCTTATGCCAAATGCTTTTTAGAAGTAATCAAACACTGTGTAGTCTGCATAGTTTCATTTATTCATTCATATCAGCATTGTAATCCCATCATTTTTTTTCCAGCAATAAATGGCTAAAACTCATGCTGCAAAGATATCAATAGCAACAATGATTTCAATGGATCTATATTTCACCCAATAGATGTTTTATGTACCCATGCTGTGATATGTATAAATGTCTTATACCACTTACTTCCATAAACACCACTGAGTGTTTTACCTGGTATCACTTCACCAACATGTAACATCTTTATAAGCAGACTTCTAACAGTACCTTGTTTGGAGATTAGGAGTCACAATTATATTCAGTGCCAGAAAACCTTATACGCATAATAGAACTTAAGACTAGATTTAGTTATACAATTTGGGACTGAACAGATGAGCAACAGAAGTTTTAATTTTGCATATTTCCATTGATTTCTGCAGCACTTTTTTTCTCTAAGGATCTCTCTCTCTCTCTCTCCATGTCACTGCAATAATTTAAGAAAAAATATGATTAAGTAACTACTGCACATATACTGTATTGATTTTCAGTATTGATTTTATGTTGGCATTTCAAATCATGCCTCAAGAAAGCTTCAACGTTTTATGTATTTACAGCTGTCAGTTGGCAAGGGGTCATTTGTTCACTCCAAAGGAAACATGCCTCTGAGGCTCACAAAAAAGTTAGGAGATCTTTTCATAGACAGATTTCTTGACCATCTTCTTAATGCATGAAAACAAAATTTATATTTTAAATCAGAATGGTTCAAACAAATCTGAGCTCTTTGAAATTTTCCCCTTCACTTTTCACAGTAATAAGACAGATACAGATTATGTCTCTCTCCCTGGAGAATCACTTCATAGCCTGAGAGCAAAGACGAGTGATGAGTCATCATTGCACAAAGAAACAGTTTCTAGCAATAACAACAAAAAGCCACAAATTGTTTGTGTGGGAGCTCTGGTTAAATACATATTTAGGAAAAATCAGTTCTTTCTCATTTTTTCATGCTGAAAATTATATTATAGGTTTTATTCTACAGGAATATTTTTATTCTACAATAAAATTTAATTTTAAAAATTGCTTGTAGAATGGGAATTAAAAATAGGCCCAGACTATTGACAAAAATCTGCATGAGTCTACCATGTTCCAACAATCTGTATTGATTTAAAAAAAAGTTTATAGGGAATTCTTCAGGGTTCTCATCACTTTTGCTGACACTGCTTGAGAAGTTTCAACCAAGGACTACATACCACCAAGGAAATATTGGGTTTTCTGATGACATTAGGAATGGAAATAATATTTTAAAATATTCAAAAAATGTTTTTTTTAGAATTTTCTTAATAATTGGCAATTCCACCAACAAACAACAATACAACAAAACAAACTGTAGAAGCTATTTTTCAAATGCCAAAATAAAGGTTAGCAGGATAAATTAAAGATCTTCTATTACTGTCTCAGAGTATATGATTCCTTCATGAAACGTCTTGTATAACATCCTTCCAGAAACCCAAAGATGAGCTGGTGGGTTGGGACATTTGGTATTTGCCTTAACATAGTCCAGGAAAGGGAACCAGGTCTCTTCAAAAGATTTATGAAATATCTCAGTTTTTTAGAGCTTTTGATCTTGCAACCAACTTTTCCATTCCACGCATTACGCCACCATTTTCTGTGTAGAAATTACCAGTTTTACAATTTGTAGCAATTTCAATGCTTAGTCTTTTATGTTTCAAATTTCTGTTTACATTCAAGAAGTGTGAAAGCAATAAAGACTTGGACAAGGTGTGATGTCCTGTTTCTGAGATTGCACATTCCATCTCCATGTGCAAGTGCATGCCCTTGTCCCTACATCCTCTCCAGCATCAAGTCGATGTGCTGATAGTGATTCTTGCAATTTGGACAGGGGTAAAGTATCATTTGTGGATTAACCTCAAGGTGGACTCCCTAATGAGGACTGACTCTGTCTTATAAGGCAGAGAACCCCAGATTTATTTTGCACAAAATTTGCATTTAAGCACAAGAATGTTATTTTCTGTGCAAAACAATCACATGCAAATTTTATACAGCATAAGTACCAAATTGCAAATAGGCTTTGAAAATAATGTGGTTTTCAAATACTTTCTAGAAAATTTCTAGAATTTTTAACTTTAACTAAATTCCAGCCCAGCCAAATATCTGGAGCACTGTTAACTTACTGTTCACATTTGTAAAACAAAGTCACAGTTGTCTTCATGGTTGTTTTGCTGCTGTTTTGAGCGACTTTTATGGTAATGCATTTTGTCAAATACATTATTATCTGGAAGGCTGGATTTAACCATGACTATGGGTATGTAAATAGAAATAAACATTAAAAAGCACCAAAAATGAAAACTGAACTGACAATTCTTTAAAGCTGACATTAAATTGATGGAGACTACCAAAGCACTTCCAAATTATTTCTTTTTCCTTTCTTTTCCTTTCTATCTTCAATGGCTGCAAAAGATGACAGGAGTTCCCTCAAGAAAACCAGTTCTGTTACAAAAATATTTCATTTTTATTTATTTTGCTGCCGAGTGTACTTCCCAAAGCTAGCGTTTTTACTGTACTATTCAGTGGTATAAAGAATCTACATGTAGAGCTCTAATGCTTCTAACATCATTATTAGAGGGAACACAAATCCAGCCAGACCTACTCCATTTAGAACTCTTGCAGGTGCTGATGCATGTGTCTTTTTAAACCCATCACACACATATTATGTGACTACCACCTTGTAGCAAGGTTCCTTTTCCTTCCAGAACAATTACGTTTAAAGTACAACAGACTATACTAGTGCTCCCTGCAGGAATATTCTATCGGGGCTAAAATGTGTCCTGGACTATGCTGCTGGAGCTAAACATAAAAATAACCTTTTATGCATTCTGCATTTCATACACAATGAAATAAATTGTGGTAAACAATAAAGTGACTTTTTTGAGCCCCACTATTCCAAAATGCACCTATATCTATCCAGCAATTTACTAGGTTTTTGTTTCATTGAAGAATTACTCTTGTGTTTCATTCAATTTAGTCATACTGTATTCAGCATGCTAATGAAAACACTAATATCATGGTTCCAGATAAATACAGAGCAGAATGGTTACCATAAATAATGGTGAAAGAGAAGAGGAGATTATTTTATTGGATGTAAATGTTTTAGTATTTAGTAATTAAATGTATAAAAAAGAATTAGTCATGCCTTGAATCCCATTGTGGGAGAAAGACGGGATATAAATCCTGGAAATAAATAAATAAATAAATAAATGCAGTTCCTTGTTGAATTCTGTCTTGTGAATAGGCTTACCATTTGTGCTCTTTTAGGACTACTTCAGAACTCTGTTCCAATGGATATTGCTTCTGCACAACCAACTGCAAAAGTACACTGACAAATCATATATATCAGCACACTTCAGTGTGAACAGCCAATAGAAGGATGAGATTACACAGGTTTATCATATATAATAACACACTTTTGGTGCAAAAAGCCAATGGTAGGATGAGAGTACACAAGAAAATCCTATACAACAGCACACTTTAGTGCAAAAAGCCAAAAGAAAGATAAGAGTACATAGGCATATCATATACAACAGCACTTTTTGGGGCAAAGTCTGCTAGAAGGGTGGGAGTACACAGGCACATTATATATACAATCTTATGATGTGTGAACCAAAGCTTAAAAACAAAACAAATAAATGTCAGTGAGTTGTAACAATTATAAAGACATTTCCAATGCACCCAAGAAAGCCATCAAAACAGCAATAACAAAAATATCAAAAGTAATACACAATAAAAGTAATCTACAAAAATACCATGTGATAATATGTAATAGTCAAAGACAAAAAAGAAAAAGACAATGTGAGGTAAAGGGCAAAGACAGAAGAGCCAAGTCAATTTGAGACTTCCAGCATAGGTAAGTTTCAAGTTGGGGTAAGACTGGCTTTTCCATTCTTGGATTCAGGTGATGCAGGTGTGTAAGAGCTAGTGCTTTTCTTACAAGCAGAGGGGACAGAATGATGCTCCCCTGACTTCTGCAGCCTAGACTGAACACTGGACAAATGGCTAAAAATAATTTTTAACTCTAAACCTTCAATAACAGAAAGTTAGGAACTTATTTTTGCACTGCCAAATTCATCTTAAATGGGATTAATTACGCAAAGTTTGGGTCATCATGTTGGAAGTATAAAGCAGATGCACAGCTAGACTGTTTGAAGAGGACAAGGATCATGACCACCAGCCAGTCAGGACTTCTAGATACTGCCTGCCTCCCCCTCCCTCAGCCCCTGCCATGGAAGAAGGAAAAGAGGAGAATAAGAAACATGGCCAAAGTGGTGGCTCTGGAAGATCTTTCACATCAAGAGGAGTTTCCCCTTCTTTTGCAGCAGTGTGCAAAGGCCATCAGAACTGATGCCATCCCTAATGTCTCCCCCTTGTACTACCTGCATGGCCAGAAGGGTGAACAGACACGTATGCACATGCACTGGAAAGATAAAATTTCCAGAAATTTTGAAGCCATGAAGGGGAAACAGATTTTACTAGGATTTAAAAAAGCAAAAACACAAAAAACATTTTTTCCAGTAAATTGGGGGGAAAGTGCAGAATTCAATCCCATTGCTGACTGAAAATCACTTTGTTGGTTTAGGATCATAAAATGCATTGTGTATAACTTAATTTGGAATAAAAATGTCATGTTTCATATATTAAAAATATTTTTCCAAAAATAATTACAAATTACAAACTACTTCTCCAAGCTGATCTTCCACATGAAGACACAGAGCACTTTGACTTGACACTTACGCTGGAATGTGAACTCACTCAACTAGCAAATTAAAGTGTTCTAACATTGTAAGCCCACAAAGTTCATCAGGCAGCCAGTGCTCAACCAACATAAAGCAAAGTGCTCAGCTAACATAAAGACACTCTTTAAGACAGAAATCGGCCAAACACAGTGAATTCTCAGCAAGACAGTAGTTTACTCCATAATTCGTCGTAAATCAGTAAGCATTACTGATTCTGAACTTGTTTGACAGGGACAAGAGAAGCTTCCCTCTCCAACCCCTCCCTTCTTCCAATTTAAGGTATTAAAAGAATATCTGGATGGTAATAATACAGATGTAGATTTGTATTTATATAAGAGAGGCCATCTACAACGTATGGTTCATGACTTCACTAGGTAAGCTGATACATATAAAAGAAGCTTGTGCATCACAATCCATTCAGGCACTGTTAAATAATTAAGAACATTGAATATAAAGTTCCAGTTCTTGCAAAGGCATGAATTGCAAAGGAATGATTCCTTAGGCCCCTCTTTCCAGTGCCAATCATGTTTTGCAGTTGGGGCTGCATCCATACTCCCAGTCAGTCTTCCTCTTCTGTCTATTCCAAACTTAGATTATCATAAATAATTTTGTAGTTTCATACATTATAAACATATATTGATTAAAATGTGTTGACCTCAAACCAGACTGATAGATTTAGCCACAACATGGGAAGTAAGGGCTGGGACTTAACTCTCTGAAATTTTACCTCCAACAAAGGTAAAACTCTTTCTTGTGTGCTATAATTGGCTGAATTTTACGTATACAGCACCTAAATTTTTTTCCAGGTGTGACCAGGTATAAATAATTAAAATGCAATGAAATGAAAGAGAATTCTTTATAAATTCAGTGTTCTCTACCAAAGAAAAAGACCTTTCACTTCACTGAAGACAGACACCCTGGATCCCATGAGGAGTTACTTTACTGCTGCTAATGGAGTTTAAATTTTGCTGTCCTTTGTCTCAGTCTCCACAGGGCCAAGAGAAGAGTAGTGTCTGCCTGAAAATCAACTCAGTAATAACAGAAATAACAAAATATAGGCCTGTGACTGCTACAATGTCATTTTTTTTCTTCTCCTGTATGATTTTTAAACATCCTTTGCCCAATAAAAAAGCCAGTGGAACTTTGAGGAATACTTGCCTGCTGTGCTTTGTATATTTGGCTTGACCAATAAAGTTATCATCCTTTTGTGGGTTTTACGTTATGTTTTATTTTGCTGAATGGCCAACACAGCTACACCTGAATATGTTTCCTGTAGTTTTATATGTAATCATTTGCTGACTATTTCAGAAATAAAACAATTTTTAAACAAGATGTATATTTATTTCAACCCAATTTACTATATTAATATTTGGTATTTGATGGGCAAGAATAAATAAAAATGGCAAAAGAAATATCCTTTGACAAATGGATTGGTAATAAAGTCAACAAGCCAGAGCAACCCCTGAACAAGACATGAAGCAGCCAGTGTCTAGCAGCCATACAACAAAACTAAGGGCCAAAACAGACGGCTCTAAAGGGGCATCTTGATGCCGCTCCTTTCATCGCCGGATCAGAGCCATGGCAACCATATGCCCTGCTCCTTTTTGCACTGCAAAAACATTGCCAGTTCCACTGCCGCCACGGTTTTTCAGTGCTCCTTTGACGTGCGGCATCTAAATGCTGCATTGCCAGAACACTACAACTAAGGAAGATTATCAAAGTAAACACTAACATTAGTTATGTATACCTGTCCATGCAATAAAATAATAAAAACCTTTGCTTAAATGTATATAGCACATACAGTTATACTTCTCTTCCCTCACTCCAAGTATAGATAAAAAGAAAGGGATAAAGGACGAAGTCTTTGAAAGTTCCCTAATTTCCTCAGCATATACACAGACGATTTCAAACAGAAACTAAGAACAAGGGAAACAGTGAAATGATATGCCTCTAAAGGTACCTACTACTCTATTAAATATACATTAATTGCAATAGGTGTTATAAAATAGTTAACTCTTGTGTTATGCACAGTGAAAACCATCAAGTACTTATCATTACTTAATAATCAGATTTCTCAAGCCCGTTGATGCAGGTTCTTTCAGTAAGGTTATTACAGCACGCTGACTGCACTTTAGTTTAGGATCGGAATAGTACACCACTTTGTTGAGAAGCAATTCAGTCTATTCAAAGTATTCTATTAGTCACATTACCCTGTACTGTACTATATCTTACTGGTGCTCATTACCATCTCCACTGAAAGCACTTTGGTCAGCATGAGGCAGCTTAACATTAAACAGCAGTACTGTCAGTTGAGAAATCTGCTCAATGCATGCAAAAATCCTCTCCCACAATTTGCATTTAACTAAAAATGTATTTGATTCAGCATATCTATCTCCCTGGTACATAAAATCTTCCACTATGGGACAGTTTACCAATGGTCATGAAAATCATATAACTAAATGTCAATAATCAAAGAACTATATGTTGTTCACTGTCCATTATTTCCCATATTTTAACTTATTGTGAGACACAACTGGCATTTATTAATGCAAAAGCCCTGTCATATTCAAAGTTCTGCTGATGTTCCTCAGTGATTACGTAACTTATAGTATGACCATCAAGTAGCTTGTTCAGGGTGTTCCCTAAACTCCATTATAATGGGCTTCTCAGGTCCTGGGGCAGGCATACTGAAGAGAGAAACATGGACTTCTACTTTCCTTAAAAGCATTTTTGAGATGGACACCTACATAACAGGTTTCTACTTACACCCATAAACCCTACTCTGGCATTCTGAATGTATGTAAAATAATTACCACAAGATGGATTCACTCTAATCACTGCTTCCATCACATGGACATTAATTTTGCAACTTGCTGACTTCTCTCAAGCCTGCCCCACGCCTCCACTCTGGAAAAAAAAAACCTGTTGGAAAAAAAATTCTACTCCTACATGCTTCTAGGAGCTGCTGTTCTGTGTTTTTGGAGAAGGTGGTTCTGCCCAAACCACCACAATCAGGTATGTACAAAGATTTCTCATGATCATGATGTTCCAATGTATCACTGGGCACACCAATGTGCTGTATGGGCAGTCGCTCGATCATGCCATCTAAGCAGCCAGCTGCCTGTGGCATCCAAAGGATCCATGGCTCAACAGGACAGGGGGCAGCTGACAGCTGCTGGTGGAGTGTTATGCATGATGTAATACTTATCTTTATCTGCAAAACAATAAGTGATTACACTGTGGATATTCACAAATTCCATTATCTGTGCCATATCAACACTTAAATGTCTCCACAAAGCTCCTAGAAAAGACAGAAAGACTTTCCCTGTCCCCCAGTGGCACTAATGTGCTGACTACAATCTGTTTTGGAACCTATATTGTAGTTTCTGTTAAAGAAAGTTTAAATGTGATTTTGATAAGATATATCATTTTTATTGGTACTTAATTAGGCAATCTCATTATTATTTAAATGCAAGACTACTATAAAAAAAACTAGATAAAAGATAACTGAAAGCAGTTCCACTAAATAAAATGCAAATATTATTTGTTCATCTGTTTCTCATGCCCTTTGCTTTCAGGTACAAACTGTTAGTCTGAGATGCATTTAATAATGCATCACTTTACTTATTGTGATCATTCTCTAATTAACCATCACTTCTTATTATGCAAAGTTCCACAGTGTGTACTCAGAATTTTCCAGCAATGTGTATAACTATTTTTGTTTTAAAGGAAAAGTTGGCTGTAGTAAGCCATGACAGAAGCAGGGCTGCCTAATTATTTTCCCCTTCTGCTACTTTCCTACTCAAAATACTCTCTTGCATGCTTCATTTCTCCAGAAAAAGAAAGGTATGGGAAACCCAACCAGGAGAGGGAGTGCTGAGTAGAAAAACAGCTTGGAGGAAAAGAATCTACCTTTTTAAGATTGAAGCCTCCCATGTCTGCTTTTTTGAAATAATTAACTGATGTGCAATTAAATATAAGACACAGTGACCATCAGTTTTATCTTTGTGATAGTACACAACGTATTTTTTTAAATGAACAATTTAAAAGGTACTATGTAGATTAGATTGAACCTAAGACACATCTTTATCCCATCAAAATTTGTGGGAACTATTTATTCACATATTGCAGTGAGACTGAACATTTTTCACTTGAGCTGTCTCCTGCACTTCAGATACATCCACACTGCAGAAATAATCCAGGTTGGCACCACTTTAAAGACCATGGCTCTGTGCTATGTAATTCTGCCAATTGTAATTCTGTGAGACATTTAGCCTTCTCTGTCAAAGAGCTCTGGTGCCACAATAAACTATAATTCCCAGGATTCCCTAGCACTGAGCCAGGGCAGTTAGTCATCTCAAACTTGATTATTTCTGCAGTATGGATGCAGCGTTCATGCATTTTCCCCCATCCAAACCAGCAGTATCAAAAGAAAGCTTCCCTGAAATATCAATGCAAGTTTGTGTTCCCAGTTCCAAATTCCTACAATACAGGCGTTCATTGAAATAGCTGGACCACTTTTCTAACGCACAAATTGGAAAAGGTAAGAATGTGGAAATAAAGTGATTAGGACTGATGTATCTCCCTCCCCCCCCCCTTTTTTTGGACTATCTATCATGTAAAACTGAAACTAATCAACACTGTATACAACCATACACCAGCACAACAAACAAAAGCAGCACAATAAACAAATACACATCACATAGGTAGGGCTGAATACAACAAAATCCAAAAGCCACAAAAAAGAGATACCTTTATTGGCCAACCAAAATGTACAAAATACATTATGCAAGCTTTTGAAGCTTCAGTGGCTTCTTCATCATGCAAAAATATTTCAAAATCATGCAGGAGAAAAATGGTGAAGATGTTAGAGTTAATTGTTTGTGGGTTACTCACTGAGTTATAAAATCAGAGGCTATTGTGTAAGGGAATGGTTTTTAGACAAATGATCCCAAATCAAAATCCAATTGCTTCTAAGAGATTAAAAAACATATCGAAATTAGCCTTCATTTTTTAAAGGAAAGAAAATAATGATCACTGTTTATATGGTATAATCTCTTTGCACACAAGCAAGAGTGGCCAGTGCTTGTAAGCATATGAATTACTACATCAACCATTCTAACATTCCACATATTAACACGTAATTAGGCTGACTGAAATATTTTATGCAGCATCTCAGGAAACCACACCAGTTATATTGTCTATGCAGAAGTACCCATACATCGACAAATATTCACACCAAAAACGTATACATGTAGGAATGTTATGTAAAAGAAACACCTGGTGTGGTATTTGATTTTCAATTGTATAGTAAACCAATCTACACTACTTTATGCCAGCAAGATAACTTAGGTATAAAGTTTCAACCGCAGATCTTGGCTTGGGGCCTAGAACCATAACAAATGCTCATTCCCAAAACACAGCTGTTTGTGTCTCCATTAAAACTGTTCCTGGTGAGTAGGGGACCATGAGTGAGACCTAACAATTTACTTCCATTGACAGAAATGGAAGGAAACAATCCCCCTCTTCCCTTTACAGTTCCCTACATAATATCAAACTCTGCTCTGGAAGGCTGGAAAACACACCACCAGTTTTTCAGTTAGCACATGTAGCTGCAATAGGAATAGCAAGTACAATTTTATACTGCTTATCAGTGCACTTAAAGCACTCCCTAAGCAGTTTACTATGTGTATGCCAACTGCCCCCAAGAAGCTAGGTTGAGTCGACCCTAGAACCCCTGGCTGGTATCGAACTCACAACCTTGCAACTGGAGTACCTGAAGGCTGGAGTACCAGCAGTTAACCACTGTGCCACCAGAGCTCTTCAGTTGCAAGGGAGAGAGAAGGGGAGATGTCCTATCGAACTAACCATGAGCCACTGATTTAGGCTCAAGTGATGAGATGCAAGAAGCTATAGCAGGGGAAGGGATGGATGGGTCAGTAGAAATAAAAGACTCCCTGCCCTTCTAGCAGCAAGCAAACTGCTTGCAAGCAACTTTCTTTGGCTGATCCAGGCCTTCCCCACTCCCTGCAAACACTTTGACATACACTGCCTAATAATACGGCTGTGAAAATTTCTGGAATTATTTCAACCACAATAGCAATAGCAAGCAAGTACAGTACATTTCTACACCTTTTTGGTGGGTTTTTCAGGCTATGTGGTCATGTTCTAGAAGAGTTTATTCCTGATGTTTTGCCAGCATTTGTGGCTGGTATCTTCAGAGATGCCAGCCACAGATGCTGGCGAAACATCAGGAATAAACTCTTCTAGAACATGGCCACATAGCCCGAAAAACCCACAAAAAACTATGGATACCGGCCATGAAATCCTTCAACTTCACATTTCTATACCGCTTATCAGTGCACTTAAGCACTCCCTAAGCAGCTTACAATGTGTAAGCTAACTGCCCCCAATAAGCTGGGTACTCATTTTAGCAAACTTAGAAGGATGCCAGGCTGAGTAGACCCTGAGCCCCTGGGTGGTATTGAACTCACAACCTTGCGACTGTGAGTGAATGGCTGCAGTACCAGAATTTACCATTGTGCCAGCAGGGCTCCTTTTCATTGTAAAAAAATATTTTGCTTCTGGAAATATTTTACTTCATAAAATCAATTAGTAACATAATGAATGAATGAATACAAAGTCAAACTGGGCAACAGTATTAATCAAACCTAAACTCAAAGTTGTAATTAACTTTTTTCAGGTGACTATCTGTATAAAGCTTATATATTTATATGCACAGCTCTTCACACATGCTGAAACAAGTTTGAATATGATATAAAAACTATACTACCAACCTTCAGGAAGTAAGCATCACTTAACACAGTAGCTTAAATTGTATTGTTGGTGTGAACGAAAATAAACCCACTGAGTAAATGTCAACTCTGTAAGTTTCACTGATTCCATCAATCTATTTGGTTGGTATTAACAGATATGAGGCCAGTGAAATGTATTTATATGTATAATTCAACCTATATATAAAGTATTTCAGTTCAATTACTTTGGCTGCTGGAAAAACTATTCTGATATTTATAAAGCATATATCATTTACAAAATACACACTTTTAAAAAAACTTGTTAACTAAAAGCAAGTCAAAGATGTTAAAAACAGTATTGTTCCACATGGCCTTTAATGTCTGAAACTGCTTTAACAGTTTTAAAATTGTATTTTGGGATTGTTTGGGGACTGTCTTTAAAAGCTGTTAAATAAATATTTTAATGTGTTTTTAAATATTTTTATATATTTGCACAGTTTTAATTGGGAGCCAGTTGTAGTGGGTTGAGCGTTGGACTATGACTCTGGAGATAAGAGTTCAATTCCCTACTTAGCCACTGCATAATCTTGGGCAAGTAACATATACTCAGCCCTAGAAAATGTTGTGATAGGTGGCCTTAGGGTTGCCTTAAGTCATAAACTACTGTACTAATAACAAGTATTTTAATTGCTTTTATTTGTTTATCCCCTTGGGATGTGCTTGTAGGCTGGGCAGTGATACAGAAATACCTTAAATAAATATTAGATAAATAATTGATCTCAATTAATTTCCAGCCATAGAAACTTCACTGATACAAAGTTTTGCCAGGAAACTCAAATTATATGTTACTATAAACATAGAGGAAATAATTATAATTATATTAAATTGATGGGTCAATAACACACACATCCATTTTTTGTTTAAGTAGACACATGCAAGGCCTAGATATATAAATAAATATATATAAATGATTCAATCTCTCTCCCTCCCTCCATGTGTGTGTGTTTGTGTGTGTGTGCACTTACCACAATGGGATTCGTCCAGGAAAACCAAATGCTGATTTTTTTATTATTATTTTTCACACATGGGGTGGTATGTGAGATATGTGTACACAAGTTCAAAAGTCTGCATTATATGCAGGTCTCCACTGCAGTGACCAAAAACTATTCCCCCTAGTCCCAAGGAACATGAGATAGCTAAAAGCTGCATATCCATGTAATCAGAATGGGGGAACAGGATGCCCAACTAGTCTCTACTCTTCAGTTCCCATAAAAACAGAATACTGCCATGAACACACTCCGTGTAAAATCTATCATCCTACTTTTTTTCCTCTGAAGAGAAATCTAAATCATGGTATGCAATATGAAGAGAGAAATAAAGAGGGAAAATTGAAAACTCAGTGGGTTCGACCTGTTTGTCCAGTCTATGGACCAAAAGCTCTTTTTATTCATGGAAGTCACCAGGCTCCAATGGAGACTTCAGTTCCCATAAAAACAGAATAGTGCCAAGAACACACTGTGTGTAAAATCTATCATCCCACTGTTTTCTTTTGAAGAAAAATCTAAATCATGGTGTGTAATATAAAGAGAGAAATAAAGAGAAAAATTGAAAACTCAATGGGGTTGGTCTTGTTTGTCCAGTCTATGGACTAAGAAGCTCCTTTCATTCATGGAATTCATTCCCTACTGTCATTCCCTTCTCCTTTTGACCATCCATTAAGAACGTAAGCCCTTCCTCCATTCCATCTGCCTCGGTCCATGCCTCGGAGGTAGAGAAGAACTGCTGGACCTGATCCCCTTCCCCACCACCTCTCCCTTCTCCTTTTGTGTCGTGTCTTTTTAGATTGTAAACGTGCGGGTAGGGAACTGTCTAACTAAAAGTTTCTATGTACAGCGCTGTGTAAATTGACAGCGCTTTATAAATAAAGGTTAATAATAATAATAATAATAATAATAATAATGGAAGTCACCAGGCTCCAATGGAGACTTCTTGCAGAAGGAAAGGGACAGGCAGGTGATCTTCATTGGTTTCTCCATTATTTGTGTCACTTCTTGTGGTCCAGAAATGCATCAAGTATAGCTGTTCTTCCTGGTAGACACCACAACTACTCCCCAGAGTGCAGACAGCTATGCTGATCTCTATCTGTAAATCATTTCTAGGATGTTTTATATCCATCAGGAACAGGTCTTTTCTAAGATTAATGGGTCTGAATTTCCGTTCAAGATAAATACAGCACAAAATATATTATAATGGAGAATAATTCACAGAAATATAAGGCTATTGAGAAAAATCATCTCCCTCTGCTTCCAGCTACTGTGAGGACTGCTGCTAAACACAGAAAAAACACAAAACAACAACAGAGAAGTCTGAAGGAGGTGGCAGATTACATCCTCATTCTTGGTAATCAAAGTGCTAATACTTTGACTGTATGAGCCCTGATTCCACTACACCACTGTCTCCTATTACTCGCTACTACAGCTTTTCAGGAAGCAAAAATGGGGAGGAGGCATTAGGAAGATGTCTCCCCCACACCTTTCAGTGTGAACACACATCTGCTATGTACTACTCTAGATCTTATCCAATGTGTAAAATGTGAACAAATATTTTATTGACTATTAATTTTATTACTGATGGGGAAAGAGCATCCATTATAAAAGTCCAGAAACATCTGATGTGTGTGTGTGTGTGGGGGGGGGGGGGTACTTTCTTTTTAATCAACAAAGAAATGGCCACGACAAAGCTCACTACTGTGCTTAACTAGCTACACTGGCATGATACAATCAAAGGCATATATATACACTACAGTGATGCTGTGAAATGCTAATTAAGAAACAGTGGTACAATTCTAGACCCTTTTCTGCTTAGGCTGCAATAGATGGCTCAAATCTTGTTAGTTAATCTCAGCTAGACTAGATCCATTCAATCAACCGCTGAATGGTGAGTCAACACATAGAGAAATCTGATGCATTCAATGGGTCTCCTCCAGTCAGGACTAAAATAGGATTTAAACTTATGTATGTTTACTTGAATATTTATACTTACGGCAGGATCTGAGAATAAACAGGCTATTAGAATATACTGTTCTGATATGCTGTATACAAACTATTAGCACATAGTCCCTGTACAAATATAGATACTTGGAAGTAAGTTTTAACACAAATGAATATGACTTACTTTTAAAAAAAATACTTAGGATTGAAGTTATTGTTATGTTAATTCAAACAGCAAGTGGGAAACACAAACATCAAGCACAGAAGCACTGATGCATCCTTTTCCATATGCTGCAATCTGTATGAGTTCAATAGTACAGTGCTCTTACTAACTGGAGGGCACTCAGTACCTTGTTGAGCCTAGCCCTCCACTGTATAGATTTATTCCCAGTTAAGTTTGACTGCTCAACAACACACTCCAGTTAAACAGCTTTGTAAAACAACATTCGCTAACTTCTTGTTTTAAGATAAAAGATATTTAAATGGTATTACAGACATTTTCCCAGTTTCAAACATCTTCCTGCCACCTATATATGTGTCTGGTACATCCCTTATATGCAACTATGAATCCATTACTTCAGACATTCTTCAAATTACTAGTCTTAATTACAGCAATGATACTGCCGGATTTTCAAACAGTCAACTCCTTGACAGAATCAAACCTCCAATAGAAAAACATTCAGTCAATATCTACAGTGGTGTACAAAACTCATCACGAAAACTGCATTTTGAAACTTTTTTGTAGTCTACTCTTAAAACAGATTTAAGCATGCCTAAATCAACATCACTATTAACTGGAAACAAGGCTCGCTGAAATCAAAGAATCAAGTTGTACTCTGCTCACCCGATACCTCCAAATAATGTGCTTATGCCGAGTAAAATTCCCTTCCACAACTCAGAAATATCATGTTGCAGTTTTGGAAGCATCTACACTCACTGAGAACTTACCTTGAAGGAAATGCAACTCCATTAGTGCAAGTGCTGTAAATGACCACTTAAGAACTTCTATTTTGAAACTTCTTCCTCAAAAGGTATATTTGACACAAAACTCTGTTTACTACCACATATATGGGAAACTCTGTATAACTGATGTAATACCAGAGTGAAAGAGTGACTTAAGATATGGCGCACAAGCATTATTCTCTAGGATCACTGGGGTAACACACCTGTATTATCTATGCAACAAGGGATTCCAATTGTGCTTGGTTCAGTAAAAGCAAAAGCAAAATCCAAAACAGTGAAGGCATTTTAAAAATAAAGGTGGTAAATGCAAAAGCTACTCAGACCCTGACCAACCAATTTAGAAACAGGCATTTTAACACCATGTTTTTCAAAACAAGAACCATGGATCAAGTATTCCAAACAAATGACTCTACCTGATAATCCTAGGCTAGAGTAAGGATCCTAAATTCACCTTCCACAGAAATTGGTGTGACTAACCCCCCAAGTATATGTGTTTAGGAATGAGCTGTCAATGCTGTCAATATTTTCAAATCATAGCAAGCCTATATGCTGTTTGAATGATGCACAGTTGTGCAACCCATACATGCCTAGGTACATGTTTATCTAGACATTTCACTGAGTTCAGTGGCAACTTTCCCCGGTGAATGTAGAAGTAAGATTGTAACCTTAAACATGTTAATATATTTGTTTTTTCATGTAATTGTTTTTCAAGAAAACAAGTAGAAACACATGGATGTCCCACTTCCACACGTGTTCATGTTTCAGATATTAAACCCTAAGGCAAAATGCCACACGTGAATCCAGAAACACTTTCCAAAAGTACTTGCTCCAAACAAGTCTTACTGGGCTAGTTGAATGAGAAGTGTAATCACGTTTGCTGAGATTGTTTACTACACGTCTACAGCCTCTGCAAAACCACTCTCAATTCGATTAGTCTGGTTTGCCACAAACCCAGCAATTTTCACATACACTTCCAATTACACACAAAGTTTTTTCACTGTTGTATACGGATGTGGAAAGTATTTCAACTGCAGAAATTCCATTTAAATGGATAAAGCTACTGCCTTTTGGACCCATCAAGCAACATTACTCCCCACGCAGTTAAAAACATTAAAGACCATCGTCACTCACTTGTTGTATATGTCTATGTGTTAAAGAAATCCAATCCACTCATGGCTGCCTATATATTCTAAGCCCTAATCATACAAAAACAGCAAACAGGCAAAATGACAGAGCTCCAGGTTTGGCCACATGGCCGACTGCATCCCTCTTTGCTCCAGAGGGCTAGGAAAGGAGATAATACTTTCAGATACATATAATTTAAGCCTGCCCATCACCATCCATCTGTAAAACAATTAAGAACATCACATATAAAAGTAACATAGTTCTGGCCAAATCATGAAGTGCAGGGAAAGCAACTATTCCTCAGGGACAATGTCACAAAATGCAAAATAAAGTGGGGGGGGGGGGGGGTAATAACAACCAACCATTAGCAGACACTGGAATTTTCACCTCTTTAACGGAAAGCTGGAAAAGTAGGAACATTTGTTTTTCACAGGGAAAAACAAAACAAAGCAACTTAGAATTTGGACATATTGTGTGTGAGTGAAGAAGTGTGTCTCAAGCACACGAGGCAACAAACCTCAGAGGGATGCTGCTGCTGCTGCTGCTGCTGCGTGTGTCTCAGACGCCTAGTGGGCACAAACAAAAACCCAACATCTTTCTTTCTTCCTCCCAACAATCCAGCCCTGGCATGGACAGCTTCTAAACCTCGTATCAGGAGTCCAACTGTGAGATGCGTGACACGCGTCCGATGATGCCTCTTTCCATTCAGGTAAGCTCCCTTTACAGACCCAAACCAGGCAAGCTTCGAAGACCTGTCCACAACTAAGCAGCCATTCATAACAAAAGAAAGCCTAGCTCCATCTTCATTTCATCACTTAACAGCCTCTGCAGCGAAGGCTCAAAAGACCTTACTTTGGGGGGGAAGAGAGTAATGTAATTTGTAACGTAATTTACAAAAGAGTGGAAACGCCTACAAGGAGCTGAAGTACCTGCGCTGGGGAGATGTTCAGTTGTTCACTTCATCTTCCGTTGACAAGGAAACCAAACCGCACTTCATTTCTCCAGGAAGGAAAAAAAACACCTTCCACTGCCATCATTTGAAAACTTATTCGTGTGTATATATATGTATAATGTGTGTGCATCTACCAACATTGTGATCATCATCATAAAATTATCTCGGTATAAAAGAATTAAAAAAAAGTGAAATGTATCTTTGGCTCACTCTTTTTTTCCCTCCCGTTTTTGGGAATACGGTTTTGCTTCTTTTAAAGAGTGGGAGTAGAAGGTAAAAAGGATCAACAGTAGCACCAAGCTGCAAGAAAAGTTTCACATTATAAACCAGCATTAAAAAACAAAAAACAGAAAAAGAAGAAAAACAGCTGATCGAAAGGCCGGTGTCCCCAAAAGATAAAAAAAGGAAACAGAACAAAAAAATAATACCAAAAAAAAGAGACATTTTAACAAAATTAATAGTCTTGCTCAGTGGCTTTGTGCCAGCGTTGCAAGATTGCAAACTCTTTGGTAAACATTGCTGTAAAATGCATATTCAAAGCCCATATATATTTGGAGATATATATATATATATATATATACATACAAAAAACCCCAAAACATCATAAAAAATTCTCTGCAAAAGAGAGTTAAGCAACATGCCCCTTTCTCATCTGTTTTGCTTTTAAATATATATATATGCATTATAATTCAAACTGAGCTTTCTTGTCACAACAAAACCTGCTGCATATATATCAATATAAATGTATATATAAATATGTATAATTTATGTTAAGCCTGGACTGGCAAGTCTTTTATTTCTCTCTCTCTATTTCTGCTTTTTATTTTCCTTTTCCTTTAGATTTCTATGACTTCCAATTCCTTTTTGCTCCCAGTTTTTTTTTAGTTACAAACCCTTATTCTTACAAACTAAGGAAAAAATATTTAAAAAAAACCCTTTTCAAAATCATCATCAGACAAAAAAAAAGAGGATGAAATCCACAAAAACAAGTTTTTATTTAAAATATATATTTTTAAATATTAAAAAAACAGAAAAAATCAGCCCCCAATCTCTCTCTCTCTCTCTCTCTGTATATATATATATATATATATATATATATGAGAGGAAAAAACCAGGACAAAAAGGAAAAAAGAAAAAGAAAATGTTAAGAAAAAGAGGAGGACAAGAATGTCAGCAGAAAGGTACTCACCGAGCGGGGAGTAGTAAAAGGGAGCAACAAAAATTGCGAGTTACTACTATACAAAATACAGTATGGCGGTGGCTGGTTGGAGGAAGGATAGCAGGCGCTTGTTTAATAGATATCTCTTTAATATATATTGATATAGGTAAATAGAGATAGATTCCACCCTCTGCAGTCTCTGCTTCGGGTCCCTGCCTTAGGGACAGGGGCCAAGCCCAACGGAGGAGCCCCACTCGCTCCCAGCACCGGCGGAGAAGGAGAAGGCGCAGGAGGCAAAGGAAGAGCCAGCAGCAACAGCAGCGCAAGGAAAACGAAGCAGGAGCAGGTGCCCCGCCGCCACGCGCCGCCCGCTCGAGACGAGCCTGGCAGCCAGAAAGAGAGAGAGAGAGACAGCCAGCGGGCGCGCGCCCTGCCTGCCTGCCTGCCTCTGCTCTCGCGCTTTATCTTCCGCGCACGCGCACTCGCGCTCTGGGAAGGCGCGACCGTTACTCTGAGGGAGAGGGAGGGGGAGGGGACTGGAGGGTAAAAGCCTCCCTCAAAGAGCACCATCATCATCACCCTGCTTTTCTTTTTGTGAGGGCAGCCGCTGTTTGGCGTCTGTGCGTCTCTAGTGTGAAATGTTCACATACACACACGCGCGCGCGCAGCTCCTGTGTGAATGTCCATATACCTACTGTGTGAGATACCATCCATATACACACCTCCTGTAGGAGGCAACGTGAGACACCCACATACGCACTCCTCCTCTGTGGGACATACTACACTCTGTGGGATACCCACATACATACAACACTCCTCCTCTGTGGGACACACACACACCTCCTCTGGGAGACATACACACTGTGGGATACCCACATACATACACCTCTTGTGTGGGACACCCATATATATATATATATATACACACACACACACACACACACACACACTGCGTGGGACCCACATGGACATACCCCTCCAGTACGAGACATACACATACAGCCATGTGAGATATCCACATACACACATCCCTACCTGGGAATCCCACACACATACACATACACCTCCTGTGTGGGATTCCCACATACTGTATATACACTACACACTTACTGTGTGAGACCCACATACGCCCACACACCTCCAGTAAGACATACACATACACCTGTGTGAGATTCCCTCATACACACACACACACAGAAACACACACCTCCTGTGACACCGACATACAGACACATACATCTCCTGTGTGACACACACACAGAGATACACCTTCTATGTAGGACACACACCCACACATCTCCTGTGTGGGATATACACAGACACACACACAAGCAGGTGTGTGAGGATGAGATGAGAAATGAGGTTGCTCCTGCTGTTGCTTCTGCTTCTTTTTCATGTGTGTCTTCAAGTCATTTCACACTTAAAGAAGGTGAACATGGAGTTTTCTTGACAAGTTTCTTAAGAGAGGGGTTGCCATTGCCATCCTCTGAGGCCGTGAGAGTGTGACACACACAGGGTCACCCCCCTGGTTTCTATGATGGAGCCATGCTGTCCTCTCACCTCAAAGTTGTTCCTTTTCCCCTCACAGTTGCTGTTTCTGCCACCTCGGTGACCGACACTTGAGGGGGTATATTTTGTTGTGTTACCAACACACACAAGCACACAGCGGCACCTTCTTGTTAGACAAAGGCACCTGAAAAGATAGTGTGAGAACAGTAAGAGGTGGGCTCAGCTCAGGGCCAGTTCATTGTGTGCCAAGTGGCCCACAGCCCCTTAGTGCCTCTTGTGTTGAAGGTGCCACCTGACATCTCTTACCATTGCTGGGCATCCTTGCTGTCACTTACCACCCTTTCCCATTTCCAGTAAAAATAATAGTATTTTCACTCCCTGCACAGGAGGAGGGCTGCTCTTAATGCCCCCGCTGTGCCCTCTCTTAAGCTCTTGTTGTGAAAAAAAGAAGATTTTGACTGATATTTGGCGGTGCTACCAACCCCCCCTCTGAAGGAACTTGCCAAGAAGACCCCATGATATATGCCTTAGGGTCGCCATAAGTGGGAAACAGCTTGAAGACACAAAACAACAACAACAACAACAACAACAACACCTTTCTTCCTGCCCAAGGGAGGCAGGGAGGATCAAAGAGAGAACTGTCCACTCCATGCTAAGGGACACAAGATGTACTGTTATCAACAGTGTCAACAACCACATATTTCATACTATCACATGCAGAAATAGGTAATCTATTCAAACTTGGATTTGCTGCAACCTGCATAACCCCTCCTTACAGTATCTTTGTAAAAAGTTGTCTTGGGATTTCAAGCTGCTCTAGGAATCCTTCCCCCTTCACATCCCACACCTGTGAGGCTAACATTGGTTTATGCTGCCTTGAAAGGAAAAGGAAATTGGCATAGGTACAAGTACTTATCTATTATCATATTTGAAAGCTGATTTCTCACAATAACGAAATGATTGGTGGGGATGGATGGTGCAAGCAGCAGCAAGCTTTTCTCCTGCCCTGCCCATTCCCCAAATCTCTCTCCTTGGTTGTCCACATATTGAAGGTGATTTATAAATTGTACATGAGGTGGCCACTTCAAAATCTGCAACAGGACCTGGTGTGTTGTGCTTCACCAGCGCTGGGTGGGGGGGGGGGGGCAGAGGAGAAGGATCAGTGCCAACACAGCAGCTAATAGGATTATGGCTGCAATCCCAAACAAATTCAGTGTGAAGCCAATCTCCCTATGAGTTCAGTGAATAAGTGAACTTCTAATTATGTTTAGTTAGGATTGGGCTGCAGACCATTAAGCTGAAATTTGGTAATGGTACTTACAGTCCTTCAAAGTAAGTTCCATTGAAATCAATTTTTTTCCCTAAATTAATTTGCAGACGATCAGGATATCTAGTGCCACCTTACTTGTTTACTAATTTGCAACTCCTTTCTCTTCATTGATAAAGATGGTTGTAATTGCTTCCATTTGGATTTGTTGCAACGTCTATGAATAATTCAAAATACTTGACACTATGGTATATTTTCAAATCGCTATTCGGTAAAATTACTCTTACACAACCAGTTGTTATCATGTTGAACCATGGGCTCACTACATTATTTTGTTTTCTTCTCATACTATTACAATTTAATTATTTTTTGTGTATGTGAATTATTCAGTCATTTGGCCCCATACAGATAAGTACTTCACAAACTTTGTAGTTTTAATTAAACCTTTTTACTTAAATCCTTCATTCCCCTCATTTCCTTTAATCCCAATTTTCCCTAGGAAATGACAGTAAATAGCTGATTCATCTCGCTGCTTGTGTATTGCCTAACTCTTGCTTTATGATTGGAGTTCAAAATGCATACTAATAAAAATAGTTATTTCGCTCCTCTTTTTTTGCTGATTTGTTATGGCTTTTTGCATGGCTTCCAGCTGTTCTCTTATCAACTGCATTTGGAAATAAACAGCAGAAATGTACATTTTATAACAAATATGTAGGCTTAAAGGGGGAAATATCAAGGTATCTTTATGAATTTCTAAATACCTTCCCCCACCTCAGAAAGCAACAGGTTATATTGAAAACAGTAAAGCTACTTTAGTAGTCATGCCATGCTGAATATATGTGTGTGTTGTTGTTGTTGTTGTAAACTGTCCTCGTCAATCTCGACTCATGGTGATCCTATGGATGAGACATCTCCAAGACCTTTTGTCCCCCACTGTTCTGCTTAATTCCTGCAACCCCATAAAATCTGTGACCTCCCTAAAAGAGTCCATCCATCTGGCATGTGGGCTTCCTCTTTTCCTACTTTCCTCCACTTTTCCCAGCATTATTGTCTTTTCCAATGAGTCCTCCTTTCTCATGATGTGTCCGAAGTACGACAGCCTCAGTTTGGTTATCTTGGCTTCCAGTGAGGTTTCTGGCTTGATTTGCTCTGGGACCCATTTGTTTGCCCTTTCAGTTGTCCATAGGATCCTCAGCACTCTTCTCCAGCACCACATTTCAAATGAATGAATTTTCTTCCTATCTTCTTTCTTAACTGTCCAACTCTCACATCCATACATGGCAATAGGAATGCAATGGTTTGTATGATTTTAACTTTTGTGCTCAGTAGTATATCTTTGCATTTTAGAATCTTTTCTAGTTCTTTCATAGCCACACACACACACACACACACACCAATTCTTAAATTTCTTCTGATTTCCTGACTGCAGTCCCCATTTCTATCAATGTTTGATCCCAGGTATCAGAAGTTTTTTCTATTTCTTCTATTTCTTCATTGTCTAGGTTGAACTTGTGAAGGTCCTCGGTGGCCATTATTTTGTTTTCTTTATGGTCAACAAACCTGCCTTTGCACTTCTTCTTTGATCTTACTTAGTAGGTGTTCCAGGTCTGTGAGGTTTTCTGCTAGTACTATGGTGCCATCTTGATTCCCCTGAGAAAAGGCAGAATATAAATAAATTATTATTATTATTATTATTATTATTATTATTATTATTATTATCTGTGTATTTTAGATTGTTGATACTCCTTTCTCCTATTTTCATTTCTCCTTCTTCTGTGTTCAAGCCTCCTTTTCTTATAATATGATCTGCATACAAGTTGAACAGATAGGGTGAAATGATACAGCCTTGTCTGACTCCTTTGCCAATTGGGAACCATTCTGTTTCTTGATGTTCTGTTCTGACAGTAGTCTTTTGTCCTGCAGATTCCTCATCAGGACTATCAGAAGTGTTGGCACTCCCATGTCTTTAAGGGCATTTCATAGCCCTTCATAATCTATGCAATCAAAGGCTTTGCTAGTATAGGCTATAAAGCACATGCTGATTTTCTTTTGGAATTCCCTGGTGAGCTCCATTAGCTCATTAGCTTATGTTTATATATAGGTAAAGGTAAAGGGAGTCCCTTGACATGAATATCTATTTGTAACCGACTATAAGGGTGGTGCTCATCTCCGCTACTAAGCTGTAGAGCCAGTGTTGTCCAAGGACTGCTCTGTTGGTCATGTGGCCAGCATGACTGCACCGAATATTGTTACCTTCCCACTGAAGTGTTACCTACTTATCTACTTGCATTTGCATGATTTTGAACTGCTAGGTTGGCAGAAGCTGGGACTAGTGACAGGAGCTCCCCCCATCATGCGGCACGTGGGCCTCAAACTGCCAACCTTCCAATCTTCTGATCATCAGAATTGGTGTTTTGACCACTAAACCACCACATCCCACATACATGTGTTATATATCATATATATTATATATACACACACACAAACCTTAACCTGCATCATGGCATTGAGGTGTCATTTAATTTAATGTGTTACTGCATACATCTAGAATAATAGAATCATAGAATTGGAAGAGACCACAGGGGTCATCCAGTTAAACCCCCTGCCATGCAGAAACACAAAATCAAAGCACTCCCAACAGATGGCGATCCAGCCTCTCTTTAAAAAGCTCCAAAGGAGGAGACCACCACACTCCGAAAGAGTGTATTATACTGTCAAACATCTCTTAGTATTGACCAGTTATTGGGGAAATATACATTGATAATATGATATTCAAAATCACAATCAAATTATCATCTTCTAAAAATATAAATAATTTGAGCCAATGGGCAAACTTGCTCACACATTTAATCAATAACATAAATTTGCATGCAGGATTGTGTCTTAATTTGAAACACCAATAATTTGAAACACCAATTATTATTGTTGTTGTTGTTGTTGTTGTTGTTAATTTAGAAATACAAATTTTAAATGTATATGTTGTGTATTTTATATATTTAAAATGATACATTTGTATAAAACAAGGCTATTTTTAGGAATAGCAATGTCCTGGATGCACACACATGCAGGAGCAATATTTGTTACACACAAGTTGTTATCAAGGATACAAAGTACTGGAAATATATTTTAAAATGGTTTTAGTAAAGCACTAATTTATTACAGTCAGTAGGAATGTTACTACTAACATACACAACAGCAGGATTGAATTCTTGGACCACAATCCTACAGTTAATAAATACGTATGTACCCACTTCCATATGGCCAGAACAACTCTGCTAACTTCAGAACAAAAAGCAAATGAAAAATGACATACATGCAGGCATACAGAAACCTAGCCATGGAATCTTAAAGTACATATTTAGTTTCCCATGTCCAGTAGCATACATTTGCTGTGTTGGGAGATGCCAAAAGGGGGACACAATATGTGTGAGACCATAGAAAATGAAACAAATAATGGTCCAGCAGTTTATTTTGAAGTTACTCCATTTCCTTGGAGATATAACTGTGTCTCTGTATTCTGTTTTGGACAACTGAGCCTTCTGCTTGATGCCTTGTAATAGTTACTCTGGTCAAATCTCTCTCCCCTCCCCCCGATAGCATAAATATATAGAGGTACACTAGACTGGATAATTAAACAACTAATTTCACAGTGGATACTGCAATTGCACCCTATGCCATTATAGAACACCTTATCATCTCTCTACCAGCTCTGTCAAATGGAATAGTGTTCATAGCTATAGAATGAAGGCAAGTGCATTTAAGATGGGATGGGCAAAGTACAGCATCGCATATAGTCCTCAGACCTATTTTATGACCCCAGGACCCACCTCCAAATATTTTTGACAAAATCTTTGGTAAAAAATCTTCCTCTTTTTTTGCTCCCAAACCCCCCCCCCCATAGATTGGAAATGGCATGGAAGGCATTTCCACCATGTTTGGAGGCTCCTGCCCCTACCCAGGGTTCAAGAAACAATGTTTGCAACATTTTTCAAAAAAATGATTTGCCTGGACATGTCCACTAGGGGGTGAGGGTGCATTTCCACTATATATTGCAGCCTCCCTGGGCCAATTTAGGCAAAGGAAGTGAATAGGAAATTACTTCTGTTCACAACCTGCTATTACAAAGGCCCCAAAGCATTATAAAAATATCCTCCTATCCCCTAGAGAACATTTTTGGGCAATAAATAAACAAATACAGATTTGGACGAAGCAGATACAGTGGAAGGATGTGATGCTCCAAACACTCCTGCAGAGGCTAATGTAATACCCTAGTCATCCCCCAATTTAAGACATCCTTTTGGGGGCAGGTTATAGACCGCCCATTTGGGACGGTCTGGAACCACCCCTTTCCCCGGAGTATTGGGGCTTCAGTGGCTACACCGGCAGCCGCTGAGGCCCCAATCCGCCGTTATTCAGGCTGAGGGGAAGCGGCAAAACGCCACTTCCCCGCAGCCTGAAAAGGGGTGTCCTTGGGGCTTCAAGCCCCAAGGACACCCCGCGGCGGCGGGGAGGGGGAGAAAGGGGGCGCTTGACCCCTTTCTCCCTTGCTTCGCTGGGCGCAGCCGTCTGGAGGCTGCGCCCAGCGAAGCAAAGCGGCGCCACGGACCAGGAAGGAGCTCCGAAACAGAGCTCCTTCCTGGTCCGCAGAAAGGGCGGCCTAGGCGCCCTGCCGCGGATTGAGGACGTCACGTCCATGCTGCCCCATCTAGAGGCAGCGCGGCCGTGACGTCCTCACGGCGGTGGCCATATGGAAGGGCCGCTGCCGTTTAGTTTGTGACGGGCACGCACTAGTGTTAGGGCGGTGCAGAAGCACCGCCCTTTTGTAACCCTAGTGCGTGCTCGTCACGCACTAAAGTGCCGGTATGTAACCGGCCAATGTTTCTGCCAAAAGTCCACAACTGCTTGTAGAATGGTTCTTATCCTGGCCCAATAGGCCCAATAGTGACCCAATAGGATCTTGACTTTCTTTCTTCAGATCTGGCTTGCAGCTGCTTTACAATGACTGTGGTCTTTTTAAATCGTCTACAGCATTGTAACTTGGTTCAAATGTCATTATGACATTATGTTTATGAATAGAGACACATGCTTAGATTTTTTAAAACTGCATTGATCAAGGCTGATTCAGAGTTCTTGACATAGTATCGTGTGTTGTTTCATGGGCGATCAAGTGTTAGAAATTACAGCAACAACAATTTCTCAACCTGACTAAAACTGATAGAGCAGAAGAGATGAACATGCAAGTCACAAATGGTTTGATCCAAATGGGAGAGTTACATAAAAAAAGTAAAATAAAATCCAGTGCTCTGCTATTTCTTGATTCAAAAGGTGAACAACACAGTAGGAAGTCAATGCTGTAGGCTGATGGTCTAGCTAGTATACTGTCCAGTATAGGTTATGAGGACTGAGCAGCTGGCTAGGATGTATAATGTTTCCTTAAGATCTGAAGAAATGTCTGCATGAAAATTGAGCATTGTCACTGAGCCACCACAGCCTTTCCCCCCTTGCAGTTATCATACACACTTAAAGCAAATATCATATTTCTGTATGAAAGCCTCTGAACATGTATAGAAAAATAATTCTATTTTTTATTCTCTGTTGAGATCTTCTCACTTTCCTCCACTACTTCTCATTCCCAACACACACATCCACCTGCTGTCTTTAGACTTTGGTCCTGAACACTGAGCAGCTAGAATGTTGGTGAATAGGCATAAAATTCCAGCATGTAGGGACTAATTTCAGCAAACTGGATTCAAGATTCTGTGACATTACAGCATCCTAGCCCTCATCTTTGAAAAACTAATAAAGTAACAGAGAACTGCCAGACAACTGTCTATCTTACGGATGGCCCTAACTTCCTGTTATTTTCACACCATATTGGCAAAATAGCTAGCGTTTGACACATCTACCTATTCTGTTTTTTTTAAAAATTGACATTTCATTTTTTTTATTCCACAACAATGATAACTTTCCTAAATTAGCACCAGTATATAAACTCGTACATTTAAACTAAGATAACATTGAAGAAGTTGCTTCTGCTGAAAAAACATCCCAGTTTCCACCAGCTAGTCACACATGCCACTCAAACATATATTACTAATGTTACTTACATTTGCCATTTACATAACTGGAATTCCTTACTCTTAATCCAGGCTTGTATTACTTTCAGTTCATGAAAATCTGGGAGCTTTGAACCACTCCACTGTCTTTGAACATGGTCCACCCTGGCCATAACCTTTGAGATGATAGGCTTTCAAAGCAAGAATCGTGCCAGAGGAGTAATCTTAATGGCTGTTTTCAGAGTGGGTGCAGCATCCCAATTAAAAACTCAATCTTGCCAGATATGTGGTGGATGACTGCTGGACTTGTTAATAAGTCTGCCATTGAACCATACAGCTGTCTGGTAGCCTCTACAAAGGAATGCCATAATCACAAAATGTCAACGTGTGTTTCTGAAAAACAAGCCATGCAAAACTAATCTGATTTCTTTTTCATAAAATTAGTAGCTTGGTAGATGAAGGGAATGTTGTGGATGTGGCATATTTTGATATCAGTAAGGCCTTCAACAAGGTCCCCCATGATATTCTTGCAAACAAACTAGAAAATAGTGGGCTAGACAATGCTACTGCTAGATGGATTTGTAATTGGTTGACCGGCCAAACACAAAGGGTGCTCAGCAATGGCTTCTCTTCATTCTGGAGAGATGTGACTAGTGGTGTGCCACAGGGTTCTGTACTGGGCTCAGTGCTATTGAACATCTTTATCAATGAATTAAGTGAAGGAATGAAGGGCCTGCTTATCAAATTTGCAGATGACACCAAAATTAGGCAGAATAGCTAATATCCCAGGCAGAATCAAAATTAAAAATGACTGTAATATATTAGAACGCTGAGCAAAAACTAACAAAATGAATTTCAATAGGGAGAAATGTAAGGTACTATACAGACAATAAAAGTTAAATGCACAGATATTAGGATGGAGAACACCTAGCTTGACCACAGTATGGGTGAATGGGACCTGGGAATTGTAGTAGACCACAAGTTGAATATGAGTCATCAGTGTGATACTGCAGCTTAAAAAAAATGATAGGATTTTAGGCAGCATCAATAGAATTATAGGCCCGTTACAAACAGGCACCCTAGTATGTGCTGAGCACGTACTAGGGTTAGAAAGGGACGTCCTTTCCGGACGCCCCTAACCCTAGTACGCGCTTGGCGCGTACAAAATGGCGGTGCCTGTTCTACACGGGCACCGCCATCTTGACGTAGCGGACGCTTAGCGTCCGCATGTCACACATCACTAATGGCACCTTGTGGCGTCATTAGTGCACTGCAAGAAGAAGCTGTATTTTTCAGCTTATTTTTTGCTGCATGGAGGAGCCGCGCGGTTTGGCCGCTGAGGCTCCTCCACACAGCAAATGAAGGCGCTTTTCAGACCACCCTTTTGGGTGGTCTCTAAAGTGCCATAGTGTGTAGATCAAGGGGAGTAACAGTATTACTGTATTCTGCTAAAATCAGGCTTCACTTGGAATATTGTGTCCAGTTCTGGGCACCACAATTCAGAAAGGTTGTTGACAAGCTGGAGCATGTCGAAAGGAGGGTGACCAAAATGGTGAAGAGTAACTTAGGGAGCTGGGTATGTTTATGCTGGAGAAGTGAAGTTTAAGAGGTGATATGATAGCTTTGTTTAAACATTTGAAAGGATGTCATATGGAAGAAGATGGAGCAAGTTTGTTTTCTGAAGTTCCAGAGGATAGGACCAGAGCAATGGATGCAAATTACAGGAAAATAGATTCCACTTCAACATTAGGAAGAACTGACAGTATGAGATGTTCAACAGTTGAACACATTCCCTCAAAGTGTGGTGGATTCTTCTTCTTTGGAGGCATTTAAATAAAGTCTGGATGTCCATCTGTTGGGAGTGCTTTGATTGTGTATTATTGCATGGCAAGGTGTTGGACTTGATGTCCCCTGAGGTCTTTCAACTCTATGATTTTATGATGTTATGATTCTATAATTTTCAATCTTACCTTAAGAACAATGGTGACTAGTTGCTACCATGTCAGTGTGGAGGTGGTGAATTTTGGGGACAGAGTTCAGCACCTTGGATAGCTCTTTAAAAGTTTTGTCTAAAACCTAAAATGGATATATTGCCCTACTGATGTGGAAGCTGTCAACCAGCTCTGCTTGAGGCAACAGGCATCTTGGATTGGAGGCAAGACAGCAATTTAGAATTATTTTCTATCTGATGTAAAAGTATGTGTGACCATTTTCATCTTATGTCCCTAAAGTGTTTGTGTTGGTGTAAGAAAGTTAGCAGACACAGCTTGCTGGGTAAGATGTCAATGTATCTATTTTACATGTATTTGGCAATGACTGGGCACTATCAGCCTTATAGCTCAGTCCTCTGCTTATTCGGAAGCATGTCCTAATAAATTCATTGAGATGTAGTCCTAGCAGAAAACTGCATTCTTAGCACTTTTTTTTTTGAAGGTGAAGCAACAACAACAACAAAATTAAGATTATTGTTTTTCAAGTAGAGCCCATTTTTATAACTAGAGACAGGAAAATTAATCCTATTTGCTTATTCTGTTCATTAACAATGCTTTCCCATTCTCTGCTGTCTCTATGCTTTTCCTTCTTCTCATTACTTCATCTTCTTCCTGGATTGAGCACATAGGTAATCTTAACTAATATGGAGCATATACTCAATAGAATGACATCATAGTGTTATAGTGGGTGATGAAAAAAGAATGATACAAAAGTAAAGTGGTTCTTATTTGGTTTTGCACCATTCTTTTTTAATCAGCATGTACAAGCCATCAGATTTGACTCTGTGCTGATGTCACTGAGGGCAAGCAAAATCAGCTAAAAGTGAAAACAGTGTTTAATGAGCAAATGTTTTCAATATCTTTTAAAACAATTACTTAAAAATTGCTACTGGCAGTTTTAATGCTGCCAAAAAGTTAGCAAAAAACACTGTCTTTTGTTTTCCTTCTATGATTTTAACATAGTTACATTTTATGTACTTGATTTAGGTATTTGATGGGTTTTGCTACAGTGAATGTGAAACGATGAAGATACCATTTAATCAAGTGTAAAAAACTGAAGATAGAAGAGATCTGCCAAAGAGTTCAGAATCTTCAAATCTGCATGGCCCAGAATGAAATCTAGACAAAAGGCACATCTAAAGAACCTGGAGCCTTATGTCAAAAAAAAAGAAAGAAAATAACATGGATTGCAAATTAAATAATTGGCATTGGCATATCAATACATCATGCACTAGAAACAATACCTGTATAATGAAAGTAATAGAACTTCATTGTCGTATGTGAAAACAGTCATTATATTTTAATTATATTTTTAATTAGTGCAAATAACTTTTTTCTGTCCAGGATAGGATATCACCAACTTTAATACAATGAAGCCTTCAAAGTTTCATAGGTGTGAAGTCTGAGACATTTTGTCATCCCTGCCTATGTGAAGCCACAGTCTCTAACATGGTGGACATCTGTAGCCTCATTCATAGTATTCCTCCATTACCATAAAGAAGGCTGCTCAACATCTAGCAGAAGCTACAACACAGTAATTGTTCATGGGGTATTCTCACTTGGCTTCAAACTGTATTGACTACAAAACTATGTACTACCAAGGTAGGTCTGCCAGTTACTTAATAATAATACTGGCCTTGCGGGTTCCAAACACATGTACAAATTTAAATTAATTAATGCATTTTAAAAATTAAAATTATAAAATGCCTAGGTGCACACCCCTAAAGCCTCTTTGTTATGCATGCCAAATACCAGGTTTGTAGGATTCATGGTCTTGGAGATGTGTAAACTGAAGTGAGCTACAGAAATCAGATTGGACATGGTAATCTATGTCTTATAGTGGATAACATCTAAAATGATATATTGGTTGTATAGCAATGGTGAAGTAGCTTATTCATAGGGGAGCTCTTTTCTCTGACTAAATGAATGGAATGATTGACATACGCCTTAAAACACACAATCAGAGATATTTTTCCTCCTTTTATCTCTCTGCTCTAAGTCCTGACAAGAGTCTCTTGCTTAGCTTATAAGATCTTGCTTAGTTTATAAGATCTGACAAGATCACAACCTATGGCACTATGGCTGCAGGCTACTACTGTATTTTAGTTTATTGTTGTATTATTCATTTGTAACCCTGGAGAGAAAGGGAACCACTAGATAACAACACAAAGGACTGTCTAGACCACCACACAAGATAGAAAGATTCAGTCAAGAATACCATGTTAACTTTCAATCATTAGAACTGTCATGCCTTTGAAAACTGCTTTTCTTAGTAGTTTGTTTATTTTCAAGCAATGCATAGAAATTGTTTTAGCCAAAATTGAGAGTAATTGAAAATTCATATTGTGATACCCTGTTTCATGTAAAGCCCAAATTGGTAGTGTCTGGAATTTCATTACAAATGTCATTCTTAGTGATCAATACAATTGTTACGTTATTGTGATTTGAATCAGGGGAACAAGGAAGGGAAGTTTGGTTGCACTGACACCACTATTAATGGCAATGTGAGCAGTGAAAGGATGTTAAGGGCCAGATTAAGTAATTATGTGGCCGATACCTTATTGTGAACTGCATGTGTTAATTTTTGTGAGAGAGGTCAGGGACAGAACCTCCATCATGTTATTAGTATATTAACATATTATCCTGTAATAAGAAATACAAATTAAAATCAAACCAACTAGTAGACTTTCTAGGGCTGCAGTGTATTTTCTTAATTTTGGCTGAATCAAATATTAGTCTGGGATGAACTGAAGCCAACTGAAGCATTGTATCAGCTGAGTGACAAACTTGAAGAATTCATGACACTTGTGTTGAGCTACAGTTTTTGTCATCTTTTATTGTAGCCATGCCAGTGGCCCAGCACTCATTAATTCTTGAAGAAGAAGTAATTGTCTGGAGAATACCATTCCATATTGAAGGAAGAGACTTGTATAATTAAACGCTTTACCTCTCTCCTATCACAAACAAAGTTTGTGTACACTGAACCACCAGAAAGCAAAGGTGTCTGTATCTTAGCCACCAATGTGAATATTTTTGGGGTATTTTGGATTTTTGGAATTCTGGACAACAGAGACTCAGCTGTAACAGGATTTGAAAATCCTTGAGCATGTATTTTGGTATTCATGGAGTAAGGGTCTGGGAACCAAACCCCAGTAGAACCAAATCCCAATAGATGCCAAAAGCCCATGATACTTCACAGGGAGAAGTACTTGAAAATGTTACATCCATGTGAATTTTACAGGAAACATCATCAGAGATTGAATACTTGCTCCACTCTAGTTAAAAGATCTTTTATTTAAAATCTGCATGGTTTTTGTGTCTTAGTATGCACTTGTTCTTAGTATGCATATTATCTCTAGAGATAAATTATGCCCTAGAAATCAAGACAATGTATTAGAGAAAGGTAGCACAAATTGGGATCTGGTCAAATATTTCAATTTAATTGTGTGTAGTTTTTTACAATTCTCTGTCAGAGAAGAGACCTCACGCTGATGTTCCAGAGGCAGTTCCAAGCATAAGGAGCAATGGGGAAGGAAGGCCAAACTTATTTAAGGAAGCAGAACATAATGAGATGGCTAAAAGTGGTGGATCTGTAGTTAGAATTCTTAGAATTTTTTGCTAGAGATTGCTAATACTGTAGTCCAGTGCATTAGAGCTGTCAAAAGCAAATTCTGTCAACCAAACTACAAATGCCATGTGGGTACTTTCAACCATGAAAAGAATCTCAGGAAATTCCAGTTTTTATTTAAAAAATTACTTATGTCATTTTCTTCACATCAAATTATTTCCTAGGACCTCCCGCCATTACAAATACCTTTCAATTCCCACTCTTCAGGTAAATTTAAACTAACCCATTACTTGCCTTGTGCATTTCTGCTGTTTTGGACCCAGTGAAGATGGCAACCAAATAAACACAATTACGGTTTCATCTCCAGGACACAGATTCAACAGTGATCTAGTGAATTAAAAACAAGGTACTGTATGTTGACACTAAATCAAGATGGTCCTAATGTTTAAGCAATTTAGCAGTATAACTGTAACTCCTGTATTTTAAAAAAGGGTTCAACAGAAATGGGTGAAAATCAGTTTTTGAAATCTTGCATGAGGCTGGAGGACACAAAGGAGGGGGACATATTTCAAGAAGGCCTAGATGCAAACCTAGAGATAGGGTCTGCATATTCAAAACTAAGAGAATAGGAAGCTTTTGATATTTCGAGGCAGTTTGGTTGATCTCCCGTATTTTGTTATACTCCAAGTTGAGGGGCTGCAATTATATTTTCACCACTTGGGGCAGTGCTCTGTAATCCCTGATTGGCAAAAGATAAAAGGGGAAAAAAGGAGAGAAGCTTGTTGTGTGAAGCCAATATAGATATTTAAGGCAGGGGATCATGTGGTAGAGGTGAGAAAATTGAGATGAAACTACAGAAGTGAATAAATGAGAAGATCCTTGTTGTCAGGGTTACTCAGGGCACAATGCAAACAAGAGTTTGCAGTAAGTGGTCAGAAAGGAAGGGATTTTTCTCTTTTTTTTTTGCACAATATTATTATATTTTTTAAAAATCCATCTACAATGAAGTGACTATAAATACAAAACAGATTTTGAAATTACTTTGCTTGGAACAGACTGAATACGGGGAGAGGGGGAGAAAGGAGACACAGAGGAGTCAAAAATAACACCAAGGTTATTTCACAACAAGAAATAATGCTGCAGAGTGATGAAAGAATCTAGCTATTTACCCGCTTCAAAAGTATGATGCATTCCTCTGGCTTATACTGATACTGATGGTTGTATTGGAACTAAGAAAGACTTGTATCAGAAAGATGAGTTTCTGATATGACTATTATTTAAAGAGACAAAGTGACCATGCTGGATACTAACAACTGGGATATTATTGATACATGCAGCTCCACATTTGATAGCTTTTAAGCCACATTTGACGGCTTTTAAAGACTATAATTGGAACATAAAAATTCACATATTTGGGGGCAAAAAATTACTTTGCCTCCTGTAAATATAACACTCATTTGGAAGACTTAATATTTCCCTCCTATTGTCACCACATTATAATTGCCATCACATATTAGGGTTGGTGACTGTTTATAGGAAAAGCTTCTGTACCATAAAAAAGAAAATCACAAACTGTAATTTTATGATAAAAATTCAATTAAAAGTTATTTTCACACCAGCAAGCAACGTTTTACAATAAGCAGTAAATGAATATTTGAATTTTCATTACCTTTTAAGATTCTATCACTACCATGAGCCATGTCTATACATATAAAACAGAATTTGAACTTGTTCTATCCAGTCATGGGCTCTAATAATAACAGCAGCATTATAGAGCCCAGTCCTGAATGTTCCTGAACATGTGGGAGATACAGTAGCATATCATGCACTGGAGCTAATAATAATGATCAATGGTGGTTCCAGATTCTGCCTGTTTGACTTCCAAAGGTAATCCAATTAAAGATTCCTCTTGTTTATAACAGATTATTTCAAAAGCACTGTCACTTCTATGTTTAGGCCATCTGGTTTTCACAGAGCCAAAAAATCTCCATTTAGTTGTTTTGGCTCTGCTGTGAATGTAAACATGACCAATTGCTTAAAGGGGATGACAGATAACTTAAGCAATTTATTTTTATTTAAGAAAGGCATGCATTAGAAATATGCCCTTTCATCTTATGCTTCCAACATAACAAATTTTTAGACACTAAAATATACTTGTTACTAGCAAATGTACCAACATTCATTTGGGTTCAAACTCACTAACCCATCACTTCCCCAGTAGTATTCATTCCAGTACTTGTCCAGCCTGTACCAAATTTGCCTTAGCTAGAAATCATGTAGTTCCTCCTCATATACTCTTTCCTTCCCATCTGCTTTCTCTGTTTTACCTCATGCCAGATCTTTTTTCTTTGCTGATCTTTTTCTTCATTGCACTTCCCAATGGTAATTCAATCTTCCCCTCTCCTAACTCATCAGCCTATCCTTCTCTGGTACCAAAACTCTTTCCTTTCCTCCATCATTCTTAGGGTGTCTATGAGGCAGTACAGACCACCCTGAAATGGCAGGCTGGAGTTGCCCATTTTAACTGCAGAAGAATATCACAGCCGCCAAACCATGTGGTGTCCCTCTGCAGTAAAAAGAACCCGGTTCTTCTGGGTTCTTTTCGTGGCGTGTTGCATTTATTCTGAGTAGAATTAAAATAGGCTAGAATCCTATCAAATTTCTATCATAACATCTAATTGGTGGTAATTTCTAGAGCAGAACCAGTAGGAAGAATGTTTGACCAGTTCCCCCTAGGAGCCTGGAGAGCTGTATGTGCTCAACACATGCCATTTTTACTTCCGCTCAAAAAAACTGGCCAAAACATTTCTAAGAAGATCACATCAGAGGCAGTACAGACTGACACTTTGTCCAATCCCTTCTTCCTCCACCAGGGCACCATCTTGGCGTGCACCCATTTATATGGGGCGTGCCATGATGATGTCCCTCGTGCGCAGTGCCCAAACAGTGCTGCACACAAGGGGTGTCATAACGCCGTACCATGGCAGTTATGGTGCCCCTTCTATGACACAAAACAAGTTCCTTTTGGGGGCTTCTTGTTGCTCCATGTGCAGGCCGCAGAGTGTGATTACCGCGGCCTGATTCCGGGGCAGAAATGGGCAGCATTTCACCTTCCCTTCCTGCCAATCTGTAGAGCCCCATCAGTCTAAAAAGAGTCCTGTTTCTCCACAACAATAAAAAATAGATTGAAATACCAATCATATTCAGAGGTCTCTGCTGCAGGCACCCACAGGGAGGAAGGGACGGGGAGCTGCCTCCTCCTCCTTCCTTCCTTCCTTCCTGTGGCTGCTGGCACCCACGTGGAGGAAGGGCCGGGGGCTGCCTCCTCCTTCTCCTCCCTTCCTTCCCGCGGCTGCAGGCACCCGTGGGGAGGAAGGGACGGGGGCTGCCTCCTCCTCCTTCCTTCCTTCCTGCGGCTGCAGGCACCCATGGGGAGGAAGGGACGCGGGGCTGCCTTCTCCTCCTCCCTTCCCTCTGTTTCAGGCACTCGCAGGGAGGAAGGGACGGGGGCTGCCTCCTCCTCCTCCCTTCCTTCCCGTGGCTGCAGGCACCCACGTGGAGGAAGGGCCGGGGGGCTGCCTCCTTGTCCTCCCTTCTTTCCTGCGGCTGCAGGCACCCGTGGGGAGGAAGGGACAGGGGCTGCCTGCTCCTCCTCCTCCCTTCCTTCCCACAGCTGCAGGCACTGGGGAAATAACCCGGTTTGGCCCCGCTTGAACTGCCAGGGCTCAAGGCTATGGCATTTTAGGAAGTGTTGTTTGCAACCCAGGGTGTTTGCGGTGGAGTACCAGAGCAGTAGCAAAGCTGCATTCCACACCAGATCAGATCGCAGTGCAATCGAAGGGAGCTTGGAAGTGAATACTTTGAAGTCCCCTTTTTACCGGTTTTACCAAAATGAGGGGTCACTTCGGAAACACTGCTGAAGCGCCTCGCAAGGAGCTCCCATAGAAATGAATGGCTTCTGATGGCGTCTGATAACACATTCATTTTATGACGTGAAAGCGCATCGTTGGAAGTGCAGTCACGTCGGAAATGAGCCAGAACTGACCCGGAAAACCACCGGAAAGCTCCATGTGATATACTTCTAGGTGTGATGTGTCTTTGTTTGCTTATTTGTTTATATATTTATTGGATTTTTATCCCATTCTCCAAAAATAGGATTCAAGGCAATTCAATTCTAATTTACCTTACATAATTTTTGTCATCATATTTAGGTTTGTTCTTATATCACTCTGGTTGCTTGCCCAATTAATGTTCACATTTAATTTTAATCTACCTAGGTAATCTAAAGATGCATCACTGGTGAGGAGCTTCAGTATTAAAATAGGATATTTTTGACATTGCATAGCTAATGAGGTTGTCTAAAATAGGCAGGTGGTAGATAGGCTGTAACCTGACACAGTAGCAGAAATGAAATTGGAGTATGTCTCTTAATATAATATTCATGGAAACATAAGAATTATATGTTGCGTCAAAGCTATAAATTAAATTTCATTGAAAAAATTGTAATGTGATTTGCACTAAAAAAGCATGATTTGAACAGGTTTTCAGAAATAAGATAATAATAAGACATGAGCATGGACCACATACCTGTACCCTGACCTTTCTCAGCATTCTGCTTTATTTCATATAGCTCATATATTGGTTGCTAGTGAATTCAGTATGTGTGAATCTCAGGATATTGGGAGAAGGAAGAATTCCATAGATAAAACAGAGTTTGGTCTAGCTAGTTAATCTGTGAAATTTGTCTTATTTTATCTATCTCATCACCATGGTATTTGAACACTTCAGCAGATACCTAGTGATTTATACAAAGACCTGAGATTTCTGATCTCTTCCTCTTTCCAAAGACATGTAATTTTCATGTGCTTTATAGAGTGCTTCTCTAGAATACTGGAAGCAACCAGAATCTGAGACTCTATAAATGATAATAAAAACCTGTCTAAAATATGGCTGAATGTCCTTGGATAAGAGTATAACCCATGTGGAAAATGAACCTGGTATCTTAGTCTGCCTTTTCTGTAGGACACTGGTTAAAATTAATGTATCAGAGTAATCAGGCTATTAGAACATCTTCAAACAGACATCTTAAACAAACCTATCTGGGAATATACCTCATTTAACTCAGTAGTATTTAATTCTGAGCAGACATGAATAATATTCCATCTGATATAGACATGACTGACCTTTTTATATCCTGTGGTTCTGTATTTATTTAAAAAAAATAATAATGCTGTCCTATATGGCAATACCCTCTTGATGGGCTTTGGAGGCACTTGCATCATTATCCCAATTGTGTTGCCACTACATCCTGGAGCTCTTGTATAATACCTTACCCAGCATATAAATTAACCCCCTTTAACTTTCCAGTTCCTTTCTGTGCCTTTGGTACTAGGCACAGAAAGGAATAGCAAGATAACATTTAGGATGAATAAAGAAGAGGTTCAATCAGTACTGATTAAGTGAGTATACAGTAAAATTTATTATTAAAATTAACAAGTATTTGTTATATTCTGTAGAATCTTCAGAACAAGATAAATAAGGGTGTTGAAGGACCACTCTGTATTCACTCAGTAGTCAATTCCACTGCCAAATTCCTCTTCATTTAACTGTACTTTTGAGGATTGGATAAACAGTATTCATTCTGATTTTATTTTTTACTGAATGTTGAAACCCCTACAGCAATTTTCATGAAGTCTTCTTGAAGTCTTAAAATTTAGTCCCACAACTATTTCCCCAAACTTCTGCCTTCAGTTATCATGCATGTTTCTGGGTTTCCTGAAGGCTGCTGCACTCTCTCTCTTCTGCAGACCCTTGTCAGTTTTACCTTAGTGATTTCATCTTCAGGCTGGCTCTCCTGGCTGTTTCTGCATCTCTTCCACCTCATCCATGGACTTCCATTTCTTATTTCTTTTAGGTTTTTGAAAGCTCTAATTATAACCATTTCAGCATGGCTACCTCATAGCAGGCCTGGACTAAACACAGGCTGACATCCACTATGACCATAAATATCCATCGTCTGTCTTCTTCTAGAGTTCGGATGGGCTGGCCATTAATTTAACGAAGTAGTGCTTCCCTTGCCTATGTGCATAATTATTCCTCTTGGAGGATTTAGAGTTTATGCAATATTGTATCATGCCTGACCACTTCCATTTACAATTTTTGTCTGCAAGCCTAACTATACCCGCAAAAGAATAAGATGATGGAATTTCAAGGTAGTTGAATGGACCACTTCACATTGTAAGTGATCATATATTTGAGAACTGCCATATAAACTGCCGTGTTCTTATGTATGCATTAAATTACCACCACAAGGTGCAAATGGGCTACAACCATTTCCCCGTAAGTCTTATTTTAAAGAACACAGGCAGACAACAGTGTTTTGTATTTGTTTTAAAAAGGTTACTTCAACACTGCAGAAATAATGCTATGGAATTCTGGGAACTGTAGTTTGTTGTGGCACCAGAGCTCTCTGACAGAAAAGGCTAAATGTGTCACAGAACTACAGTTCCCAGAGTTCCATAGCACTGAACCATGACAATTACAATAGTCCCAACATGGGTTATCGCTGCAGTGTGGGTACAGCCTTAGAACAACATTAAAAAACAAAATAAAATCAACCTGCATTCTAAAGAGATAAATTCTACTCTACCATGTCAAAATCCCATCAATCAATCTTACATAGCTTACCAGGCTGAGTGCTGCTGGCCCTGCACTTAGGGAAGAATGTCTCTCTACTGAAATGGTAAGGGTTGGGAAATCTAGGGTTGTGGCAAGTCCCCCCCTCCCCCCGGTATCTTCTTAGCAGACAATGGTGGGATACAGACGGGCAAAAAGGGGTGTGTTCATGACGTCATGAAGGTATAGCCTTCAGACGGCCCTTACCTGAATGCTGCCATGAACATGCCCCCCACACGCCCCAAGCGGGAAGAAGCGGCATTAAAAAGGTGCTGCTTTTCCCCGCTTCTTTTCTATATAGTGCGCAGCTGCGCATCTCCGTCTGTAAGCTGCTGCACCGGTACGCCAGAATTGCTACGCCGCTAATTTAAGTTGCCCGTTTAAAAGCTCCGTGTCTGCTGCGTCGAATAATGAGTCGGGGTCCTGGAACATGCGCAGTTTGCAGTCAGGCTTTAATTGCAGCGTCAGCTGCCATGCAGGTGTGGAAGCTGCAGCACAGCTGCAGCACATTTTAAGACTCGTAACCCTAACCCTAACCCTAACCCTAGAGCTGCATGTACGCATGCGCTGCTAGAATCGTGGAAAGTTTGGAATTTAAAGTGAACCCCTACACACATTCCTGCGCCATTTTCACCTAACAATAAAAAAACGCTAAAACTTTAAATATTTACATATGTACAAAGGAGGTGATGGGGGATGGCAGGGGGACAGCGGTGGCAGCGGCGACAGCTGTGGCTGTGCATTGCAGATTCAGCAAGAGTGCAGGGACCAAAGGAGAGGAGGCATCCATGATGCTGGTGACACTGGCAACGTACAAGCGGACAAGGATGCCAACACCAGCTGATCACCAGCTGGCAGGAGACCACCTTTGTTCTTGGCCAGGGCGGGGGAAAAAGTTTAAAGGGGCTTGGGTGCTTTAAATGTGCACATATGCTTTCTGCCGCCGGTGCTGAGCGCCGCAGCTGCACAGCTGTTTATCCGCCAGCCAGAAAAAAAAAAAAAGCCCCGTTTTTGGCCGCACATGAGGAAGCTGCCTCTCTCTTTGCAGCATCCTGCGAGGCGGCGGTATGGAAACTGCGGGTCAGAAACGGCCCCAGGTGAGGCGTCTTCACTGCCCCCCATGTGGAAGCCCCATACACCTGAGACACGCCCCCGGGGCGGGCGGTCTGGAGGCTCCGTATTCAGCAGAATACACCTTCAAGACATCTTCCCCTGCCTGTCTGTATCCCGCCAATATAAACCAAAACAAATCAGAATACAATTTACAATGCATTTAAACTACCAGAATTTTCAGAAAGGAAGCTAGACTACATGTGAAAGGGATCTAGGAGTCCTAGTAGACCACAAGTAAAACATGAGTCAACAGTGTGATGTGGCAACTAAAAAGGCCAATGTAATTGTAGGCTGCATCAATAGAAATATAGTGTCTAGATCAAGAGAAGTAATAGTACCACTCTATTCTGGTTTGGTCAGGCCTCACCTGGAATACTGTGTCCAGTTTTGGGCACCCCTATTCAAAAAGGATATTGAAAAACCAGATATGTCCAGAGGAAGGTGATCAAAATAGTGAAGGGTCTGGAAAGCATGTCTTATGAGGAAAGACTTATGGAGCTGGGTATGTTTAGCCTGGAGAAGAGATGGTTAAGAGGTGATATAGCCCTGTTTAAGTATTTGAAGCGGTGTCACATTGAGGATGGAAAAAGGTTGTTTTCTGTTACTCCAGAGACTAAACATAGAACAATGGATGCAAGCTCCAGGAAAAGAGATTCCACCTCAACATTAGGAGGAACTTCCTGACAGTAAGGGCTGTTCAACAGTGGAATACACTCCCTCAGAGTGTAGTGGAGTTTCCTTCCTTAGAGGTCTTTAAACAGAGGCTGGATGACCATCTGCCAGGGACGCTTTAGTTTAGATTTCCTGCATGGCAGGGGGTTGGACTGGATGGCCCTTGGGATCTCTTCCAACTCTATGATTCTATGATTCTACACAATGCCTCACAAAAGCAAAAGAATTCCCCATAGTTGAAATGAGACTGGCTTGTGGGTTTGAGAAAAGAATACTGAAAAAGAAAAATAGCTGTGTTGAGAGCAGGGATAAACAAACACTTTTATGTCATAGCCCTCAACTGTCCTGATTTGACAGACCATTCTGCTTAATCCTCAGTTATCTCATTTTTTCAGCTGTTTTTAAATGTCCCAGTTTTTCTCTCCTCCTACTTTCCCACTCTTTCTTCAGCTTTCTTCAGTTGTTGCAAGCTGAGGTCAAATTGCAAAAGTACTTTGCACTCAGTCAATCACCAGGGAAGAGAAGTGGTGGGATCTTGTCATTCCCAGTAGACTCAAGCAAAAGCAAACTGCTGCAACCTCTACTAGCTTGTCTGCTTGTCTTCATTCATACCTTTTGCCTTCTTGACTACATGTGTCCTGGTTTCCATCTATTAAATGTTGGAGGGTATAGAGGAATACCATTAAATATTGGAAAGTATAGTGGGAATACCAAATCTTTCACCAAGTGAGTAGGTATTATTTTGGTGCTGTTGAGTGCCTTCAAATCCGTTGTGACATATTGTGATCCTAAGGATAACTCTATCACAGGGTTTTCTTGGCAAGATTTGTTCAGAGGGGACTGTCTTTCTATTTTAAAAAAATGCACAAAGATGAAGGGTTTATTAGCTACATGAGAAAGTTAAACGGGAAAAGTTTTTGTACACTGCTTTGGTGTATTAAGCATGATGACATCAATTTTCAGATCCCCCCCCCCAAGTGTTTACCAGTCCTGTCAAAATATCTGTTTATCATGAGCTGTTCATCATAAGCTAACACAATTATTATCTTTCTCTGAAACCATCAGTTACTAAAGATTCGGCTTGTGTATTCAGAATCTGTTGTTTTCTTTGTTTTCTTTTATAGTGATTTGACGCACATTCTCCTTTCATATAAATAAAAGTAATTCTAAGGGAACAATAATTGTTCATTCTCTGACAGATTTACACAATCACCATAATTTCAATATTCTTGAATTCACCTCAGAAAAACATGTGAAATATTTGTCACATTTGCAAAGAACAACATTAGTTTAAAGAAAACAAGTAACTGTGAAAATGAAAGAAATAAAGGAGAAATGAGGAGGACGTGTGCTTTGTTATACTTCTTGTTACTCTGTCCACCATAACATTTTTTTTAAAAAAAAAATTGAATATTTGCACAGAGCTGACTAAACTCCTGATTTGTGGAAAGTTTTCACATTCTACAGTAGGAAAAGAGGGTATTCAATGCCTTGCTGTTAAAAAGTAATTTTGGTGAATAGAATTTGAAGCAGCATGCAAGGAAGTTTGTAATATGTTTTCTAGGGGTGCCGGACTTAAAACTGGAACAGGCTCCATTACCTTTAATGGTTGTATAGAAGAGGGAATTTCAGAAGCTGTTGTTTGCTACCTGGTTGCATGACAACAATAGCAGCTGAAATTCCTTCTACACAAATATTAAAGGTAAGGAGCCCTCTCTACTTTTCATTCTGCCAACCCTACTTCATTAGACTGTCATACTGAGATTGAAAGATGAATTATCTATGGCCTGTTTAGACCAGATATTGTTAGCATGTGTGTTGGGGTTTGTTGGTTGACCATCCTTAAGACTGTGAAGCTATATGTGTTTATATGAAAGTAAGACAAATTAAATTTACTATCAGGGAGTGCCTGGTTCCAAGTATACATACACCAGAATGCACTGAAAGTTTAAATGGAAGCAAAATGGAAGAATTTAAAATTGAAAAGGGGAACAAGACAGGGATGTCCACTCTTGCCCTTAATCTTTATCATGTGTCTGGAGATTTTATGTAAGAAAATAAGAAATGAGAATCAAATAAGAGGAGCATATATAAAAGGGAATGAAATTAAGATCTTGGCGTATGCAGATGACATCGCTTTAATCACAGAAGAACCATTAAGGAGTATTCCTAAAGCTATTGAAGTAATAGAACAATATGGACACTGGGCGGGGCTAAAACTAAACAAAAATAAATCGGCCATGCTATCACTAAATATGGAAGAAGAAAGAAAGAAGAAACTCCAAGAAGTGACTAATATTCAAATACAGAAGAAGATCAAGTATTTAGGAATTGAATTGTCTAATAAAAACTCAGAACTATTCGACAATAACTATAAAAGAACCTGGCAAGAAGTTAGAATGAAATTAGTGAATTGGGCCAAATTAAAGCTGTCACTATTGGAAAAAATCTCATTAATAAAGATGAGTGTTTTGCCAAAACTGATGTTCTATTTTCATAATGTACCTATTATATTAAGTGTCAAAATTTTTAATCAGTGGAAAAAGGACATACAAAAATTTATTTGGGATGGAAGAAAGTCAAGAGTTAAATGGAAGAGAATGATAGATCTGAGGGAAAGAGACGGACTTGTATTACCAGATTTAAAACTTTATTTCCATGCAAATTGTCTCGAGTAGATAGTAGAATGGATTAAATTAGAAAATGAAAATCTTTTCAATTTGGAGGGCTTCAACATAAAATTTGGATGGCACGCATACCTCTGGTATGGAAAATTATTGCAAAACAAAGAATTTAATTATCATATAATCAGAAGAACATTACTGAAAATCTGGGCGAAATATAAAGAGAAATTATATAGATACTTACCGACGTGGGCATCACCACACGAAGCCTTTATGAAAAGGAGTAAATTAATAGAAAAGGGATGGTTGACGTATGAGGACCTAGTAATAAGTGAGAAAGGAAAGGTAGTTATGAAAAGTAAGGAGCAATTGGCACAGGAGGGTACAAACCTAGGGTGGTTTACGTACAGTCAATTGTGGGAGAAATTTCATGATGATATGAGGCAAAGAGGGATCACGCTGGAAAAAATGGAATTGGAAATAATATTATCAAAGAGCAACAAAGATAATAAGGGGCTCATTGCAAAATTATACAAACTTTGTTTAAAAATAGAGGTAGAAGAAGAAACTATCAAAACAAACATGATCGAATGGGCAAGAAATATTGGAAGAGATATTAAGCTAGAAAACTGGGAAAGAGCATGGGGGAAAGATCTGGATTTCACAGCGTGTATAGATATAAAAGAAAATTTTATTAAGATGTTACATAGATGGTATCTCCCACCGGCGAGATTGGCAAAAATGTTTAAAACTGGGGAGGGAAACTGTTGGAGATGTAGAAAGGAATACGGGTCCCTGTTTCACATGTGGTGGACTTGCCCAATTATTAAATTTTTTTGGAATGAAGTACGGTATATAAAAGTATAAGATAAATCTATAACTTAAACGTCAGATTAATACCAGAAACGTATTTGCTGAATATGATTGAAGATAAAGAGATAAGGAAATATTTGAAACCCGTATTATATCTCATCACTACGGCAAGGATTGTAATTGCTAAGAATTGGAAGAAGCAGGGGGATATTGAGGTGGATGAATGGCTGATAAAGGCAATAGATGTAATTGAGATGGACATGATCACAAAGAGACTAAGAGATGAAGATGAATATGAAAGCAATATTGAAAAAAATATGGAAACCACTGTTAAAGTTTTGTGGAAAACGATGGTATCTTAACTCCAACTCCCAAGAATGAAACTGGTTAAAATATAACCGGAATAGGAAAAGGGAAAACACAGGAATTTGACAATTCCATAAATAAATATATAAAAGGAAATTCATGAATTTATTAGATTTTGAATATTTAGTACATAGTCCGGTATAACAAAAACAATAAAATGTGGGTAAACATTGTGGAGAGATGAAGTCGGGTATAATTGTACATGGAACGGGGAATGTAATTTAGAAGTGCTGGAAGTACAACAACCTTAATTGATATAGTAGTGAGAGGTGGTACCGGATGTTAAAGATTGCTAAAGTTATATCTTCGTAAGGTATTTTTTCAACCTAGTTTTGTTTTTCAGTGGTAGAAGCATAGCACAGCATATGGAATAAGTTTATGTATGGGGGGATATGAGAACAATGTCTAAGCTACATTTTTTTGTGTATGTACATATATGTAAAGATTATTTTTAAATAAAAAAAAGAAAGTTTATCTTTGACTTTTCTCGGAGGACACTTTTTAAAAACCACAAGTGAGATTTCAGCTCATATAAGGCTATCCATAAAGTTCACTGCTGTCTACTTGAGACCCCCCAAGGGATAGAACATGAATTCAGAAAATAAATCAAGCGTATGGTGATAAGGGTGGGACTAATACCACACAGGAGATGATACGATGGAGTCTGTTTCCATTCATTTCTTCAGTTCCTTACTGAATTTATTTAAAATATATTTTAATTTTAGGACAGGAATACTAAGTGCTTCTACTCAGTTAAGGACAATGGACTTTTGATTAAACATGCATAAGGTTGGATGTCTAGCACCCACTAATAAAAACAGCAGCATTTAAAACAGGAGCATTTTAAATTAAATCTAAATGGAGCATCTGGCTGCAATTTTTCCTCTTCATCTGATATAAATTGTTGCAGCTGCTGAATTAGCAATAGCTAAAGCAAAGCTGTTATCACACCTTTCCTTAATGGACACCAGGGATATATGCTTAGTTTTGCTTCTCTACTCCCATTTTGTTTGCACAACTACACAGGGGCATCACTAGAGATGTGTGGACTGTACCAGGTGACAACCTGATGGGAGTGACACCATTGATCCCCAAACATCTGCTTTTTGGCAGAAATGGGCTGTGGACTTCATCTGCATCCCTTTAAAATGCTGAAGAGATGTTATAAGTGGGACAAAGCTCCATGGGAAGAGAAAGGAGAGGGCCTAGATTTGTTTGTTTTTAATATAAAAATATTTTTTAAAAAATCATATCTTACCAAATGTTCCTTTTAACCACATGAAATTATATGTACATGTGAATATCTTTAGGCTGTGTGTATGCAGTTGTCATTTATAAACATTGTTTTAATGTTGCTAGTTGTTTACGTCACAACTGTTTCCATCACATTCCATGACACACGGGAATTAAAATTGACACATTCCCAAGATTTCCAGATAATGGTGAGGAATAAAGCAAGGTATGTTTAGAACTGTTGTGCACAGAAGTGCACTTACAACTGAAATAAAGTGATACTGATAACTTTGTAGTAATACACCACTAACTTCCAATTTCACAGGATTAATGTACTAGAGGCAATATACAGATAAAGCTTAATTTCCCCTCTTCCACAACATTCTCAAAGTATTCTTACAGATGAGATCCACACTAGATTTGGTTCATCCTCTGATTCATCTGGACTAAGATGGAAATGGGATTCATATACAAATCCTAGTTCAGAAATCTGTGTCATTGTGGCTTCTACTAACTAGCACCAAATATAAATGAAACATTTCTGCAATCTCCTTCCTTTTTTTTAATTAATGTAAAATATGTTTATAAAGCAATCCAAGTCTCCTTAAGGCCATTTACAGAAGAAAACTCTTGAATAATAAAATATAAAATACAGAAAATGAATGATGAATTTCCCCCATTCTTTCCCTCACATTCATTGAGTTGCTCAGTTTCCCCCCTTCCCCTCCCAACTTCCGTTCTACCCTCCTCCTTCTTTGTAGCAGAATTAAACAGCTCCTACATATGCATGGTATGTTTCAACATATCATTATATTCATTTTTGTAAAGTTAATTTTCTGAGATCCGCTCCTGAAATCTAACTTGTGACCAAGTGCCAGTTTAGGAAACAGGGATTTGAAATATTTTGGTAGAGTTCCCAAAAGTATCTGATAATATCAGCTGGTAAATGAACTATTTGAATAAAAGTAGTTCATTTTTATATTTCTCCCATGATTTTATATTTCTCCCATTTCTTCAAATTGGGGGAAAAATTAGAAATGTTGTTTCTTCTCACTGCCACAATAAAATAACATTTTAATGTTTACATCATTGCTCAGGTGCTTCTTACTATCATCAAATAACATTAGCAAGTAACGGTTTAATAACAGAGTTTAATTATTATATCAATGAACATACTCCTTTATACAAGCAATAGATTTTTAAATTATTAGATCAATAAACACTTTTTAAAATATCCAGCCTGTTTTCCAAGGCATTATCCCAGTTCAACAAAAGAATAAAGTAATACATCATATTTATAGGGTTGGATCCTACATCTTCCTTGTTATAGGCCAGGTGTATTTGGTTGCCAACTTTGCAACATGAGAATAAACTTATAAAAGTACAGAATATAACCTAGTATAATTTATAGGGAATATTATATAAGGTATAGGGTATAATGCAGAAAGTTAGACATATTTGAATGCATCATTGAGAACCTGGTGGCAGCTTAAGTCTGGGCAAAATGCCTCTTCAATGTAAATAAGATAAGGGATGAGAAGTGCACATCTCATAGTGCTTCTGACAACACTGTGAGATGTGAGCAGATATGACCTATAATAATGCCCTGACAGATGCTGGTAGGATAGTGGTTATCCTAAGACTCCAATTGGTCCCAGTCAGAAAGTGACATCATATCAAAAGATCTATGTTTTGATTGGATATCATGCATGGAGAATAGTCAACACCTTTGTTTTGAATATTTTAATTGGACAACTGATACCTTAGGTGAGGAGCCAAGATAGATGTAGCAGGTGAAACTGCTTTACCAAACTGTACCATGTAAAGAGAAGGTCATCTCATCATCTTGTTGTTTCTGATAACTGACAAATTTCCCAGACATGTGTTAGACGAGGGAGAACCATGGCTGTTACACCCTTCAAAGGATGGAAGGACTCTATCCTACAGAATCCTGGGATTTATAATATGTTGAAGCATTCAGCTGTCATGCCTCATTAGTCTACAGATCATGGCAGTTAACATGGAGGCAAACTGCTTTAATTGTTCAGTGTGGATACCCCCTAGTTATATTGATTTCTGCATTATATTAATTCATTATGTTCACTCTTTAAAAAAAGTATAACCCCAACTTATGCATAGTGCATAGAGCATAAAAAGGAAAGGTGAAAAGGGGAACATCTGAAAATGGTTATATAATGGAACACTGAAAAAAGAAACTGAAGGACTTTTATTTGCAGCTCAAGAATAGGTGCTTAAGACAAATATCATCAAGGCAAATATTGTAAACATCAATAACTATGGGCTATAAATGCCATTAATGTAAAGAAATGGCATTATGAATTAGTTGCAATGATATAATGGAATCTATGCAAAAAATACCATTTATTACCACAAATAACTGGTGGGAAGATAAGCCTGAACATGTTGCCAAAGTGATGATATAAAAGTTTTCTGGGACTTAAGAATTTAACGTGATAAATAATTAGAAAACACAATATGCCAGACATAACTGTGGTTGAGAAAAAGGAAAGCTTAGATTATAGATGGGCAAGTCATGGAGATAGCAGAACTGAGGACAACGAAAGGGAAAAGATGATGAAATATTAAGACATACAAACTGATATTAAGTACATCTGGTAAAAAAGAAACAGTAACTGTGGTTTCAGTTGTAACAGAACAAAAACTTGAGACAGAACAAGTTAGGGTAAAAAGAGAAAGAAATAGCGGTTTGAGTATTTCAGTTTTCAGTCTTTCAGTCAAATTTCAGTTTGAGTATAAAGTTCAAGGTATGTTTCTACTCTGCTGTTGTAGACATGGCCATACAATATGTTGAAGAGAGATTTCAGCAGCTACAACAATATAATTCTCTGTTTGTCTCACTATATTATACATACCGTATTAGAACAAAAATTTCTACTGAATATGAACTTAAGGCCTGCAAGAATTTGGAAAAGAAAAACTATGAACAATTGAAACAAAAATATTGACGTTGAAGATCTGTGCTGTGAACTTACAGAAATAGCTTGAAGCTTAAGCATGGCTCCACAAACAGTACCTCTTTTCATACTACAGTAAAAATCCTTGGATAATGACCCTAATATTTCTATTACATTAAGGATCCTTCTCATACTTCCAGTATTGATGGTAAGTGACAAATGGAGTTTCACAAAGCCCAAATTTACAAAAATATACTCAAGAGTAGCTGGCTTAGCAACTATGTCAATAGAACATACTCAAGGACCAGCACTTGACTTGAAGTAATTGATGACAAAATTTGCAAAGGAAAAAGCTTTCAAAGTGAAATGTTGATATGCCTGAAACTGAAACTAGGCAGTATCTGCTGGACTTAATCCCCTCCCAAACTGTCATCCCTTTTCATGTGTATCTTGTCTTTTTTATATTGTAAGCCTGAAGTCAGGGAATTCTGTTTTTAGCCTTTGGGATTATATTCCCTGCACCATCAGCCCCAGGATGATGGGAAAGAGCAACTATCATGTCATAGTCTTCTTCAGAAGGTCTTTTATCCTTTTCTTAACCCAGTGCTCTAGTATCATGTTGTTTGTTCTTGTGTGCCTTCAAGTTACAGCTACACTAAGGTGAACCATCATAGGGTTTTTTCTTTGTTGGATTTGTTCAGAGGGGGTTTACTTTTGCCTTTCTCTAAATTTGAGAGAGAGCGACATGCCCAAAGTCATCCAGTGGGTTTCCATGGCTGAGCAGAGATTCACAGCCCAGTCCCAAGGGTTATAGTTTGGTAATCAAACCACAGTACAAGCTGCCTCCTAGGATCATGTACTATAATTTAATGTTTCAACTGTTAACAGTTGCTGTGATCATCAAGGATTAAGACAACATTTTTATTAAGTAAGGAGTTGTGCACTGATTCAACAAATCCTTATAGTAGTATGATTATATTTTAATGCTGTGGTTCCATCCTATGGAATTTTTGGATTAGCAATTTAGGATGGGAAATTTAGAATGGTCTGGCAGAGAATAAGTTCCTCATCCAACTATAACCCTTAGGATTCCATAGGATGCAGCTGAGGCAGTTAAAGTAGAAACTTAGTGCCATTTATTGTACAGTGTTGTAACTGGGGAATGATTGTTGTAGTCTGATAGTGCTTGCAGAGAGAAGGAAAATATTTTTCCTTTGAAGCAAGTTTATCCTGGAGCTTGACTTGCCCCTGAACAAACTGGTAGTGGTAACCATACTGCCCCGCAGATGTTATTGGTCTGACGCTCTCAAGGACTCTTGCCACTGGCTATGCTAACTACAGCTGCAATCTAATATACTCTCAGAGTACCATAAATATCTGTGCACAGAGATATGCTATATGAGCATTATGCAACACCAGGCAGAATAGCAACATTGCCCAACACATTTTAATGATTAGGAACCATTGTTCAATGCACAATGCACAATATAGAATTCCCCACAATAGAAAGTGTAGGATGCACAATGCACAACATAGGATAGTTGTTGTTGTGTGCCTTCAAGTCTTTTCCAATTTATGGAGACCCTAAGGTGAAGCTATCATGGGGCTTGCTTGGCAAGATTTGTTCAGAGGAGGTTTGCCTTAAATTTTTGGCCCTGCAAGCATAGCATGACTTAAGCTGAATGCCAACCTAGAGATGCTGCAACTTGTAGTTCAACATCTAGAGGGCCACATGACTTCCATCCCTAGGCTGTAGCAGATGAATTTATAGCATATCCTGAAGAACATCTTGGAAGTGGAAGATCTTCATAGTCTAATCCATTCAGGTTGAAAGCCAAATGATAATGGCGTAACAGAAGTGCATGGATAAAACAGGGAGAGTGGATATTTTAATTGAGAATACATAAATATGTTCTCCTTCCCTAGTATTTTTTTTAATGAAGCAGAAATTCAGTTTTGGAATATGTTCTGAAGAGTCATGCTGTCGAAGTAAGCAGAACCATTTTGACATAACAATTGATTTAATCAGGAAATCAGCATGGCAGTTTAGAATAATTATTTGCAGAATTATAGTTGCACATAGCCATTTTGGTGCTCTTACCATTTAATTGCATTGTTACTAATTGGGATCCTTGATACACGGGGCTCCTGTTACTAACCGACTTACTTGGCACACAGAAGATGTTTGGGAGTTGAAATGGGAAGAATGACTGAAATATAGATGATTCGTATTCAACAAGACACAATACAGTGAACATATTCATTCCAGTAGGGTGTTAATACAATACAGTGAAGAAAGCCTTCTTCTCTTCCTGTATTGCATCTGCTAATTCATAAAATCATAGAGTTGGAATAGACCCCAACAAATATCCTGGCATGCAGGAATGCACAATCAAAGTACTCCCAAAAGCCTCTGCTTAAGATCCTTCAGAGAAGGAGACTCCACCAATCTCTGAAGCACTGTGTTCCACTGTCAAACAGCTCTTACTGTCAGGAAGTTCTTCCTAATGTTTAGGTGGAATCTCTTTTCCTGTAGTTTGAATCCAACTAGGCAGCTGAATTATTCAGGCTGGTGAGGAGTCTGATTCAGACACCGCCCCACCCCCAGTTCTAGAGTCTTCAGCAATTCACTGTGATGCCTTTAATGATCATTTCACAGCTAAAATCTCTCAGGTAAGAGCCAACTTAGATGTCATTATGACAGCAGAAATTGACAATAGGTTGTCCAGCAACTCAGTGAGTAGGATTATACTGTATCAGTTTCATTTGGTGAGTACCACAGATGTGGATAAGCTGCTAGAGTAAGGAAGGAAGGTACAACTTGTTCTCTTGATTCTTTTTATTCCTGGCTGGTCATCCATGGAGGAAATGCAGTTAGATCTCAGCTTTACCATATTGTTAATACATCTCTCATAGAAGGAAGTTTCTCATCTTATTTTTAAAAAGCGGTGATATGACACTTTTTATCTTAACCCATTAAAAACAGGCTTCAGATACAGCACTGAGACTAATTGATGTGCTCCTGCCTTGATCCATAGGAGAGGCGGCAAATAGAAATAAAAAATTATTATTATTATTATTATTATTATTACTACTACTACTACTACTACTATGGTCACTTTAGTGGATGATCTTTGCCTGAGCATTAACAGGGGGAGTGTGACCCATACTTTGTATGTCCCTGTACTCAAAGATGTCATAGTACCTTTATATGACCCAGAACAACAGAAAATCAGGCCCCAAACAGAAGGAGCTGGGTGTTGTTCATGCTGGGACTATGGTGGCCTCACAGTCTTGGTCCTGGTCCTAATCCAGTCTGCCACTTTGGTCCTGAACTGGGCTGCCAAAAAGAGTGAACTCTATCTGCTCCTTTTTGACCGCATTCTTCTTATTTGGTGCAGTATCAGTGCGGTTGCAGGGCACATTCTGGGTGTGCATCATGTAAATGGGTTTTAATTTCACATACTTTTCCTTTTGAAAATAAACAAAAATAAGTTAACAAAAAAGAACAAAAACATTTAGTACAATGTATTGAAAGGAAAGTCAACACAGAAACACATATCAAAACTCAAAGCAAGTAAAAAAAATCATACTAAAATGGGCAGCTTTCACATCAATGTAGTTAACATGAGAGAGACAGATGAAATGTAAACCTTACTCTGAGTGCTTCCCAACCTGGCTTCCTCTCAATGTATTGAACTAGGGTTGTATATATTTTGCTAATTTTTCCTCAAAGGAAGCAGTGAGCAGTTTCACCGATTTTCTTCCCACTGACAGAAAGTTTTCAAAAACTATACAGTTTTCAGAATTTTTGCAGTTTGGGGTTTATTCTGCACAAAATTCACACTTTTGCAAAAACAGCAGATAATAAAGTTTTTGCGCAGAAAGCACTGTTTTCTGTGTAGAAAATGCTGTAGTTAGGGACTTATTCTGTACAAAAATTCTAGGCAGGGATCAGCATTTTCTGTTTTTATAATGGATAACTGTTCTTAAAATTGATGTTCTTATAATTGATAATTAAGGTAATGCCAACAGTCCAACTTAAGGAAATGAATTAATTTAAAAATAAATTTAAAGAAGTTACTTGTTTTCTTTAAATTGATAAATAATTAGTTCACAACACTGGTTAGACCATAGATACACTAAGTAAACAGTTGTCCTGTTTACTGAAACTAGAAGCATCTCCAAGTTCTTTAGGAGAGATCCTTCTGAACATTATTATCACCCACAAGATGCTGAGAAAGGCATCTAAGGGGTCATGCAGATAGGCTGCTCCTGCCACAATCATTCCAGCAGCATGGTGACCAGATGCTGTGGTCCTGAGGCAAGCCACTGCCTTGATCCCGAATAGACTGCCAGAAGGAGTAGTTTTTTATGCTCCTTTTCTGGCTGGGCTTGGGCCACCTTAGGCAGCCTTGGCACAGGTTCAGGGTGGGCTGGAGGCATGCTTCTTATAAATGCCATGCCCCCAATGCAGCCCAAAGCCAATGCTTTTTGCCTGTCTGTTTCGGGCAGCATAAGAAAAGAAAACTGAAATGGAGTGGAAGAGCAGTGGCTTTTTCTATTCCTTTCTGCATGCTGTTCTAGCACTAATAATAATAATAATAATAAAAATACACATTTATTTATAGAGCACTGTAAAGTTTGCACAGGGCATTATGTAGCAAGGGTAAAATAAAATAAGAATAAAAAGGAGTAAAAACCTGCTGAGTGGCATATAATCTACAATCTTCAATCTTCTATTCTCTTCCCAGGCGAGATGGTCATAAAAACATGCCTTGTGTTGTGCTGGAACAATCTGTTTGACTTTTAATGTCCATCTCTCTCAGGAAGAGAACAGGAGTGCTACAACAGCATGAGGAGGGGCACAGAGAAAGCCACTACTCTCCCACTCCATTTTGACTTTCTTTTCTCATGCAATAAGGCTTTAAGTCTTTCAATCCTCTGTTATTAGTATGCTTTTTCAGCGGTAGAGCTGGTGTGAACTGTTGGTAAATCAGGCCTGTAATCTTCTAACATACTCCCTGGGCTTTGAATCTAAAACCATCTGGACACTATGACAGTGTTCTATTTATTACATACAAATGCTTGGATACTACTGGTGCATAAACAGTAATTAAGCACAGGAGTCAGCCATGCATGCCACATTTGCTAGAATTATCCTTTGAGTATCTGAGATTTTCCATGCCAGTGAGCTTATTGAGGCATTGGCTGGTGATTAATGATTTATGGTGTGAGCAGGGTTCATTTACTGCTTACTGAAATATGTTTGACAGCTTCTCTGTAATTTCCCAAGAATTAATACCTTCACATAGGTATTTTTTTTCCTGAGCCATTTTCCAAATTATTTTTGGCAAAGGCATGACATAGCAACTTGTACGCATAACATGTTGATTGATCAGAACTGTGACAATTTAAAAAATTACTTTATTGAAATGGATTCATTATGTTCAGGAGATATTAGCAGCATATCCAGCAAACTGAGTTTACATGTGTGCAGGCGATGTGTTTAATTGTGTTCCCAGCTATTATATCCTGTTCTGTCTTCATCAGCCTTCCCTAACCAATCACACCCACTTTTTAAAACTCTGAGAGTGGACTCCCTTGCATGTACAAGACTTGCCTTGTTATGAGTTTTATAAATCAGTTTATATAATTTGTGTTACATAAGTCAGCTGGAAAAGATTTCAAGATAAAAGTAATATACGCTTATAAACATTCAATGTATTTTGTTAATGGAAACAATACAGAGCTTGGAAAAGCTGTAATGCAGAAATAGTCCCCCCTCCCCCTGCAAAAAAAATATCTGAATATTTATAAATAAATAAATCTAGGATCTTAGTGTGAACAAAATTAGAAATAGAAATTTTAAAGGAGACCCTTAACTTGGTAGACTTCATGCCATGGATCCTAAAATAAGTGAACAGAAGAAAATCCATGGAAGTAAAATTTCTGTCTTATAGCCACCTCATTCCCTGAAAAGTCTTCCAGAGGGAGGGCCAGCAGGCCTCCTTGACCAATGTATGGGAACACTGAAACAGTTATGATTTCCTCATCCTATCTCCTCATCCAGGGACTATATATATATATATATATATATATATATATATATATATATATATCTGATGATCTGATGATAGATTAAAATATCCCTTAAGATTCTCTTAAGCCTTTGACTTTCAGGAAATTTATCCATAGGAGAATAAACATGTGGTTTTATAATCTTTTATAATCTTTTATATACTTAATGAACTAAAACAATCAGATTATGCCATTACATACTCATCATATCACATAGTTATTGTCATAATTGCTTTTTTACACATTACATTGTCTTCTTCTAAGGACTGCATCCCAGACTTATAAGGCACTTGGTACTGGTATTACATGAACATAGTACTTGTAATATATTGTAGTGGTAAAGTATATCCTTTACACAATATCAAGTCATTTTAGCTCTAGCATAATCATATAGGTATTTACAGTGCGCCTGTGCCATACGCAGGTACACTATATGCGGCTTACAGCTTACGTGGAAGCTGTGTGATGATAAAAGCAACAGCGTGCCAATGGTATGTGTGCTGTCCTGAGCCACGAGCACACGCCCCCATTGTTTCCAATGGAGTGCGTGCATACGTGGATTTCCCCTTACATGGGGGGATCTGGAACGGATCCCTCGCATGGGGGGGGGCACTGTATATATATTTACATTTAGTGCTTTTCAACAATGCTACTACATTATATTCATATAGATTTATAGTACATTTATATACATTGCATTAAGTCAGTATAGGTGTTAGAGACAGTAAATGGTAACTTTTCAAAGACTACCTTTATCAAGACTGTCATTTACATAGCCTGAAAAAGCCACAAAAAACTATGGGTGCCGGCCATGAAAGCCTTCAACTTCATATACACAGGTTGTTTACATTTCTACATCCAATGAATTAAATGTTTTAAAAATCATAAATCTGAAAGGTATGTCTTCATTTTTACTTGGACCTAAAGGCCAAGAACTGTTGATTTTGTTCTCTGTCAGGAATTTCCTTATACTGTATTCCCTTCTATTGAGCAGGTAAATAGCCTTTGTTTATTGGCACTTGCTAAGCCATGCTAAGAGTTCACAATCCATGCTCAGCTGTGGGGCTGGCTGCTTCCTTTCGCAGTAATTGTGAGTTTGCTGGCCCAAAGCCCAGGCACAAATTCATGCCTGTTCTTTGAGTATTTGGCTGCCTCTGACACAGAGAAATGCCTTTCAGATTTATTATTTTTAACACATTTTAAAACTTGATTTCAATATGCATAGTGTGAGGTTGCAAAATAATTCTTGTTAATCACAGAATTCCCATTACAACACTGTCAGAATGTTTTTTCACAGCAAACTATTTATTATTGTTATTTGCTTTTCAGTCAACTTATGTTGACTCTTTGAATGAAAGCTCTCCAAGTGCCTTCAAGTGCCCTGTTCAGATCTTGCAGACTCAGGGGTTTGGCTTCCTTGATTGAATCAATCTACTTGTAGTGTGGTTGTCTGCTTTCCACTTTATGGGACATTTATTGCCTTTTCCAGTGAGTCACATCATCTCAATATATGCCTATAAGGTACAGCACCCTCAGTTTAGTAGGGGGAGTTCAGGCCTGATTTGCTCTAGAACTCATTTATTTGTATTTTTAGTGGTCCTTTGTACCATAAAACTCTTCTCCGGTGCCACATTTCATGACATGAGTTGATTCTCTTCCTCTCAGTTTTCTTTTTTCTTTTCTATTCCACTTTTACATCCATACAAAGCAGAAGTCCTATGACACAGATGATTCTGACTTTGGTATTTAACTATTTATCTTTATATTCAAATATTTTAATTTGTTCCTTCACCGCTGCTCTTCCAATCTTTAAGTCTGATTTTTTGACTGCAGTCTCCATTTTGATAAATGATTCAGCCAAGTATAGAACATTGTTAATTATTGTAGTGTCTTCATTATCCACTTTTAAAGTAATGAAAATCAGCTATGGCCTTTCTTCTTTTCATATTCAGCTGTAACACTGCTTTTTTTTAAAAAAAACTTTCTTCTTTAACTTCCAACAATAGTTGTTCCAAGTCTTTACTATTTTCTGCAAGTAATATGGTGTCTCCTGCATATCTAAAATTGTTCATGTACGAAACCAATAGATCTTCCTCATTTTAGGTAATTGCCTTCTCACCCAGGAACTCTCTATGGCGGGGTACATACCGCCACTTTGCGGCGCTCTGCCGCCGCCGCCGCCAGGTCAGCGGGGGAGCCGGAGCCTCCACACGGCGCGACTCCCGCACGAACCGAAAAAGAAGCTCCAAAATGGAGCTTCTTTTTCCGTCGCGTTTGTGACGTAGCGAGGCGCCAGGGGCGCACTCACTATGTCACAAAGGACGCAACGCGTACGGACGCTCAGCGTCCGATACGCAAAGATGGCGCCAGCCATGTAGAAGGGCCGGCGCCATCTTGTACGGACGGAGTCCGTACTAGGCCCAGGGGCGTCTATAAGAGACGCCCCTTTTTTAAAATGGGACGTCCTCCGGACGTCCCAAATGACAATGTAGAAAGCCTCTGGGTTTTACCCAATATTATACAGATGGCATCATAATCTTCTGGATAAATTATTCATGAAAAGTAGGGCATTTCAGGATAGAGCCAGGGGCATGAAATTTCCTTTCCCTTAACTTCTTTCCATTTACTTATCTGGTGATCCAAGGCCATATGTTTAAACACTTTGTTTCAATCCTTCTGTTTTCTTTGATGTGAAAGTGTGTCATTCAATTTGTGAATCGTAATGTGTCCCGCAGAAGCAGATTTCTCCAAATGCCCCTCTACACCCCTAGCTCTCCTTCCATTTTAGGATTACTTAAATAAAAAGATAAAAAGATTAATTGGGCAGTGTTCAGAACATAAGAACAACTATGCTGTATCAAAGCAAAAACCTATCTGGTCCAGCATTTTGTTCACATAGTGGCCAATTTCCTATGGGAAGTCCATCAGCTGAACTTGCGTACATCTCCACCATTCTTCTTGTACTTCTTAGCAACCATTTTATTTTATTTCATTTAATTATATGCTGCCTTTCTCCTGGTAGATAATCTGGACCAAAGGCAGAATATTGCCTCTGATACTAGAGATGATATATAGCTATTTTGTTTGTAGCTACTGATGGCCATATCTTCCATGACTGTATCCAGTCACCTCTTATGGACATCAGAATTGTCAAAACTACTGTATGTACTTGTGTCCAAGTCAACCTCATGTATAAGTAGAGGGAAGGTTTCAAGGTAAAAATCATAGATTTTGATATGACCTGTGATAAATTGAGGGTAAAACTTAGGGGGCTAAAACAAAGGATGTAAAGGGGAAACACCGCTTTCGTTTTTCCCTCTCCTTCTCTGGACATCTCCTGGCTAGCTAACACCAATTCCCAGGTGCTGGAGGAGAGGTTTTAACATCAGATTGAGAAGGGAAGGAAGTGGAATTAAAAGGGGTGTTTCTTTGATGGAAAGAGAAGGCTTGCAAATCAGACTGAGAAGGGAAAGAAGTGGTGTTAAATGGGGTGTTTTTTTTTGATGGACAAAGAAGGCTTGCAACTTGGACTAAGAAGGGAAAAATGTGGTGTTAAGTGGGGTGTTTCTTTAGTGGACAGAGAAGGCTTGCAAACTGGACTGGGAAGGAAAAGATGTTAAATGGGGTGATTATTTGATGGGCAGAGAAGGCTTGCAAATTGGACTAGGAATTTATCAGCACTGCAAATACTTTGTCCACACTCCTTTTATGTAATTTCCCCTTTTTTTCCCTTCACTTATTCACCTTTTTGTCTGAGCTAAACAACTCCAAATGTTATAACCTTAGCTGATAGGGGAGTTGTTTCAGCCACTTAATAATATTGTTTGTCCTTTTATGCACCTTTTTGAGATATGGCAATCAATCTGCACACCATTGATTTGTAAAAGAACAGTATTATGTTGGCATTTTTATTCATTTTCTAATTATGCATAACATGGAATTTACCTTTTATTTTACAGCAGCCTCACACTAACTTGACATTTTCACTTTTTTTTTAAAGGATTAATTTCTTGGCCAGCCACTGGAATCTCAGATCCCATTAGTGTGCATGTGAAGTGCATATTCTCCCGTTCCATTTTATACTTGGTTAGACTGAATGTCTTGATATTTGATGCCCATTTTATCACTTTGGTGAGATTATTGCATAGCTCATCCCAATCCATTTTTGTTCTTACCACCCTAAATAATTTAACGTTAAGAACAAAGATGGATGCCTCACTACTCATCCCTAACTCCAGGTAATTAAGGAACAATTAAAAAGCACTAGTCTCAATACACAGATTCCTAAGGAAGTCTGTGCACATCCCTCCATTATGAGAACTTACCTTTTTTTCTTCTTTTCTTCTTTTCTTTACTATTTTCTGCTTCCTGTGGTTTAACCAGTTTGATTCACCAGATGATTTCTTGTCTTTTTCCATGACTGTGAGAGTTTACTGAGGATGCTTTAGTGTGAAATCTTATGTCCTTTATCTTTAGTGATGTCAAGGACTATTAATGAGATTAATAAAATTAATACAAATTATATTCTTGCCTCAAGAAGAAAAGCCCTCCCTCCATCCCAACTGTCATCATCAGATCTGGGAGGGAATGAAAAAGACAGGCCCAATTTCCATCAGACCTAACTGTGAATTACTAACATTGCTCTCTTTTATTTTATTTATTTTTTGTATTTTATTATATTATATTCTCTATATTTTTATTGTTCTAACCCACCCAGATTCCTTGTGATTGGGCAGGCTACAAATTATTATTATTATTATTATTATTATTATTATTATTATTCACAATTTTCTGGTGTTTCCAGATCAAATTACATAGCAGAGGAAGCTTTATTACTAGAGTTTTTTTTGTGAGTTTTTCAAGCTATGTGGCCATGTTCTAGAAGAGTTTCTTTCTGACATTTCTCCAGAATCTGTGGCTGGCATCTTCACAGAATACTTGCCTGGAAAGGAGTGTTGTGTGTGTGTACTGTGTGACCTGGGAAGGCAGGATTGATTTGCATGTGTATTCCCAGGTCACACAGTATATGTGTATGTATACACACACACACACACACACACACACACACACACACACACACACACACCCAACTCCTTTCCAGGCAAGCATTCTCTGAAGATGTCAGCCACAGATGCTGGTGAAACGTCAGAAAGAAACTCTCCAGAACATGACCACATAGCCTGAAAAACCCACAAAAAACTATGGATACCGGCCATGAAAGCCTTCAACTTCACATTTAAAAAAAAATTATTTCTTAACAAAAAAGGCAGAAAACAATAACAAATACAAACAAAAACAAGCTAAAATACAGATCCTTAAAAACCAGCTTCAAAGATTCAAGGTCACATGGGATGTAAAAAGGGCAACATTACATAAAAACAGGGATGGACTCAGAACACAGAGATACCTTCTTTGCACCAGTTCAATCATTGAAAGGGAATCATATTACAAAGGACGACCCACTTCTGCTCCATTGTTGTTGAGCTCAGATATAAGTGGGGACCATCGTTCTTCAAAAGGCAGAGGAAGATTCCACCCCACAACCTTCTAGATTGATCAGTGAGCTTTTCCATAAACCAAAAATCCCAAAATCGAGACCACCGATTTTCCAAGCCCTGGCAATTTAAATCCTGGCCAATGCCAACAAAAATGCAATAATATCTTTATTGTGTAATGTCTAATTTTCATTAATAAACACTGAAAGCAATAAAAGTTCTACAGAAGGGACAATTTTTTGATCAGTGATTTCTGAAACTAAGTTAACTACTGAGTGCCAAAATGCAAATACACTTGGACAATTGTACCATATGTGCAGGAAGGTACTTCTATTACTGCACCCTCTCCAACAGCGTGAGGTGGGGTTCTTAGTAACGCGTGCAAGTTGAAGTGATGTGAAGTTCCATCTATGCACAATTTAAAGAGTGGTTTCTTTCAGGGCTATAGAATTAGATTTATATGGGGTTGTGATCCAGATTTTAAGCCACTCTGAATCTGTTATTTGAATGTTTAAATCCATCTCCTACCCCACTTTATGAATCAGCCCACAAACAAAAGTCTCGTGCAGCATCCACTTATATATTTTTGCCACTCTGCCTTTAATGCAAGCATCTTCGTTTATACACATGCATTCAAACAGAGTAAGTGAGCAATGGAGTTCTTTCCTTATAATGCCTTTATATTTATGACTAGATCTCATATGGGTACACCACTATATGTCTTGCCTTCTATACTTGCCTTCTATGCTGTAAATACATCATAGTATGTGTCTGCATATTTGTGACTGCTTTTCCATTAGACATTGCATTGATGGGCTACTTTCAATTTGAAAAAGGGTTATGTAAATCTCTTCTGAATCCTGCATGTAAGGAGAAAAACACACACACTATTATATAGAGCACATTTAACATCTCAAACCTGCTTCTAGACATTTAGTATTACCATGCTTCATTTAACAGTGTGAAACTAAATTAGCCCATCAAACTCATCTGATTTATAGTATGCTGACAGATTTATATATCCATTAATGAATGTATATGAAGTGATTCTGCACATGACTCTTGGATCTTCTTGAATATTATAAAACCCGGATTCTGTGTTTTCCCCCAGTGTGCTGTTGTACTATTTGTCTTACTTCAGAGAATTCCAGCAGAAGACACAGTGGCAGCTTTATGCTGGATTTGTGAACTAAAGAATAGGGATGGCATTCAGTCAAATGTCACACTACTGTAATTTTCATGTTTGGAAAATGGTTCCTATCAACCAATCACACTTTTGTAGAACAGATGTAAGATTAAATATTCACAGAGGCCTAGATCTCACCTGGAAAGTTAAATTGAGAGCGGGTTCACAGATCATGAGCCTGCTTTTGAAACTGTTCACATGTGAGTTATTTGGTAAATAATTATGTCATTTTGGGATACAATTCTAATAAATATTCACCTCACCATCCAGGAGATAATTGTAAATTTATTTTCTCTCCCATATAAACTGTGCTTTGCCAGAGTCTCAAACCTCTGTTTTGGAGAGAGAGAAAAAGAATGCTAATTTTGTCCTTCTAAGTTACCAATTGTTTAACACAGGCTATAGCAAAAGTCAGGAATGTCTACATACTTCTTCAGATTCCAATTTTTTAGTGAAAGCACATCAGCAGAGTAAATCAGATGCAGGTTAAGACATCTGAATTCAAGCTCCACTGAAATCAAGAAATCGAGATTTCAGTAGGATCACGTGCCCCTAATTTTAGTCCTGATCCAATCCCATATCAATTTGCTATCTATATAACTGGCAATGCTGTTTTCTCAAAGGACTGATTAATGCATGTTTAAACCATTGGTGTAATAATTAGATAGCTGCTGCACATAGCAGATGGAGTCTCATTCCAAAACATGGATATGTTACTTTTTTGGACTACAGGCCCTAGAATGCCCAACCAGCTAAATTGCCATGCTAGTTGGGATATTCCAGTTATTTTAATCTGAAAAAGTAGCTTTTCCAAGTTCCTTCTCTTATGCTGTACATCATTGCTCTCTTTGTTGTTGTTGTTGTTGTTGTTGTTGTATGCGCCTTCAAGTTGTTTCTGACCCATGGTGACCCTAAGGTGAAACTATCACAGGATTTTCTAGGGATGAGATGGTATGATTGACCCAATGTCACGAAACGGATTTCTACTCCAAGCAGGGAATCAAACCCTGAGCTCCAGAGTCTTAGGAGTGTATCCCATGAACAAATAAGCTGGCTTACTTCTTCTCCCTTGAATTCAGGATCCAGGATGCCCCTGGATGTTATCATACCTAAACTGTCACCTATCTAGCCAGGATGCCGCCGCCCAGCTGTATCAAAGCCTCACTCAGTCAGCACTTTTGCAAAGTTGGGGAGCTTCTGACTTCAAAAATTGGCCATCTGAGCGAGGCTTTGACCCGGGTAAATCCAGGCGGTGGCTAGATTGGTGGCAATTTAGGTATGATAACATCCAGGGTCATCCCGGATCCTGAATTCAAGCCGGAAGAGGTAAGCCAGCTTATTTGCTTATGGGATAAGCTCCTTAGTCCTTTGCTCACACCACCACACCATGTTGGCTCTCCCTTTTATACACAATACTATTTCTGTGTGTGTCCTTTTGCTTAACAAGGTTATAACAACTTTAGTCCTAATTCGTAGGATTTCCCCCCACCCCCAATTTTAAAATTAATAAGCACTGCTCTTAACTATTCATCTTATAAAGTATAGGCCACTTTATTCACACGTATTATAAGTTATCTAGCCCATTTCAAACCAGATTCAGAGCAGGATATGGAGCTGAGAATGACCTTAGTGGATTATCTTTGCCTAAGCATTGACAGCAGGAGTGTGTTTCTATTGTTCCTTTTGGACCTCTCAGTGGTGTTTGATACCATTGACCATGGTATCCTCCTGGAATGCCTGGGGAATCAGGGAATTGGGGACACTATACTTCAGTGATTCTGATCTTATCGCTCAAGTAGATTAAAGATGTTGGTGCTTGAGGACATCAATTCCTCAAAGAGAGAGAGAGAGAGAGAGAGAGAGCTGTTATATGGCATACCACAAGGTGTCATTCTACCCCCAGTGCTGTTTAACATCTACATAAAACTGCTGAGAGGTATCAACCAGAGGCAGGGGATGGGGTGCTATTAGTATAGTGATGACACCCATGCCTTCAAAAAACAGCTTTCTCTGTATCTCCTTCAAATGAATGCCTGGAGGAGGTAAAGGTCTGGATGAGAACAAACAATCTGAGGCTAAGTCCAGACAAGATGGAAGTACTTACTCTCAAGGGGCCTAAACTGGGTTTAGAGGTGTGTCAACAATCCTGAATGGTTTTACACTCCCACTAAAAGACTGTGTTTACATACTGTGAGTGCTTCTGGACTTGTCATTCTAAACTACGGTTTAGATAGATCCAATAGGCAGGAGTGCCTATTATCTGCTTTGGCTGTTACAATAGCTGTGTCCTTTCCTAGAGCTGGAGGATCTAAAGATGGTAGTGTAAGTGTTGGTAACCTCAAAGCTGCTCTATACCAATTTCAGAAACTTCTGTTAATTGAAAAGCATGGCACCCAGATTGATGACTGGTATGTCTAGGTGTGATCATATTACACCCATATTACAGTCACTTAATTAGCTGCTAATTAATTTCTGGGCAAGTTACAAAATATTGGTTCTTACCTTTAAAACCCTACATGGTTTGGGTCCAGGTTACCTAAGGAATCACCTCTTTCTGTATAATCTGTCCCTTTGGGGGGCATTTACTGCAGTCAGCCAGTTGGAACCCAGTGTACTTTTTTTCATCCACCTCTAGACTGTGGAACAACCTGTTGTAAAAGATTTGATAGATAAATATGTTGTCTGAATTTAAAAACAGCATTAAAGACTAGGCTTTTCTGGCTGGTCTAACAAGATAATTTTTAAATTATTAATTTTGAGAATTATTATTATTAATAATTATTTACATAATTATTAATTATTAATTTTTGAGGTGAATTTTAAAGTATGAATTGCTTTAACATACATATTGGTCTTATGTGTTCTTTTAAATTGATGTTATGTGTCTTTTACTGGTTTATGGGCTTTTTTAAACTGAAGTTATGTGTTGCATTTTAATCTGTTGTTGTTCCCTGCCTTGATCCATAGAGAGAAGCGGGTAAGAATTCCTCCTCCACCATCACCTCCCTAAGGCAATACTTAGAAGTATCATGTAAGTACTCTCATTCCTTTGACTGAAATGAATTATAGTCTGAATTGGCTGAATGGTGAATATATTTCAAAGAATACCATGGTGGATGAGAATGAATTGGCTTTATTAATAAATAGGAACATTCAGGGCATCCTTATCTGGAGGAATAGCACTGCATTCTAGAGCTGATCCAACTGACACCACGGAAACCAGAGAAGTGTAAGTAATTAACTGCAAGGCAAAGAGAGAAAGGATGGTTCTTTCTGACCTTTGCTGGTTTAATGATTCAAGTCCAATAAAAATTATTTGACCTAATGTACAGTTTGGATAACAGAAAGCACGAGCACATGCAGAAAAAGAATAGGCATTGCAGTTAAAGGCAGATGAAATGAAGAAATCCACTAAGCAAAGACCATCAATTATCTTCACTTGGCAAATGAACAGCAATAACAGTAAAATGCATATCAAGACCAACTGTGATGTGAAATGTAAAGCTTTAAAACTTCATTAAATTTAGAGTGGTAATGATGATATGCCATATGCAACAGCATGCATTCGCCTCAGCATCTTCAACCTGAGGATTCTTTTCTTTTGTTACACTATCTATTTAGTCAAAGCATTACAGCAAAGTCTACAATGGTTGGCAAATAAGGAGGATATTTAAACCATAACCATTTTGCTTGATTCACTGGTACCCTGTGGTGTAGAAGCCTTTTCTGCCTGCAGAACTATTTGTATTTCTAAAATCTGCTACAAACATGAAACAAAGCTATTAGTTAAGGCATTTAAACAAATGGTACTTCTAATATAGCTGGTGCTCCATATCCACAGATTCTGTATTCATGGATTTGACCATCCGTGGCTTGATAATATTTGTGTGTGTGTGTGTGTTCCAAAAATCAAATTTTGATTTGTCATTTGATATGAGAGACACCATTTTACTACCCAACTGAATTTAATGAGACTTGTGCATCCTGGATCTAACCCCAAGAAAATTCTAAGGTCCCACAGGGTTGGATATTCCAGAATTTGCTAGTGTGTTAGAAATAGCACCACAAAGTCTAACAGGAATGATGTAAAAAACTTTGGATAGACAAGGCCCTATTCCAAAGTATTATCAAAGATCACACAAATTAAACAGAGTTCAGAAAAGATACTAGAAATAGAGGAATAGAGACAGAATGGAGAGAGTTTAATAAAATTCAAATGGCCAGGGAGAAAGGTTTTATAAAAAAAAATACAATCTACTCCTAAGGTCTGCAAAGGAGGAAGAAACCATTAAAGAATCCATGTTCAAATGGATGCAAAATATTGGTAGACCAATACCATTAGAAATGTGGGAACACTCATGGAAATATAATAAAAAAAATTCACTAGATGTAATACACTCAAAGAAAATTATATAAAAATCTTACATAGATGGTACCCAACACCAACTAGATTATCTAAGATGAAAAAACATTCAAATCCTAATTGATGGAAATGTAAAGAAAAATTGGAACTATGTACCACGTATGATGGCAGTGTACAAAGGTTAAAATTACTGGGTAAACATACACAAAATAATACAAAAAGCTTTAAAAATAAATATCCCCTTATTACCAGAAATATTTCTATTAAATATTATAGAGGTAATACAAAGTCAACTAAATTATAACCAGATCAGTGTAATCCTTTATTTGATAACAGCAGTGAGAATGGTCCTAGCTAAATATTGGAAATCAGACATTATACCTTCAATAGAGGAATGGAAGTTAAGAATAAATGAGTTAATAATTATGGATAAATTGATGATGTATATTACAGGAAAAACAAATCAAGATTTCGAGAACAAATGGGGAGAGATCCAAAAAAGTGGGGTTAGAACAGGAAAAAGAAAAAAGAAAAGAAAAAAAGCTAAAGATCAAGTCCAAATCTTAGTAATGGGTAAACATGAAATAAGATGTAACTGAATAAATAATGATAAAATGTATAGGAAAGCTCTTGTAGAATGGTATATTCTGTAATTTTATTTAATTATCTTGAGAAATCAGATGGAATTAGTTTTCTTTTCTTCATTATCTGTGTTTTTTTCTTTTCTTTTCTTTTCCTTATTGTAATGCTAGAAAACTTAATAATTTTTTTTTTTTTTTTAAATCACACATTTAAATTGGTGGCTTATGTAAAATCCCAACCCCATTTTGCAATGTGGTCACTCTTTAAAATCTAATCCTTTCTGCTTTCTTCACCATTGGATGCTAGAAATGTGTGTGTGGAAGGGGGTCATTTTGTATGTATTCTTAGGACTGTAACAGCAAATTTCTTAGTCTGAGAGAAGGAATAGTCCAATACACACAGTTTCAAAAATAATTTTTGGATTGTGAAGTCGAAGGCTTTCATGGCTGGCATCCATAGTGTTTTGTGGATTTTTCGGGCTATACATGCCAGCCACAGATGCTGGCGAAACATCAGGAAGAAACTCTTCTAGAACATGGCCATATAGCCCAAAAACCCCACAAAAACTAATTTTTGGATTATAGTTCTTAGAACCCCTACAATTCTGGAAATTGTAGTCCAAATAGTAACTTTCCCAAGCACTCCTCTCATCTATAAGGCTGTTCAGTTTGCAGAGCTTTATTCTTGGTCCCACCTACAAAACTGTCTCTCTGAATAAGAAGCTATTTTCAAGTATGAAAATAAAAGATTCACCTTCCCTTTTGGAGGATGTGTCCCTTGACCCATGCTTTGCTGAAGTGTTAGTTGCCATTTGGAATTCAACTTCATGTCACATTTAATGTATAGATTTGTCCAAAACAATTCTGAACAGTTTTGTACTCTACATAAGCCAATGAGAAGGTGTCGGACACTGCTTAAGTTTACTTAAATGGACCCCATTCTTGTTGTTTTCAGGTTAGATGGTTTGTATATGGCTTACCTGAAAAGTTACACTGAGATACATCTTACTGAATTGATAATCATTTTTAAAGATTATCAGTTGCTTACTTATGAGCACGTCTTACAATAGTATCAACATTTTCCAATTACAGTACTGTGATGTTGTAATGCTTCTTTCCTCCTCATAGCCTATTCAGAGATACATAAGTGTTCTCACTCTACCATATTTTGGAACAGATCTTTTACTATACCTCCAGATTGTTCTAACATTTCAAGACCACCTCTCACATAAAAATTAATGTTCAAGTGTAAGGCAGAGTCCAAAATTTTGGACTCTGCCATTAAAAAAAAAATCCTTTAAAAATGTCATAAAAGCGAATGGCATTATCAAAAGCCACCTACCCCACCCCAGAAGAGAGGAAAATGAAAACTTTTATAAAGCCTAGCTATCTGAGGATACTTTAGGTATTAGAAAAATCAATTTCAGAATAACTTTAGGAGTCTTTTATCTGACAGTCAGGAACTCAGTTTTAATGAACAAAGTATAATTCAATAACTTCCCAATCAGGATTTTGACATTTTTGTGTGAAAGGCAGAAACATAAGAGACACTATAATTACCTCAACTCCAGTGGAGTCCAATTGCTGTCTGAATCCCTCTCTTGACCTAAACAACCACCTATCTGGGCACAGTAAAACTTTACACGGCAAGATAAAGAGTAAACTGAGGCCCTGGGGGAAATGGGTGGATATATTTTATGTTATAGTTTTCAGCATGCCAACTGTTTCATTTTATTGCTATGAGAATGATTAAATATTCATTTCTTTCCCTCCCTCCCTCCCTCCCTCCCTCCCTCTCTTTGAAGCATGTTAATTAAACCTTTGGGTACTTCTGCTCTTTGCTGTACCTTTCTCAGTTTCATCCTGCCCTAGAAAAAACTAATGGAAAGTTGGCACGCATTGCTTTTTTAAAAAAATACTAGTACATTGTGGAAACATACAATGTTAAAATAGAGATTAAATTCACATCTGGGATATTATCAACAGTCTTACCATAAATACATTTGCCTTGAATTAGGTGCCTCCAATTTTCACCAATGTGGACACATTTGCAATTTGAGGTGCAGAAATATGGGGTAGAATTCAAAGAAGAGCCACTTTCTGCTGCAGCCCTCCAGTAAATGTTGAAAAACTTCTTTAAAGATATGTGTGTGTGTGTGTGTGTGTGTGTGTGTATGTGTTGGGGGGGGGAGCAGGTATTCAGACAGTGAAAATAATCCCCATTGAATGTGGGCTGACTCTTTCTTGTTCGCATACATTTCAAACGCACCCAAGTAAGGTTTTTTTTTTTGGGGGGGGCAACCCCCCTACTTAAGTCAGAATAATAAATCTTGTTTCTCTCTCCCCCGCAAGTTTTCCTAGAAGATTCACATTGTTGACTGTGTGAATAACTGTTATGAATAGACCTGGGATAAAACGGGACACAACTCTGCATGCCTTGAACGTGTTTCAAATACATAGCAACATCCACTCCATGTGCAGGCAACATAACTTGCAGAGATGTATATAGATGCAGTTCTGATTAAAAGAATAGTGTGAACAGCAAAATTGGAATGCGTGAGTGAGATTATTTGCATAGTCGCACTAAAAAAAAACCCAATGGGCCCAAACAGGCCAAAATAAAGCTGCTTCAGGTCACTTTGGAGGTATGCTGTTTATGACACATGCATCTTAAGAGGCCAGAAGCTGCACCAAAGCTGTGCTTCAGTCTTTAGGAATGGAGCATGGCTTTGGTGCGGCTTCTGGCCTCTTAGGATGCATGCGTCATTTCAACACCATAACTCCAAAGTGGCCCAAAGCAGCTTTATTTTGGCCTGTCTGTTTGGGCCCTATGTCTGAATAACTCTTGGGAAATCCTCCAGTTTCAATGCCATTGAAGAGGAGCAATAGGGGTGGAGAGGTGTGGAAAGGAGGAGAAAGTGCTACTGTACTTGTGGCCAAGTGTCAGTATATCAATTCTACTACAAACTCTACAGAAATCAATGGGGCATACTATCACAAACTGAGATCAAAAATTTTTGTGAAACAATTATGTCTCACCAGCTTTCTCTTTAATATATTTTATATACTGTTCAGCTGTATCTGTTCCCCATACACAGTCAAGATACTATGTAAATACCAAGGTTAGTTTTAAAAATATCCTCTATGATGCAGTATTGCAGATGATATTATCGAAACAAAAATATCACTTACTGTAACTCAGTGTTGCTGAATTGCTCAGTGCTATCTTTTATTTTCAGTGGGCAATATGGATGAACAGAATATTTGGAAAATATTTAGAAAATGGTTTAAAAAAGTTCTTTGAGTTTTGAGAAACCCTGATGAGAAGAGTCCTGGACTGACAAATATCTTTGTAGTATGGGATTTATTCTGGGCAAAATTTACATATGATTATTTTGCGCAGAAAACAGCATTTTCACTGGAATTAATATTTATGCATTGAAATATTATTTCAGAAAATGCTATTTTTTGTGCAAAATAACCACATATGAGTTTTGCACAGAACAAGTTCTAATTGCAAATAGCCTTTGAAAGATAGGGCCGACTCAACTTGCCAAGGCTGGCCTGGTTGCTGCCGGGAGGTGGGGAGCAACTTCTGCCATGGCCTGGTAGGCCCACTTGGGCTCCCAGCATGCCCTACTGGTGCCAGGCGGGTTTGCCATTGGCCGTTTGGGAGGATTGGCTGCCACAGTCTCCCAGGTGCAGCTGATTGGTTCAGGGGGCTGGGTAGGTGGTGCCTCCTCCTTTTCCTGGACCCTGATTGGTAGTTAGGCCTATATAAGGCCATGTGGTGCCCTGCCTGGGTGCCATTCTTGCTCAGCTCTTCCACCATCCCTCCCTTAGTTCAGGGTGCTGTATTGTCACAACTTTATGACAGCGGTTGCATAGTCCTGGATCTGGTGGGCAGTTTCCAGGGCTGCATAGCACTGGACTGAGAGTCTTTCAGGACATGGGAGTGCTGAGGGCATGCGGTGTGGCTATTGTGGGGGCCACATTGATTCAACATCTTCTGGTGACTAGGGGCTTAACTGCGAACATGTGATTGACCGGCTGCATGTCTTGAGAGGGTGTTTTCATTGCCCCATGTCGTCTTGAAGCTTGGCCATGACCAAGCAATTCGATTCATCGATTGATTGATGTCAGATCCAGACCTTATGCTTTGGGGCCAACCCTACTCCTATTCTGTTTGGTTGAATAAAGTTGTGGCCTTTCTTCCAACCCTGTGTTTTGATTTTCATTGGAGACTTCCCTCCACAGCAACTACATGTTTTTTGAAGTCTTTCTAGTCTGACAGCTTGTTATTTGTTACTTGTTGCTACCTTTGAGAAGAAACTTAGTGAAGAATTACATCTCTAGTGGGCATGCATAGGTCGCTACCACATCTTTGTGAAAGTATATCTCTATAGAAGCAGGATCTGTGGGGTTGCATCCATTGTTTGACATCTGAACATTAAAAAAAATGTTTAACCATTTTTCAAGTTCTTCATTTGTACAATCAAAGTGACATACCAGCAATAGGTTTCGTAATAATAATTGAAAATGAAACTCATCAGCAATATACAGGACCTTTGTTACTACACAGTACACAGTAAAATATTGATATGCTAAAACTTTTTTTAAAATGATTTCAGTTTTACTAAAACATTATCCTTTTTGTTCTTCTTTACTTATTATTATTTAATAGGCTTTGTTCATCATACAGTAATGTAATCCTTTAGGGGGAAAATCATTTTTTTTCTAATGAGTTAATAACAATGTTCACTTCATAATAAGCTCAACCCTGACACACTTTCTCTATGCATTAAAATCCTTGATAATGTAATTTTTATCTTGTAAGTATAATCCTGTAAAGGACTACATCTCAAATAACAAATTATTTGAGGCTAATTGCAACAGCCTCACATCAGGTTTTTTTGTGTGTGTTTCTCTTTATTCATTTAATGAGTGAATATAAAATGTAAGACATTTCTTTAAATCAATTATTTAATTGCTTCTCTGACATGGGAGTTGTTTGTGAAAAGCCATCATTTGGAAGTCTGCAGTGGTATTGATTTGATGAGCAAAGATATATTACTTAATGCAAATCACAAGGCTACAGAGCAACTATCACTTACCCATCTTATAACAAAAATTTATGATTTATCTGTCAAGGGAGCTCAGAAAATAAATGAAGTTATCTCACAAGTTAACTAACACAATGTTTTAGTTCTGACAGTCTACTATAAAGATGCAGTGCATTCTGATTCATCGAATCTCTGTCTTATGTACAGTAGAGACACAGCCTGCTCCATATGCAAGTACTATAAAGGAATGAAAGCAGAGAGCATCAGAAACTCTAGCCAAATCCAACCACAAGGAGCCAAAACTTCATACCCTATTTCCAGCTGCATCTGAAAAGAGTTCTTCTGAGGCCTAAACAGGCACAGTCTCAGGAAGCAGGACTTGATTCAGATCTTTGGGATTCTGGATCACACCCTTCTGGATATCAAAACAGTGATACTCCTCTCCAAGAAACCTATCCAGACATAACCCTTACCCTTTCCTCAAAACTATTGCAGAAAAAGGGGTGCATACACCTTCCTAAGTCAGATCCCAAGGTATGTGTGTGTGGAGGGGAATCACATGAAGACTCATAGAACAGATCTGATTCCTCATGTGCAAATGGTCACAATGGCAATATGGTACATGGCATCACACTGTTATCCAAAAGTGGCACTCTGCAGCTGATTCTACTTTTTTTGCAGAACATTAAAGACATACCTCCATTGTGTTCTTGGACTTTATTTCTTTATCAGAAAAACTGATACCAGAAGCAGAAGCGATATGAGAGGAATAGGGATAAATTCCTGCACCACAACAAAGTGAAATTGAACATTTTCCAATGAACCTTCCCGTCTCCAAACTAACAATATGACATGTGAAATGTAACATCTTGGTAGGTAAGTCATGCATAAGTAAACAAAAAATTTTTTTGAACCTTCTAGAGAGTATTTTGAAAGATTCCTCCAAAAAGTATCTAGGGATGATGTTTTCCTCCACCAACTTCCACTTTTCTTATGATTTATACATTGTTGGCCAAACTTAAACATCTGTGCTTTTTCATATGTTGGGGGTACCATTGAGGTAGCTTATCTGTTCTCTCCTTTTTTGTCTGTTTTATTGTGTTTCTTAGAAGTCATGAAACCTGGATATTTGGAGATATGCCTCCTTTCTTGAGACTTGAGGTGTGCTTTAAATTAGCAAACCTCACATGTCCATGGCCAGTCTTTATCTGGCACCTGACTGAGAAGGTGATATACCAGGCCAGAGGACTTGAATTCCCTTCTCTTATCCCCTCATTGCATTGCATCATGAATTTCAATTTTCTTGAATTATTATTTAGAAAACCTGGCAATCCTAGTACCAGGATATGTAGTTACTTTAGTGTGAGTATGGTCATCTTCCCTCCCTCCCTCTCTCCTTCCTTACGGACATCTTCTGACTGAATGCTAGATCAACTTTTATTCTCAGCACAGTTCTAAATAGATAAAGCTAATATATGTTTTTCTCTTTTATTTTAGTCAGTTTTATACTGTATTATTGTTGATGCTAGAGACATTCTGAAGGACTCTGAGATTTAAGTCGTCATTTCATGGCAATTTTGGAAATCATTCTCTGGGGAACTTTTCAGAGTTCTCAGGGTCTAGAAAATGTGAAATCTGTGACAATTATGTACTTTTTAATTAAAAACTGGAACACCTCCACATACAGTACAATTATGCTATAAATGCCTTGTGTACATTAGAATTAACAGATTTATTGTGCTGTGAATTTTCATGGCTTGGAGAGCGTGCTTTAGCACAGGCATCTGATGAATGGGCTATTCATACATATGAATGTATGAACCTATATGCTACAACAGGTTATTTTTTTCTTCAAGCTTCCATAAGAAACTTTGTTCTTTTTGTTGCAGGAGGCTAAGCTTTGTTATTATATGGGTTTATCTTCTTAGAATGCTCATAGCACTACAGCAGTATCTGTTGGGCTCACTTAGTATGCTTTTTGCTATGATAAGGTATTGGCTACAGAATTAGATACGAGTTACAGAAAGGAGCACTATAAGTTTTTCATCTCACTTAAAAACTGAAATGGAGGTGGGCACAGTGTGTCCCTCAGATGTTGTTAGTATTGGCTAGATCAGAATCCCATTCCCTCCCAGCTCAAGTGTTATTTATTTACTCAGTTGTTGTTGGACTGCAATTCCAGAATTCCTCACTACTGACTATGCCCACAACATGCTTGCTGTATTAAATTTCTAATTTTGTTATGGCTGCTGTCCTACTGTGAGTTTTTCTTGTGTTTTGGGTTTCCCATTATAGGCCCTTCTCTCATGAGACTGGAAGTAAGCCATATATTGTTGTGTGTGCCTTCAAGTAATTTCTGATTTATGGCAACCCTAAGGTGACCCTATCACAGGGTATTCTGAGACTAAGAGTGTGGTCATCCAGTATGTTTTGGTGGGTAAGTGGGGAATCGAACTCTGATTTCCAGAATCATACGCCAATGCTCAAACTGCTACACCATGATGGCTCTCAAACCTTATACAGGTCTGCCTGATATGTCTTTGAGAGCCAATGTGTTGTAGTGGTTGGTGTGTTGGATTGTGATTCTCGAGATCAGTGTTCAGTTCCCAACTCAGTCATAAAACCTACTGGGTGACCTTGGGGAAAAAAGAAGAGAAAGATGAAACTAGAAAGCTGAAGAAATGGAGATGACTCAGAGTGAGAAGTGACACCAAGGTAATGTGAAGGTGGAAGAGGAGAGAGAAGATCCAAATACCCTGCAAACATAACCCTGAGATAAAGGACACCCCTTACAACATAAGACAACTAACAACCCTAATTATCAATCCTCTTAATGATCTTAAACTGCAATTGTATTAAACAGGCTTTTCTGAATCTAATTATTTTTCATTCTTGTTTTTCCACTGTCTGAATAATAGATATAGAGAGCAAGTGAATAATATGTTGTTAGGCAAATAGTTCCAGTGACAAGGAATAGGTCATGCTCATGGTTTCACAATACTTCAACAGCAAAACAATAGTGAAGTGTGTAGAAAGATCTTGTAGCACTTTCTTTCAGTTAGCCTCAAAGGTGCTACAAGATCTCTCTACATACTGATTCTACGGACTAGTACAGCTATATCTTTGAGTAGTGAAGTGTCTGATGCGTCAGCCAGCAAGGCACTTGAAAACCTATTAAGTTTATCACACAGGCCCTAGAACGGGCCTGTCGCATTACAAAAAGGGGGCGTGATGGGAACCAGAGAATGCTTTTGAACAGTTCTCAAAAATCGCCCCCTCTGGGATGGATGTGGAACGTGATGGGAACACTCGGTAGCAGCAGCGGTGTTCTCCTGTGTGATAAGATGTGTTCTTCTCCCCATCCAGTTCCCATCATGCCCCCTTTTGGTAACACGACGGGTCCATTCTAGGGCCTGTGTGATAAACCTATATGTCAAAAATTAAAAATGTGATTTTAGGTAATTAATTCCTTCAAAAACTGCAATGAGGTAAAAGGTTAAAATGGCAAATAATGTTGTTCCAGAAGCAGAATGCATTGCATTTTTATGTCAGATTATCCAGAGCTAATTTTAATATCCAGTGTGTTACTTGCCCCACAGGTTTGCAGAGATTCTGGAATTTGAAAGCCCTTGAGAAAGATGGTGGTAAGTTTAATATTATTTGATCTGCCATTCTATGCTGACTTACTCAAAAGTAAGCATAGTTGAATTTAATGGTGCTTACTTATGAATAGACATGCATAAGATTGCACTCCCAGGGATGCTTTTGAAAACAGCAGATTCTATTATTTGCTTCTGCTGCTGACAAAAGTTTATATTCACACAGCTGGAATGAAATGGATGTAATTATGCTATGTAATGTTCCATACACATATTATCTCGGCAGTGGCACCTGTTGAAATACAGGCATTTGAGCTATACTGTCACTCGAAATATCACTGAGTAGAAGAAACAAATGTATCTTTTGACCACGAAGCAGTAACCGTCAGGAAGGCATCTAGTAGACAGGGAGTTCATTATCACCAAAGAGAAAATCTAACCAGAAGTTGGAAAGAGATGGGAAGATCAAAGGGCTGGAATGCTCATCAGTCTAACCTTTGGTTTGCATACTTGGCTGGAGGCTTAGTCCATACTGTGAGCCAAATCTTTTTCCACCTGCCAAAAGTGAAGAAGCTCTAAACAGTGCATTGACAGAAGAATATTTTTAATCTCTTGAAAATTAAAGCTTCTCATAATGAAGTATGCATTCAGCCATCCAAACTAAAGTCATCAGCAGTATGCTTTACATACAGAATCCAGAATCACTTTCAGTAAAACTCAACTTAGGATGTTCACAGTCTGCCTCTGAGACCCTGTTTGCATGGACCAGGATATTCCAGGAGTATCCAGGTTGGGGCAGCTGTGATGCTGGAGTTTTGCTACTTGGCTCTCCATTGCCAAACTGAAGGGGCTGTATGCACAGGTGTCCCACTGACTTGTCCAGTGCATCTGCTGCCACCATGGGTCACTCACATCTGGGGTCAGAATAAGGTGTCAGTAATGAGCACATGGGTTGGCACCTTGTTCTGAACTGCGAGCAAACGACTTGTGACAGTGGGTAATGTGCCAGGTGTGTCAGCAGGATGTCTGTGCAGACAGATGCAGTGGCATGAGAATGGAGGGCTCCAGATCTTACCAGAAGATCCAGGATAACAGGTAACTTAAAAAAATTGTCTATTAAATGTGTGTGTGGTGGTGGTAAAGCCTGATTCTACTGTGGAACGTGTCAGATGTTGTCTGAAGTGGTCACACCAGAACTGGGGGTTGGGATGTGTATTGTCTGAACAGGATGGCACCATAGGTGGGGGGGGGGGGGGCGGCGGGAAAAATAGGCCTTTTGGCCCATGCAGACCGGGCCTCAGTTTTTGCTGGCTGAAGCCTTTTTTCAGTCATATTTGTTTCTTGTGTATTTAGTTTGCACTGTGAGGCAGTTTCTTAAGATTGTATTGTACATGGCTGCTTTTGCAGTCTCATGGGCACCAGTGATTTAGTGCCTATAACCTATTAACTGTGAGAAGCAGATAAATCCATTTATTCTTCCAGACATATACAGCAAATAAAAAGCAGAACACAATTGCTGTGTGGGGAATGGGGGCCTATGGCAGATCTTTGCGATCTGATTGCAAGAGAGCTGAGAATTAACTAGCTGCAAAGTACAAGTTGTGTTTGCTTGTTTTGGTTTTGCAATAACTAAAGCATTATGATTGTAATGTAAAAACAAACATCTCCAGTCCTTTTGCAATGTAACAGCAACTATTTTAGTTCCTTTTATAGTTACAGGGTACAGATGACATCACTACATAGAGGTTGTGTTTAGCATATTGGAGTAAAATTTATTTACTCTGAATTTTAAAGGCATTAGCAGAGGTTCTGAACCTGTTTAGTGGGATAGGGTTCAGCACCTTGAATAGCTTCTCCCAAGTTATATCTAACCCTGGATTCACCACTAAATTGAGATGGGAGCAACCCTCCACCATTGCTTAAGTATATTTTGTATCATTGCCCAATGCCTTATACCCATTAAATTTCTTTTAAAAAATAACTACATAGCCACTTTCCATAACCAAGAAAAGAAGAAGGGCTTTTAAACTTCTAACAATAACAATAATAATAACAAACTGCCTTGGAAGGCTTGGAATGGCTTTAGATTACTTCAGCTATCTTTCATAAACAACATTCCAAGTTTATATTCTTGACTAATATGTCACATTCCCAGATCAGTGTTCACTGATCTAAGAATCTGTCTGAATTTGCCACCAGGGATTGATTGTGTTTTTATGCCTTGCCCCACCCTGAGCCCTTCAAAAGGAAGCTGGTGCTGCATTTAGATTGTATTAAGGTGTATATGTTTTTCTTTAATACAGGAGTGAGAATGGTGTGGACCACAGCTTCCAGCAGCCCTAGCCCTTGTCTTAGCCAGCTAGCTAGTGGTGAAAAATGCTGGTAAATGCAGTTCAATAACATCTGAAGGACCACCCAGGTCCCACCCATTCTTTAAACTATACTCTTTAGTAGGGGCCTCTGCTTTTTCCAACCATGCACTATGCAGCTTAGTGACTGCCAGGAAGGGATTTGACTTTCTTAAATCCTCACTCACCAGCACTAAGTAAAACTCAGAATCTATAGGGCTTTCACAAGTAGAGATTTAACAGTCAGTAATTTATAAAGTGAGTATTTTTAAGTTGGGTTTATCGTTTTAAATGCTGATGTCAGATCTTTTCCATTTTGTGGTTTGTATGTCTGTTCCTGAGTACATAATGTATTTATCGTGTTTAAATTATTTATGCTTTTAATCTGGAAGCATTTTAAATTGTTTATATTATAGGCAACCCTGAGATCCCATGATAAAGGTTGAGACTGAAGTTTTTAAACAAACAAATAAACCTGTATAATCCTGGTGATTTTTATGCAGATATCAGATTACTTATATTGTTAAGGGAAAGGGTCTGTATAGCTCCATTTCCTAGTTATCATCATGAATGTAATGTTGTCAGCATCACTATTTCACTATAAGTAAAAGAAGCTGTAGTTTTTGTAAGTGGAAATTTGACACACACACACACACACACATCCCAGCTCCACATTAAGTTCTTTACTATTTCTAATCCAATTCCTAAAGACTGACAACGGTAGAGGATATGCCTGCATGTAATCTTTTCCTTATGTACATTCTTTATAATATACTGTGAAATAAAACCTTTCATGTCATACATTTCACAGTGATTATTACACTTCCTGAGTGGTTAGATTTTCTTGCCCACAGCCTCTTGTCTACCAACTGCTATGGGTAATTCTGCTAAAACAGCCAGGAATCATAGTGCCTGGTGTGTCCTATAATAATAAAGTGGTGTTGTTTTTTTAAAGAAGGAAAAGGACCATCTGTCTCTCATCATTCGTCTTCCTTTGGTTAAGCTTAATCCCATCCTTTGGGTTTTCATTGCGCATTCTGCATTGTGTGGATTCAAAAACCAGCTCTCACCATGATTCACTATAGTCCCATATGCCTCTACAAACCTATTTTTAATTGCCAACTGAAAGTCTAGAGAGCAGGGGGGAACAGCACTGCTACAAAGTTCAGCTACCACTTTTCTTATTTACCGTCTGCATTTATTTGGGTACTTTTTAAAAATCTGTAGCTTCAAAGTCTGTATATTGTGCTCCTTCCAAATTCTGGAGTATGACTCATTGCACAAAGAGTTCGCTCATTTAGAATTTTCAGGATATAACTATACAGAGCATACAGAAATGTCTATCAAAACCTTATTTTAAAAGAAAAAGTACTTTCAGATATGTGTACTTTAGTTTGAAGGGGAAAAATGATGGGTGGTTAAATCTTTCCCTAATGATACACCCTTCATCACTACCCCAATCCAAAGCACTTTTTCCTCCAAGCAGTTGCAGATGTCTTACATGTTTGTAACTCCACAGTGGGTTATTCAGTGGGAAAGTGGCAACAAAGGAAAGCATTGAGCAAACATAATTTTTCCTGGCTTTCCACCTCAAAGACCCAATCTCAATTCTGCTTTTCCTTGTGTGAAAGGGATGCATGTTTTACAACATCAATTTGTATGTAATGTAGACTCATCCTTTCTCCACTTTTTGAGAGCTTCTTACCTAATTCTACCTAGCAATAAGCAAAAAGCAAATGGAAGACACCAGTCTTCAATATGCCTTTTTATGAAAAGAATTAAATGTATATTGATCTCAGATCAAGAATTCCTTGGTGAGACAGATTGTTTAGATCTATTTTGATTTGATTCAGACCTGGTTATAAGACAGAGATGGCTTTGATCATTTTGGTGGACAATCTAGCCAGGAAACAGCCAGCCAGAGTGTCCCCCTGTTCATTTTGCTTTATAGCTTTCAGTACTATTGACTATTGTATTTTCAGGGATGGGATTTGAAGATATTGTTTTACAGCAGTGTACAGAACTCTGGTTCTCCAGGTGTTTTGGGCTTCAGCTCCCAGAAGCCTCAGCCATCTTGACTAATGGTATGGGATTTTGAGAGCTGAAATCCAAAACAGCTGGAAGGCCAAAGTTTGGGAATCACTGTTTTACATTATCTAGGATTGTTCCTGGAGCTGTAGGTGATCTCAGGTTGTGCAGGGAGTTTTATGTTTGACATGGTGCATATTGGCTTGTTTATCACTCTGCTTGCTGCCTTGTCCTCCATGTTATTTAGTTATACATAAGACTGCATTAAGGTTTGAGGTTGGGGCTTTGATACCATCAGTATTTGATACCATCACTATTTTCAAAGAAAGGCAGGTTATAAATAAAGCAATAAAAGAAACAAACACATTTGAACAAGGCTCTCCCAGATCACAGCTTGTTTTATAGCTATTATATTAACTACCATACAAGGAATGACAACATAGATGGATATAAGTACATGTAGAAACTCACCTAATGGTCACTTATAACATTCCCAAGTATTGCATCATAAGTTTGGAAGATGTATGACAATAATGATTCACAATAATGTTTCATTTAGAATCTTTAAATTTATTTTTATAAACCACCTCAAGATCTTTGAACATAGGGTAGAATATAAAACTTTTAATAGCTGATTCATTAACAAAGGTCCCAAACAGATTGGCAAGAAATAACAGCTTCCGGGTGCTCTGGGGGTAGGGCATTCAGATGACACATGCCTCAGAATGGCTGGAAGCCACACACAGAATACACCCAGCCATGAAAAGCCAGCCAGAAAAAGCACAGAGAAAGCCTGCTCTTTGCTGGTGGCTCATTTGAGATGATGGTGGCAGCCCAGATTAAGACTGGGCTGTCTGGTCACTGTGATTCCTCACCGATCAGGGCACAGGTTTTTCCAAGCTGCCAGTCTGCAGAACCCCAAAAATAGTGAGGCAGTGAAGATTAAGGCAAGCATGTGATGGGCACAGTGCAGTCCCCCAGGTATTCTTGGACTGCAACTCCTGTCCTGTCTTGCCATTGCCTATGTGGCTGAGTCTGATAGGAGTTGCAGTACAAACAACGTCTGGATGGCCAAAAATTGCCTGTGTGATTTAGCGGGATAAAATCCTTTACTTTCCCTTTATTCCTTGAGGTTCCATGTGAAGAGAAGAGCTTCGTAACCAGAGAGGTTCAAGCCAGTCATGGCTCTTGGATTTATGAGAGGCGGGGTGGGCACAGGGGAAAGAATACTAAGAAGCTTCCTTCTTATTTATAGGGGATCTGTTCCAGTCTCCCTCCCTCAACAGCAAAAAAATGCAAGACCTTAAGTCCCGTTCTTTCCCATGGCTGTGTGACATGCATCCATTTAAAACAATGAGGCTTTCTATCCATAGAAGCTCAAATCCGCAAATGGCAAGCCCGCGGATAAGAAGAGCCTACTGTATTTTAAAAAGAGGGTTGTCGGATAGTGTTATTTAGGGATAGAGAAACAGATAAGATCAAAATACAGTGAGATGGAATGAAGATAAAATTCAAGATGAGAGCATGTTGAAATGTTAAATGAAGAGTTCAGGGAGAAAGTTGTTACTTTGATTCTGAGTTGTTATGTTTAAATACTTATGAAGCTAGCCATATGCTAGATTTTTAACCTTTCTGTTAGTGAAAAAATCCTTTGGTGTTTTGTTATGCTACACTTCTCCTTGAAAGCTTTTATTTAAAAGGTTGAAGTAACTATCAGTCACACATTGCCAAATCTAACCCAACACAAACCACATCTGCTTGGCCAATATTAAATTCACTGTGGAGCCCAATTACTAAACTCAGGGAGAGGTTTGGAGCTGTGGGCAAACTGAGTGACAGGAGGCCAAGGATTGGTGTTGAAATGAGCATCCTGGAAAGACCAACCATCCCATTCACTTATCTGATATGTATTGCCAGACCCCCATATACTAATACAATCCATGTGTGAGCACATGAATAATATAACATCTATAAAAGCAGGGCTGAATGGGGAAGACAAAATCCCTAAGGCCTGAATTATTGCAGGGGGATCTTGGGTGGTGGGTCTGAATAGTGGAAAATACAAACAGTACATCTCAACAGACCAGATAATGGCTACAATGTCCACTGCCAAATTTAAGAATGGAACCACAATCCTGAATATCGTCCCAAGTCTCAACGTCAGCTCTCAACTGTCCTGCTGGAAGGAGTTAACCTATAAATGACCTATACACCCCTACATAACTTTGGTCCAGGCTATTGAAAGACCGTATCTTCTCATATGACCCTGACTGGAGAAAAAGATTTCAAACCCTTCAACATATCACAGATAGAAATTGGGTTGTATGTGACCAAATAACATCAGTGTTATTAATGAAGAAGACCACACAAGCCAGTAGAGGTGGCAGCTGTTGCCTGAACCTACTGGGAAGAAAAAGGTTGTGGTCCCTCTTCTCCTCTTTCCCCAGCTGAGTTAAAGGAATGCAGACTAATGATGATGATGATGATGATAATAATAATAATAATAATAATAATAATAATATTTATTTATAACCCGCCTTTCCCTGTGTTGGATCAACGGGGGTAACAGCATATAAAAAGAGAAAACAAAGAGGCAGAGATAATATTAATTCCAAAAGAAGGTAAAGATACTCAAGACCCCTCTAATTATAGACCAATTTCTCTTCTGAATGTTGATTATAAATTATTCACCAACATATTGGCTAATCGATTGAAAAATGTTTGATTAATTGGATTGACAAAGATCAAAGAGGCTTTTTGCCCAATAGACATATGAAAGACAATTTGAGACTAATAATTGATATCTTAGAATATTTTGAAAGACACAATGATAAAAAGCTAGGACTTTGAAAAAGCCTTTGATTCAGTGAATTGGGACATTTTATTAGATATATTTAAAAAAATTGATGTTGGTACAAATTTTTATAATTGGATGACAAAAATTTATAATAAACAAAGTGCAAAAATAAGAATCAACTTTGAGATGACAAATTGTGTAAAAATCCAGAGGGGAACCCGTCAAGGATGCCCGCTCTCTCCTCTATTATTTTTATTAATAATGGATCTCCTAATAAAGAGAATAAAAATGGATGAAGAAATGAAGGGAATCAAGGTAAAGAAACATAATTTTAAAATTAGAGCATTTGCTGATGATGTCATTATTATGATGGAAAACCCTAAAGAAAATATTGAAAAAGTATTAGAACATTTAGAAATATTTGGCAAGGCAACAGGGTGTAAGATTAATAAAAGTAAATCGTCTATCCTAACAAAAAATTTAAGAGCTACCGAAGACACAGAATTAGAAGAAAAATCAGGTATGGAAATAAGCAAGAAAGTAAAGTATTTAGGAATTTTTCTAACTAAGAAATCTACAGAACTATACGAGAATAACTACAAAAAAAGCTTGGAGTGGGATCAGGGAGGATTTAATGAAGTGGAATAAATTAAACTTGTCTATAATAGGTAGAATTTCCCTGATCAAAATGAATATTCTTCCACGCTTACTTTTTCTTTTTCAGATGATCCCAATTATCCATTCAGATAAAGATTTCAAGGAATGGCATAGAGATATAGCCTGTTTTATTTGGAGAGGTAGGAAAGCAAGGGTGAAACTAAAAACACTGCAGGATACACGGAACAGAGGAGGATTAGGGCTCCCAAATTTAAAACTCTACTTTGAAGCATGTTGTTTTTGGTGGATGAAAGATTGGGTTTCCTTAAAAAATGAAGAACTTTTAGAATTAGAAGGAGATGGGATAAATCTAGGATGGCATGCATATCTGGCCTACGAAAAGGATAGACAAAAGAGAAATTTCTATAACCATGTCATTAGAAAACCACTGATTAAAGTTTGGGACAAATACAAAAAAAAGAAGCGTATCAAAAATGAGAGGTTGGGTCTCACCATTGGAGGCCTTTCATAGGAAGGAAATGGCCAAGCCCAAATCATGGTACACATACGATCATATACTGGAGGTTAAAAATGGCAAGATAGAATTGAAAACTAAAGAACATCTTACTGAATTGGGATGGGATATAGGATGGTTTACCTACAGGCAAATAACTGAAAGATATAAAACGGATCTAAGAATATATGGTTTTGATTTGAAAGAAGATAACTGTGACCTAGGGAAAATGCTTATGAAAGAAGAAAACAATTTAATTGGGAAAATTTACAAAATCCTACTGGAACTAGACACGGAAGATAACCACATAAAAGGTCAAATGCTATCTTGGGCAAGGAATATTGGCCATCCCATACAACTTGATCAATGGGAAAAGGTATGGTCAAAGGGTTATAAATATACGGTCTCTCAAGGTCTAAGGGAGAATTTTTATAAATTATTTTATCGATGGTATTTATCGCCAGACAAGATCTCTAAAATGTTTAAAAACAGTAATCCAACATGCTGGAAATGCAAAAGGGAATATGGTTCTTTTTATCACTGTTGGTGGTCCTGCAATATGGTCAAAGATTATTGGAAAATGATTAATGATACAATTGGTGATATTTTAGAGGAAATAATCCAACTTAAACCAGAATTTTACCTACTAGGAATGTTTGATGAGACACTAGAAAGAAAATATGGCAAAGTACTATTTTATATGGTTACAATGGCTCGCATTTGTCTTGCTCAAACATGGAAAATCGACAATATTCCAACAAAAGACGATTGGTTAATAAAACTTTATGAAGGGATGGAAATGGATAAACTTACTCAATTGTTAAGAAATAATTTAGAAGACAGGTTCTTAGAAGATTGGGGAAAACTAATAAATTTTTTCAACACTTATTGGGGAAGGATTGCGATTCTCAATGTACAATAAAAAGATAAATAATCTATATATTATATTTAGAGACAACTCTTATGGGAATTTTCTGCTATTATAAGAAAGTACAAGTATCCAATATTTATTGATGTATCAGAGGGAAAAATAGGAAGCCGAACTGTAGACAATTTGAATGAGTGTAAAGAATGGTTGTACATGTGTAACAGGAGAATAGAGTTAGAGTTAGCAAGATGAAGAAGAAGATAGGTAAATAGATAAAGCAGAGAAAGAAAAGAAATTTAAGAAGAGAAGATATAGGAAAGAAAAGACAAGATAGAGAAAGGTTAGTAGTTGTTTACGTTATTAAGGAATAAATAGAACATTACATAACTCTTTTTTTGTATGTATGGTGGTATGATTGTAGGTAGATAATTAAGTGTATGTGATTATGTAATATATGTTATCATATGCATGTGTACGTGTTGAATTTTATGTGCTTTTTTACCAATAAAAATTATTTTTTTTAAAAAAAGAGAAAACAATAATATCAAAAGTATTCAAATTGGTCTGAAGAGAAACAATTTAGGCACGCGGAGAATGAAATTAGGGGATCAATTTGGGAAAGCCCGCCAGAAGAGATCTGTTTTTATTGCCTTCTTAAAGGCCTCGAAAGATGTTAGTTGGCGGATCTCATCAGGCAGATCATTCCAGATCTTTGGAGCGGCAGAAGCAAATGTCCTCTGGGAGGTAGTTACTAGTCTAGTTCTCTGTGACTAGTAGGTTCTTCCCTGAGGACCTGAGAGTGCAGGAAGGATTATATGGGAGGAGACGTTCCCTCAGGTAAGCTGGACCCAAGCCAAACTACTTTTGCACTTTGAACTCAGTTTGTAGCAAGTGAAGTAAGCAGACGACAAAGGGTGAAAATGGATGGAGGGGAGAGAAACTGAGACATTTTAAAAGCAACTGAAAAGGTGGGACAGCAGACGATTAACCAGGACTGTCTCTGCCAAGTTGGGAAGTTCTCAAGAGAGGCCCTTCTTTCAGTCCTACCATATTCACAGATATATTTGGTGGCAACAGAAGATAGGGCTGTGTTGCCAGCAGGCTATGTCCTAGGCTATGAACATTTCCCCCCAAGGGAGACTAAAATGTCTTCCTCCTTGCTATCTTTTCATCAGGAGGCAGAGTTAACTTATTTTGACAAGCTTTTAGAACTGAAGGGTTTTTCAGTGGGTGCTGCATTAATTTAAATTGTACTATTTTAAACTAATTTTAAAGCCATTTTAAGGGTGTGTTTTTAATTGTTTTAATGTTAATACATCAATTCCATTTCATTGTTGAATGTTTGTATCTTTTTAACTATATGGTTGAATATACACAACTAAAATGAGAATCCCAATGTGGGAGAAAAACAGGGTATAAAATTAACAATGACAACAGCAATAATAATAATTGAATGAAATAATTTGTAAATGAGATGACTGGGTCTGTAACATACTTCTCATACACTTACAATTAACATGTCGAGGTGCAAGCAGAACTATGCCTATTCAACTCAGTATCAGAATCCTTAAAATGAACCCGCATGCGATTAAAAAAAAGTACTAGCCATTGTTATATTGCAAGTATTTATTGTTAAATGAAATATTAACCCCATAGAAATTTTACATTAATGCCTTTACTTGCACATCTGGATTACATATGCCAGATGGATACTTATAGCAAACACAGCTGAGTTTGGCACAACACTGGCCCTGGAACTTTGTTAATTGTTGAACAATAATTTTTTGGTAATTTGTTACCTTTCTTTCCTTAGAGTGATGGCTCTAGATTCACACTAAGGAGATCCACATAAATGCACATTCTCATTACACCTCTTTCATTCATTCTTTCTACCTGCACTATTCTGTAGGCAAAAATCAAAGTATAGCCCTATTTAAAGACATCAAAACACAGGATTTTTCTTTTTTTATTTCCAAAGCTGCTATCCTATTGTAAGTAAAACATTGCTTATATTCACATTGCACAGTAATTGAAGAGCAAATTAATTACATAAATACTTCAATCTCACCATAGCAATTTAATTTAGCAATGATTGCCCTGTTTACATGGGTGTTTCACAGCCTCTGCTTCAGCAGGGTAGTCTTGGCAACAAGAAAAAGAATAGGGTCAGCACTAGAAAACAATCCAACGGTCATGTCAATTTAAGATGAAGTCCATTGCACAGATAGGTAGGAAGGAGGGAAAAGCAGCTTGTGATGAGATAAATCTCTTTCCTATCTATCTATCTATCTATCTATCTATCTATCTATCTATCTATCTATCTATCTATCTAAAGCATACATCCATGGCCAATTATTCATGACAACAATCAAAAGGATAAGTCAAATCCAAATACTAAATGTTCTCTGAACAACTTCACAGCTATGAGATAAAAGCAGATGACATTTAAGAAGAACTGATTTCTCTTTAGTTTTGAAGCTGGAGAGGCAGCCTGGCAAAAAGAAGTTTCTCTGCCCAACCACTGTGTAGGTTTGAGGAAAGACTCGAGTTCTAAATAAAATGCAACATTTTTCACATTCCTAAGATATCTCTATTATCTATATCCTTCTCAGTAAATGCACACATATCAATAATGGTCAGGATTACTAAGATCGTCTTGTAGGTTGTTGCATGGTATTGGTGGCTTATTTCAAAATTTGCTGAATATATTGCTAAAATACAATAAGAAACATTGGTGCAGGACAGACCATCCAAAAAGGTCTGCACTTTGGAACTTTGGTCCACGAGGAAGCCGCAGCCTCCAGACCGTGGGACTTCCCCGCGGACCAAACAGAACCTGCAAAAAGCAGGTTCTTCTTGCAGCACCATTATGATGCCACAGTGCGCCAATGGCACGCTTGCAACATCACAATGGTGTTGTGACGTGCGGACGCTAGGCGTCCGCCACGTAATGATGGCAGCGCCCATCTGTAAAGGGCGCTGCCATTTTGACACCCTCATCGCATACGAGGGGCATCTAGAAGCACCACCCCTCATATGTGACGGGGCGCCCTATCGTGCCTGTCTGGACTGGGCCTATACCATATACCTGTCTTGTGAGCTGAATTCTCTTCACTCCACTGGATAGTTACAAACTAAGTGGCAAATCAGTTTTAATACTTCCTAGAGGAGGTCTGTCCTGTCAGGTTTACCAACTGTATAATTTTGGAAATGGAAGTGAGGGTGAGAGTGACAGCCATGAGTGAGAAAAAGAGAAAAAATATGGCAGGAACAGCAGAGGAAACAGAAGGCTAACCCATGAAGCAGTTGATGGTTCAAGCCAGCCCTCCAATACCACCTTAGCTCTATATCTTCTATGAAAAACAACAACACATGTTTAGGAAATCAGTGGCACTGAACCAGAAATATTCAGTTCCTACTACCGCCTCCTCTCTGTCATGCCCAGCAAGGCTGAGGGCTGAAAAGAAGAGAGAGCTGACCTGTAGGCCCAGTTTGCGCCTGAGCCTGAGGCCCCAGGTCTGTCCTGCCAGCTCAAGCAGAGTCTGTGGCCTGTCCAAAGGCTCAGCAACCAAGCCTCCTGGCAGTAGAGATTCCAGACACAAGAGACATGGAGAGGAAGAGAACACCAACATACCTACTTTCATCCAGAGAAGGTCTGAAAGGGCATGTCTTTGGCATTCAAGGAGGCTTTATGAAAAACGTTCTCTAATCACCAAACAGCTATGCTCATGAGAGCTGGGAATATAAACAGCTGGAGGACACCAGGCCCATTGCCAGAGATTATCTGAGCTTCCTTGTGAAAGCACACTTGATCTAGACCTTCCTTGTTTCTTGGCTGGAAACCCTGCTCCTTGGATTGCTGGTTGCCTTGTCTCCCTGGATTTCATGATGTTGGATTTGCCTACATAGCTCATCACTCTCTGCAACCCTGGACTTCGGATATCTAACAACTCTCTTGGTTTGTGCTTTTGGACTCTTTTATCATGGACTGCCTGGGCACAGTCAGAGGATTCAGACTCTGAAGACATGGAGGAATCTGAGACAGGGGCAGATCTGGGGCTGCCTGGATTAGCAGTCTCAGAGGAGGTTTAGGAAGCTGTGGAGGGAGAAAAAGACTCTAGGTTGCAGGTGCTATGACCTGTGGAGTGAAGACAGGTCAAGGAGTTTTTGAAGCGGTCTTCCAGGCTTTTAAAAGACGTCCGGCTGCAGAGATTCTTTGCAGCTGAGAACCAGTCTTGTTCCTTGCTCTTGGATTCATGACACTGGTTATCTGACCTCTAGATTTGCCTTGTGAGTATGCTCTTGCCTCTGCCCTTTGTTGTCAGTGACTGACTAGTATTGTGTGAATTTTGGACTGGACTCTGGACTATTCCTTTGTACACTCCCCTACTGGGTTGCCCTAAGTAGAGGTAATCAGGATACCTCTTGCTAGCTTTCCTGGACTGCATTAAGTTTTGGACATTGTTTAGTGCTGTGTGTTGCTATCAGCCTTCTTGGCAGCTTTCCCAAGACACTCTCTGTGAAAGCACAAAGCAGGTGACATCAATAGTGTTACAGACTGTATTGTTCAGAATTCTGGCCAGTGGGGATTACCTTTGTTGTGACTAATAAGTCTGTTGGAAGGACTGATGTGAGATTTAACCCATAATATATTTTTTAAAAAAACATCACATTGCAAGATTAAATGTATCTTATTTTATTGTATTGTACTTTGAAAAAACTGATTTGTACTGCAGTCGGCCCTTCTTATAAACGGATTTTTTATACATGGATTCAAGCATCCACAGTTTGAAAATGTTCAAAAAAAAGTATAAATTTCAAATAGCAAACCTTGTTTTTCCATTTTTTATAAGGGACACCATTTTGCTATGTCATTATATTTAATGCAACTTGAGCATCCATGGATTTTGTTATTCATGGGAGATCTTGGAACCAAACCCCAGCGTCTAATCAGGGTCCACTGTATTTTGACCATGAGTCTAGATATTAACACCATACATTCTGATACATTTATACTGCGTCAGGTTGAAATGAAATTTTGAAAAATTACAGTATTCTAAAGCAAAGTACTACACTTTGGAAAACTGTGTCTATTTCCTGAATCCACACATCATCTAAAATAGATATTCACTGGCTGACAAGTATCAATGAAAGTTGTTATCATTGTGTGACTTGAGTTGTTTCTGACTTATGGCAACCCTAAGGCGAACCTATTATGGGGTTTTCTTGGCAGGTTTCTTCAAAGGACATTTGCCATTGCCATCCTCTGAGCTGAGAGTATGTGACTTACCCAAGGTTACCCAGTGGTTTCCATGGCCAAGCTGGGAATTGAACCCTCATCTTCAGAAGTCCTAGTCTAAAGCTCAAAGTACCACACTATGCTATCAATGAATAGCTATTTATAAACAAGGACACTTGGTAATCAAGCCAGAAAAACTGTTATGGTTGAGTATCACTTGTTTCTCATTAGTCAGGGACCTTGATTTGCTGCACTGATTCTATCCTTAAATTAACAGAGACCACTGTGTGAGATAATTTAGAAAGGGACCCAAGAAAGCTCAACTGAAATTAAAGCATGCTGTCGTAAAAGGATTAGTTTTATTTCCTAATCACAAAATGAATGTGAAAAGCACAAATAATAAACAATGTAGATTTCACTGTGAATTTAAAAAAAGAAATTAACTCTGCCGGTAGAAGACAGTTTTGTTAAGTGAGCCATTAGGTGCATATATTGGTTTTGTATTATGTGGCAAAGTGAAATTTTATTCAAAAGAATTACAGATACATGAAAGAATGCCTTTGTTTTATGTCAATAAATTGGAAATAACGCAGACCAAAAGCCCAATGTGATGATCCCTTCCCAAGTGCTTTGTATTCTAGGGAACAGCTTGGAAGCAATATGTTATAAATAATTATGTTTGCCAGAATCCTGTTGGGGTTTATGTCTTCATACATAATGTCTGTGGGAATTAGAATTTCACTGTTGTGTAACAACCATATTGATAGAGGGCTGCTGTTATGTTGCTACATAGCAGAGCAGGCAAGGAGTCCAATCCGCACTGGTGCACAATCCACATCAGTGTGCAATGTGCACCCATGCTGGTGTTTATTGCACACCAATGTGCATTGGGCACCCTTGTCAGTGTCCCATTAAGTATCTCCAAGATTCAAGGAAGGAGTTTCTTAGTGCGTCTGATGCTAAGCTAATAGGTATACATAAAGTTATGTAACACAACAGATCGTATAGGATTTTGGCAATCATCTGTAATGTCAATTTTAGGATTCACAGCAATATAATCTTTTGCAAAATAATGAATACTAACATTATTACTGTATTTTCTGGCGTATAAGACTACTTTTTAACCCAGGAAAATCTTCTCAAAAGTTGGGGCTCGTCTTATACGCCGGGGGTTGTCTTATAAGGTGGGTGCTGAAACTGCGGTTGGCGCATATGATGGGGGGAACTCAAAATGGCCACGGCCGCATCCCCTCTGTATGTGGCAACCATATGAAAGTAGGAAGGGAGGCGCTGTACAAGTACAGTAGAATAAAATCTTGGAGACAGGGAGAGCTGACCAATCCAAGCAGGCTTTGCATTCAACAAGTTTTCCTGCTAAGTACCTGCATGTCATAAGCATTTGAATTAAAATTACCATATTGAAATCAAATCTGATTTTTTACATTTTTAATTGGTGTGCATTGGAAGATTGTCTTATATGGCAAGTATATCCCAAACTCTATATTTTAACTGGAAAATTTGGGGGTCGTCTTATACACCCAGTCGTCTTATACGCCGGAAAATACGGGTATATATTATTTAATAAGTAACCATTTACTTATTGCTCTGCGAATGTTGCTTGGGGGACATGGAGAAGCAGCAATTTCTGGTAATTTCTGCATTTTAAATAAATAAATAACTAAAACTTCTAAAAAGTAACCCAAAAGTATTATACCAGTAACACTTTTTAAATATCAAGCAGTGAATAACATCAACAAGTCATACTGAAAAAGCAACATGCAATGACTAATAAATTACTGAGAAAAAGACACCAGCTTCCAAGTTCTGTGCCAGCCGGTGCTAACTACCAGCAATTCAAAATACACCAGAGAATTGCAAACTGTGATTCAGTATATGCCACATGTCTTACTAGATGTGAAAACAGCCACCATAGCAGTTCTTGGTTCATTTCCAGATCACAGTTCAAACATTGGGTTTTAACTTAAAGTACTTAAGGTAAAGTAATGTAGAGGATGGCCTCCATTTGCATGAACCTCTATATTTTGATATTTTTTACTGAAGCCTTGTCTGAGGACCAAACAACATGCTGTGATTTACTCCACAGTGTGTAACTATGCTTTTACTTTTAAAATTGAATTACAGGGGTGTGCATCAGGGCTAGCCAAAAACATTTTGTTCCATGAGGCAGACCAGTAAATGATATCCCATACCCAGCCAAATCAAGATGCATAGTGTCCAAAACCATTCATAGGGCCCATACATACAGGCCAAAATAAAGCTGCTTTGGGTCACTTTGGAGGTATGCTGTTTAAATGACACACACATCTTAAGAGGCAAGAAGCCTCACCAAAGCCACATTTCAGCCCTAAGGACTGGAATGTAGCTTCTGGCCTCTTAAGATGAGTGTGTCCTTTAATAATAATAATAATAATAATTTTTATTTATAGACCGCTATTCTGCAATGATCATAGCGGTGTACAGTAAAATTGCAAAACAATACAAAAAATTGCAAGGCCTCTCTCCCCCTCAAGATGGGGGTTGGGGGGGGGTCTTTGTCTTCCAGGCCAGGCCTCTCTCCCCCTCAAGATGGTGCTTGGAGGAGGGCTCTTTGTCTTCCAGGCCAGGCCTCTCTCCCCCTCAAGATGGTGCTTGGAGGAGGGCTCTTTGTCTTCCAGGCCAGACCTCTCTCCCCCTCAAGATGGTGGTTGGAGGAGGGCTCTTTGTCTTCCAGGCCAGGCCTCTCTCCCCCTCAAGATGGTGCTTTAAACAGCATACCTCCAAAGTGACCTGAAGCAGCTTTATTTTGGCCTGTCTGTACAGGCCCATAGACTGGCAGATAAAGAGAAGAAAGGGGAAAATGCTGTACTAGTTTTGATGTTGGCCTGGATTCTGGAGACCAGGGTTGAAATCCTTGCTCAGCCATGGAAATCTGCTGGATAACCTTGGGGAAATTATTCTGTCTCAGCCTCTGAGGAAGGCAACTCCCCCCTGAACAAAGCCTGCCAAGAAAACCCTGTGATAGGTTCACCTTAGAGTTGCCATAAGTCAGAAATGACTTGAAGGCATACAACAACAACAACAACAACAACAACAACAACAACATGCATCCTAGCACTACTTCCTGGCAAGGCCATTCTGTCCTGCCCTCAGGACTTAGGGGTCAGCTCTTCTTTTGAATCTTTGGCAGAAATTCTTCCTCAAGCAGAATGGATGATCTTCTCTACCTTCAAAGGTCCTGGCCCTTCTGGACATGTATCCCTGAACATGTGCTGAATGAAGGAGGGCTACTCTTTGAGGTCTCTGAGGGCTTTGTGTTATTCTCTGATGAAAACTCTGTTAGCAAGGGAGAACACCTACACAGTCAGAATAAAAACCATTCTTCTCCTATGGCTAGAGAGGATTTTTGTGGGAAAGAGGGTAATGTTATATGTTTAGATTTTCTGTAATGTTTTTAAATTGTTTTATACTTTTAAAATTGATAATGTTTTAATATGATAGCTTGTTAAAATGTATTTAAACTTTTTTTTATCATTGGGATTTAGCTCTAGTTGTAAGCTGCCTTGGGGTCCATGTTGGGAGAAAGGTATTACATAAATAAAATAAAACAAGTGTGTAACTAGAAAGGTTGAAGAAAGACACCAATGAACATGTGCAGGATGCATTTTTTAGTTTATTAATTTTCATTTACATTGGCCACATCCCATGTGCAAATGAAGCACATCCATGTATCAGTGTAAAATGGGTCTCTGTACATATCACCTCCATGTCAACTCTAGGCTTCAGAGGACAAAACAAGCTTTGTCTGATACCTAGAGGATAATAGCAAAGAGATTACACATATGATTTTAGGGAAAGAATTCCATAATATGTATAATACCACTATAAAGGGCCTCTCTGAAAGTACTTAGAGAACAGTTTCTGATTAAGATTGCCCATCAGTTTCAGCCTAAACTTTCTATTCTGCAGGTCTCCCTTCACCCCCCCCCCAAAAAAAAACCCCCACACTATGACCTTATTGGAGCTCTAGCATATATTTAGCAAGTTAATGAACCACAGGGAACTCTTCCTGGATTTTATTCCAGGCTGTTGTAATATTTAACAGCATCTTTATAAATATGTAGAAACCTGTCCAGGAATAGAGCATGCATAGCTTTATGAAGTTGAAGGCAATACACTGAGAAGAAGAGTGCAGTCTGGAAATCTTCATAGAGAAGAACAAGTAAAATAAAATTGCATTTTATTATACATAATTTTGTTTTTATCCATGCAGAGTTCAAAGGCATTATTCTTTATTGTGTTGGCATCAAGGGTATTGCATTTTTACCATGACTGTTAATCATGTTCTCTGTCTCATTTCCTTCATCTGCTACAAATACTAAATGAAAAAAACTTACTTTCACCTTTAGAAATGCCAGTGTGGCTTCATTTCTACTTTTTCTTTCTATGTATAACACAGCGAGAAGTGTGAAAAATACATTTTGTTATTTTCTTCTGTGACTGATCTAGCAGCAGAGAAAGATTTACAATGGCATGTGTCTCCTGAAACTCTGAATGGTCCTTTCATTTTGTCACCTCTGAGCTCTTGACCACAGATATGTAATAAAGGGCAGAAGTGGTATCACTCAATTTCCATCCAAAGATAACTGTGAAAATGTCTTGACTGATTCAAAGCTCACTAAAAAGCTTCCAATCTGGAAGAAATTTCTTTATGACTGCTTGCCTCACAAAAGAAGGAGAAGTGAACAAAGGAAAGTGCTGAGAGCCAGAGGGGGTATAGCTGGTGAGCAAGTGCTATTGGCAATCTTTGGCTCCATTAACTAAAAGAGATTGACATGAGAGTAGCTCCTACTCCTGTAAGAAGAGTTCCTCCCCACTTCAGTGTAATGGCAGAAAGTTCCAGCGGTTGTCTCTCTCTGCTTACTGACAGCATGCTGTTTCTGTACAAATGTGCTGTAGGTTGAGAAACATTTCTAAGGGCGCACACAGATGCCAGTGAGAAGAGGATCTCTTGAGTCCTGGGCATCCCACTGAGTAAGGTTAACATGAATGGAGTAAGACAGTAGATCCGCTTGTGGACTGGTAACCATGTAAAGAATACAGGAAAGTTTTCTCAACAGAAGGGATGAAGCAATGTGCTCACCTAAGGATTTCCAGTGAGTCCAGCAATACTTATCTTTATCAGAAATAACCTTGAAAGAGTGTATGCAGATTAGTACTCAAGGTTTTGGTGGACAAGAGATTGTTAAGAATGGTAAAGAATCCATGAGAAACACTTCAAAAGGCTCTGAATGTATGCTCAATAAAGGGAAGGAATTCAAAGTGATATAAACTTGGGATGTTGGGGTTTATGGATGTTTTTCAGGTGGTCAAAAGGGGTTAAATCAACTTGTAAAAAAAGGAAGCATACTAGCTTCATCCTCTATCAGTGCTGTGTGCCTTTTAAAAGTAGTGATTCTGAAGAGGACAGCCTCTATAACACAGTTTTCCATCATTCTGCATTGCATGGAGAGGAGGTCCTCCATGTTTAGAAACAGCATTCCTCTGTGGAACCGTTGCTTTCACACACACACACACACTGATGCACATTGGCCCCTTTGAATTTCCGAATAGACCTATGGTATCTGAACTAACTTTGCCTAGGCTTAGCTCAGCTGCTATTGTCTCCACCTTCATAAAGAGGTCCAAATGAATATCAACATTTTTATGCAATGATAATGTAATATCCACCCTTTAAAAACAGATAATGTTGAAAATAAAAAAAAATCTGACAAAAATTTCAGCTTTGTTTAAAAGGTACCGTGATTCAGCTGCTGAGACTAAAGTTCACGGTTCATCATTTACTCTCAGTTTAATCTCTTGATCTAAGTTATTTCTATTTCTATTTGTTAGTGCTGCTTATTTTAAAACAAAAGTTGTTAATATTTTTAAGAACCTTTCTTGTTTATGAGTTGGCTGTAAGAAAGCACAAGTCTTATTTTTGTTTCTTTCTGCCGTGCCAGAATTTGAGAGGAATACAATGCAAACATGCAAATGGTGTTCTTTTGAGGAAATTAATAAATGAAAACAACAGGGACATTTCATCATCCCATACAAGCAACTCTTTGCATTTACATGACTTTCACAAGATGAATGGTCAGATTAAGCTGACTATGGGGAATTTACAAAACTGCTCTATTGGATGGGAAAAAAAGTCACAGGAATCAGTCTTAAAAGCAGCTTTTTCAAAAATGTGAGCATTAGAATAAGAGAACTAACCCTGAGATGACTTGGTTTTAATGCTGGAAAAAAATGGTGGTTGATTGCGATGAGTATAACGTCTTTTTTCTCTTTCTTGCTTTCTTTTTTGGTACTTGTAAACATTGAAAACCAGCAGGGAGCAAGCATACCTGATACAACACTGTATTAATCTAAAGGCTGTTTAATATCCTATTTCCCTGATTCAAAAGCAAATGCATTTCTTAAGTATGCTTAACTATGCATAAATATAAGAAGGTTGTTACATTTGCTTGCAATCTCTTTTAATGCAAAATACAATCAGCATGTGCCCATCAAGAGAATATCCCACTAAATCTTTATATTGCAGTAAGTAACCTCATGAAAAAGTATTAGCTCCTAATAAATCAAAGCCAATTGGTGGGTTTTTTTTTTAAAGTAAGAAGATACTATTAAGTTTTGACAGCTGCAGAAATTTGCAACAGCAATAAATGTCACTGGGTCTTTACATTTTGGGTGATATATGATGATGGATTTATTTTACAGGTGTATCATTTTATAATTATTACATTTTTTTATAATTCTATTATGATTATTTAGAATTATAAAATCATCCAATAAAAGTAGCACAGACAGATACTCTGTGGAGGATATATGGCTCTCATAATATTGTTATGTGGATTATACTACAGAATCAGCACAGTATAATGTGAGAAAAATTTGGCCTCTTAATTGTGTGTAATTGACCTTGCCATCTATGTCTGTCACCCTGATCTAAATAAGGTGAAGATGTGTATAGAGGTAGACATTTGTGTATCTGTCCTTGAATGAGGAAATGTGTACTGAACATTTGTCCCACACATATTGGATTCAGATGTCACAAAAAACTTTGATGAGCACTTGTCATGGTAAAATTTAAAATTTATCATTTAGAACAGTAATATTTTCCCATTTTAGCTGAATACAAGAACCAATATCTTGTGCAAATCAAAGAGTTGTATTCACAGAGCTCCTTCTTTTAGTGGGTGTGAAATTCTTGTCACAAACAATCAGGATTTCTTGTGGCATCTAAATATGGACATTGCATTGGCTACATCTACTCCAAATAATGGTGCCATTCATTTGCATGGCCCTGTTTGTCCTTAGGAACTATAAACCACAATAATTAAAAGAATGGTTTTGCTCACCAGCCTTCAGAATAAGACCCATTTTCAACAAGGACCACAGACAACCTGGTTAATTTCCAGAGAATACATTAATGAATATTATAATGTATGATAATAGTTTAATAGATAATTCACACTACACCTTTCAGCTAAACAAGCCAGCGTGATTTGATGTTGGTTCTACTGCCAAGTAAACTAAAAAGAGCCAATACAGTACTAAAATTAGAAAGTTAGTCCAAGACTTCCCGTACTGGGCTGCATGTTTTAATTTACTGTGGGTTGTTAAAATGGATCAGTATAGTCACTGTTTGCTGGAACGTTTAATGTCCCACATGTTCTCTTTTTTCTGCTTGTTTCATCTCTGAACAGACTATAGTGAGCCCTCAGGGAAAAGCTATTATCTTCACTTCTGTATAATGCACAGTCCTTTAAAACATGCTATCTGGTTTAAGACTGACATATATTTAACAGATAAGCATATATACAATACAATATGTAAAGATAAATGTTATATATTGTACACTCTATCTGTACATTAAAAGAACAAATGCCGACTTCATTATTTCCTGCTGTTAGTTCTGTCTTCCCAAAGGAAAGAGGAGAGAAGAGGTTTCTTAAGAAGGAAGAAGAAAAGGAGGAAAAGAGAGAACTTAATTTGTAGCATATCTTTCCCCTTAAATCAGAAATCTGGTTATTGTAAAAATATTTAATGCTTTTGATTTTGAAACCTTCACTCATAAAAAAAAGCCAGAATATATTTTTTATTTCTGAATTATGCCAATGCAAATTTGAATATGCAGGCTTTCTCCAAGTTTAGGAGATCATCACACCTGGAAATCCTGCTGGGATAGACGCGGAATTGAAAAGTCAAAAATGTGTTATCGCACACAGCCGAAGTCAGGTGAGTGCAACCTGTCTGCAGCCTGGACCCCAGCCATGCTTATCCTGCAGCTTTTCAAAAATGAGAGCTTGCTGCTTTTGAAAAGCTGCTGGATAAGAGTGGCTGGGGTCCAGGCTGTAGGTGGGTTGTACTTGCTTGGCCTCGGCTGCATGCAATAACATCTGATTTTGACTTTTCATTCCCATATCTGTCCCAGCTGGATTTCCAAGTGCGATAATCGCCTTACTTTCCAAGTTTATTACTTGGACAATTCTACTGTAAGTTTTCCTACAAGCCTGACTCAAGTCCAAAAACACTAATGATAAAAAGTATCTAACTACTATCATGCAAGAAGTCACATAGAGTGGTATGGAATCAGATGTAGCTAGAATTCATTTTATTCATTTATTTAATTAATTTCTGTTCCATCTTTCTCCCAGAAAGGGACCCAAAGCAGCTCACAAATAAAAAACTATTTAAAACTTACTACGATAAAGCAATTAAAAACATTACATAAAAATAGTATAAAACTGCAAACATTAAAATCGCAATAAAACCATGACACTCACCCCATATAGCAAACACCCCATATAAAAAAGCCATCCCGTGATTATATACTAAAAAGCCTGCCTGGATAAAACTGTTTTTGTTTGCCAATAGAAAGCAAGCAGGGAGGGGGCCAGCTTAGCTTCCCATGGAAGGCCATTCCAGAGAGCAGGAGCAGCCACTGAGAAGGCTCTCTCTCAGTCCTCACTAGGCAAGCCTATGATGGTGGTGGGACTGAGAAAAAGCCTTCTCTTAAAGCTCTTAGGGCTCTAGCAGGTTTGTATGTGGAGATACGATCCCTCAAATAGTCTGAACCATAGGTCATGGCCAGCACTTTAGATTGTGCCTGGAAATGAACTAAGAGATGTATGGCATTGGCAGCTACTGTACCTAGAGGAGCTGGAGATATTCTGCCCAATATATGTGATGTACGATATTGCTTGCAAGAGGATTATGGTTTCATGCCAAATTAAAATTTTGGAAATTGATCTGGATCTGTAGAGAGCACCTGCTCTGTAGGCAGTGAGTGTCAGATCATGTGCACATGTTAGGGTATCAAACAGTATAACTCCAATATATGGGTTGAGTGCAGGTTATATGAAGAATAATTTCTCCTATAGAAGGAGCCTGCCCAGGCTTTTATATGTTCAGAAAAGACTCTTTGCTCAGTTCCAATAACCTCACAAATGTGTCTGGCGGAAGCCTGGTGGCTGCTCCCAAGACCTGGAAATCCATACCTAGTGATCTAGACTGACTCCCTCTATGCCCTTGTGTTTAAAGGCAAAAACTTTTTTAAAATTCCAAATAGTTTTTGGATACTTATAAAGAAAGAGCATTTAATAGTTATGGCATACTGTAATTTTATTTCTTGCCTTTTTAATGGATATATTTTAAGGTAATTTTACTTTTGTAGATAGTATGGTTACATTTTAACAATAACCTTTGTTTTACTTCTATGTCATGCCTATCTGTGTCTTTTTAACTTTTGTGAAGATATAAAGGAGGAAAAGCTGTGATAAAATAAACCAAATTATCATGCCTTGCAATTTGAGAAGCAGCAGCCAGAAACAGGTGAGAAGTTCATGTGAGTCAGCTTTTTATTAGATTCTACCAACATTTGCAAAATCTGAAAATGAGAGAAAGCAAAATGGGTTTGCCTTTCTCTAGTCAGAAATTAGCAAAGAATAGGTCAGTCATAAAGATGACATACACTTAAGGTATTCAACAGTTGGAAAAAAGTTATCATTCTAAATTATATAGCAACAGACTCCCCTCCCTGGTTCATATCATATTAGGGTTGGTCTGTTGAGATTGTTGTTCACTTCAGCCATGAGAGGATTATTCTTTTATCTTCTCTCTCTCAGAGAAATACACTGTTCTTTCACCGAGGGGTTATTCAGATGGTGAAAATAATCCAGAATGAATCTCTGTTGTTCACATGCATCCCAAATGCACCAATTAAGATTTTTTTCCCAAGGGGGCTGCCAAAAAACCCACTTAACCCTGGATAATCAATACCAGATTTTTTTCTGAGATCTTTTTAATAAAAGATTTGCTTCCTTGGCAGTGTGAATGACTGATGCGAATTAAGACCTGAATTAAACTCTACATGCCTTGAATGATTTCAAATACATTTGCTTCATTGACTCCATGTTAATTCAAGTGCTGGCATGTGTGAGCCACCAAACTTGTAGAGATGCAGTTCCGTAGTGTGAATAACAAACCCAGAGTTCATGAGAGGTTATTCACACCATCCATTAAAAATAGTGACGTCTGATTGACCTGTCAGTCCTCCAGATTCTAGCTGCTTTTCTGAAGTCACACTGAAATAGGGTTGCCAGAGTGACAGCTGAAGCAGGCTCCTGTCCCTCAAACAGCTCTGTAAACGAGGGAGTTTCAGTAGGTACTTTTGTCACAGAACCAGATAACAAGAATGAAATTCATTTTATTATGCAGCAATTAAAGATGCACAAGCCCTCTCCAGTATACTAAAATCACTTTACCATGGAACTTGATATTTGGCCAGAGAGCAATGTTGGCCCTTTCACAGAACATAGATTTGAATCCCCAAACATTACCCTTTTTAAGGCTTACTACTAGCCCACACTATTTCCAGAGCTTACCCACATTTCATCTCCATCTTCAGAAATAACATACTAGAAAGATATCAAAGGCATCTTTGACCTGCCTTCTAAATATCATTTCCCAACAGATGCTAGCTTCCATCTGTTTTATCATCTTTCTATTTTGTCCTTGTGTGACCTACTTGGGAGATTTTTAAACAGAGATTGGATGGGCATCATTTTGGAGTGTTGTAATTGTGATATTCCTGCATTGGGTGGAGGCTGAACTAGATGGTTCTTGCAGTCCCTTCCAATGCTAAGAGTCCATGGATCTGTATACACTGTTATGTGCATTGTCCCTTAATACATGGAGAAAAGTGGATTCTAAAGGACAATATAATTTTGCTTTTCCTTAATTAACTGGGCAGATCAACTGGGCAGGATCTTGTTAGTGACTTATATGCATGTAAGGCTTATACCTCTTTTTAAATAGGGTGCAGGGAGCTATTTTCTAGACTAAGGTCAGCAAAACAAAACTTAACTTTTGATTCCCCTGTTTAAAAAAAAATATAAAAAATGATTTCCCCATAAGCATAGGGGAAAAGATTAGGAGGCAAACTGCATTGTTATGTGTGTTGTTCTTTTTTTCATTGCCTTGAAAAGTCAAAATAAAATATAATGCCATTGTCAGCTGAGGGGATCAGAGTCTGGGCATCTTAACACTGCATTTGGTGGTCCAACTGGAAAAAAAACAGCACAGAACAATTACTTCTGTAAAACAAAACCACACACAGTGGTGCAGTAGTACATTTTGGAGTGCTGGAGTTTATTATGGGATCTATGTCTTCAAGGAGCAGAGATGAGTGAGAAATTTGCCAGCTCTGAACTCGGTAGTGTTTACTTGTGACTATATAGGCTCAGTTTAGAAAATACATTGAGCTTTATATACAAGATCATCAGCCTGTAGAGCTTCAACTTATAGCTTTCCATTAGAAATGCATACAATCCTAGAAAGAACTGTTACTGTTTAAACTGGCAGTGAGAATTGGGAATCTCATCAAAGGAAAGGAAAGAAGAATCCTGCCTCTGCTTGATTTTCTCTTTCGTTTCTGTTTTCCTATTTCTGAAATCTGTCAAAAACCTTGAAGCTTCCTGACCACTTTCACTTGTCAGATCAAGGAAAGCCTGTCAATTGCTTTGGAGGTTTAAAAGATGATGCCATAGTTCCTGCACTAAAGAAAAAAAACTCCTGGAGTTTTACTATCCACCATTCTCCTCCACAACACCACAGAGAACACACATCATGTTCATATAGGTGATGGTGTTGGCATGCAGGAATCATTTGCACTGATGCATCTAAGAAAGATAAAAGGAAGTTGCCTCTTCTGTGGGCACACTGAGTTGTACATTTTCTTTCCAGATAACAGAGAAATGAATATGTAAAAGCAGGTGCTGCAGAACAACTTTGGACCCCAAACTAAAATCACTTAAATTGAGGAGAGGCACGAAGTAGCATACTAATCCCAGGGTAATCGACAGACTTTCCTAGCTATGACAGTAATATCAAGACCTCTCAGGAGATATCACTTAAAAATTAATCCACCGAGGAGAATTTATCATAGCTTTAAATGCCTCAGATTTGTTTCGGAGACAGTCAGTTCTAATTTGCTAGAATTTAAATGTTTGACAAAAAACATCCTATCCTATATTGATTTATCTCTCATTTAAATATTTGTAGGCTTGTGAGAAGGTAACCTGATTCAGAAGCTATTATGTAGAGTTATGAGAAAGGGTTTTCACATCAAGATTTATTTATGAGGGGTATTTGTGTGTGTGTAGTTTTGTGAATGTCTCAGGAGATTTGAAATAGAAATCATTATTTTTCTGAGACAAGAATGCTTTTACAAATTAAGTGAACCGTGCATCTGTGGAACAATATCTAACAACCAATTTAAATCTGCAAATCTTTTGGTACATTCCTCTTAATGCAGCTTAAATGCTCAGTAGCATCAACATCTCTCCTTAATCATACAAGATTTGTATCTAGGCTAGCCAAGAAAGCATTTTCCTTTCATAAGAAGTTGTAGCATAAGCTTTCATAGACATAGAGGCTTAGCAGACTGCCCCTATGGAGTGGCCTGCAGCCGCCCCTTCCCTTGCTGGATCGGGGCCGTGGCAGCTACACACCGTGGCCCTGATCTGGCCTTTTCATGGCACAAAAAGAAGCCACAAAAAGTGCCTCCCTTTTGCACTGTGGAAAGGACGCCCTAACTTCCGTGGCACTGGCTTTTCGCTACTTCTTTGGTGCAGCATATGTAAATGCTTTGCCAAAGATGCAGTATGATGCTGCCTGCTGTCTGGTCTGGTGGACGGCTCACCCCCACTCTGCCCCAAGGAAGGCATTTAGTGCCAGTCTGTTGGGGCTAATGATCTACTTTCTCAGACGCTACACAAAGTCTACAAAAGCTTATGCAACAACTTCCACATTTTTAGTCTCAAAGGTTCTACAAGAACCTTTGCATACTGATAGTTCGGACTAAACTCTGTTTTCATGTTCTGTAAACCCAAGTTCTTCCCATCTTTACTCCCCACCCCAACTTGGTAGGAAACCAATCTTGGCTTCTACAAATCTTTTGTTTTATGGTGTGCTTCTTAATTTCTGGCTGTCATTAGTTATTCTTATTTTTGTTATGCTGCCTCTTTGCATCTTCCTCAGTATTAGGCATTTAGCTCTCCCTGTTTTCTCTAGACTGAAATTTGTTTTATCTTCAGAGTTAAATGTAGTTCTTTCTGTTTCTTTTATGCCCTTCAGTTTCTCTCTCTGATATTATTATGAACTTCATATGTTTACTTTGTGTATGTGTACATACATGCATACACATGTCTTGGACTACAGATCTCATCATTCCTCACGCTTACCTATGCTTCTGTTGCAGAACCTTCTTCTCTGCCTTGTATATCTCCTTATACTTCCAATTTCCCTTGTCTGATAAACTCCAGAGACTACATAGAAAGAAACAAGGCTTTTTTTCATAGTAGCATCCCCACTGAGATATTCTTGCCCTCCAAGAGGACCAACTGCACTAATTTTGTGTTTATATTTACTATACTAAGCATCCTAATTCCAGTAAACATTTGAAAAATGAGGTCTTGTTGGCTACAGTTAGGTTGCCATTTAATCTCCTTGGCAAGTTTTTATATTTGCTTCCCTGTTGATGGATTTATTTTTTTTTATTTTTAAAAAAAAATAATTTAAATTTAAATTGCTTTTGCACCTACTTTATTCTTCCTTTCTAACATTTAGTTATTTGCCCACCAACCAAACAACAAATAGAAGATTGAGAGCACTGGCGGAACATTCCAGATATTAAACAATTTGAATTAGTAAATTACTTATTATTCGACTCAACTGTCTTAGCATCTACAGTCCACCTGGTTAGTGAAAGATGATTATGAAACAATGACCTATGTCTTCCATATCTAATAATTTTGCTCTCTTAACTTAGATATGAAACACATGGCAGAAATAATCCAGTTTGAGATGATTTTAAGTGCCCTGGCTCAATGCTGGGGAATTCTGGGAACTGCAGTTTTGTGAGACATTTAGCTTTCTCTCAGAGAGCTCTGATGCCATAATAAATTACATTTTCCACGATTCCCTCACATGGAGTGGTCTCGAGTTGGATTATTTCTGCAGAATGTTTTGGACTTTAGTCATGTGGCATTTATTTCAGAGATTATGGGTGCTCATCAACCACAGTTCATTGCCCCAATTTCTCAGCAGATCCATAGAATTAGTAGGCCTAACTGCAAAGCCAAAATTCTATGCAGGATAAGCAACCATTTCTAGTAACTGGCAAGCAAACATGTACCTTTCCAGGGACATTGCCTGTGCTTTGTTTTTGATATTTTATGCATTTTCAGAGAGCCAGCATAGTGCAAGTGGTTTGAGTGCTGGACTATGACTCTCTTGACCAGGGTTTGATGTATAGCTCGGCTATGGAAACCCACTGGGTGATCTTGGGTAAGTCACAGTCTCTCAGCCTTAGACAGTGGCAATGACTAACCCCCTCTGAAGAAACTAGTGAAGAAAACCCTATAATACATTGCCTTAGGACCACCATAAGTCAGAAATGACTTGGGGGCCTTTCCCTGGAGCCCTTGGCGCCCTGTGTGTGGCCCTTTACTCCCAGGGAGTCCCCTCTTGTCACACTTTTCCCTCTAGGATCTCCTAGATCTCCATTCTCGCTCCCTGTTGAGCAGAATGAGACCCTTGGAGGTCCTATAGTCGCGCTGCCACCACCCAGTGAATGAACTATAAATTATTAATTATATTTATAGTAGCTCACAGCTACCCCTTCCCCACACACACTGGGACTTGTGAGGAATAGAGAGAGAGAGATCTAGTTTCAATAGCCGAGTCCAGGCACGTGTATAGGAGTATAGAGATAGCAGATGCTTTTTAAGAAAGAAGTTTATTTTAAAAAGGGATAGAATAGGATAGAAAGAATTTATAACACTCTTGCAAAGCCCCTTTGCCTTGCAGGTCAAAGAACATAGTTACAGAATTCATTCCAGACAAGCCATTGTTGAAAATAACAAAAGGCCTAAACGCACTAGCTAACACATTCCTAACTACTCACAGCAGATGGGATTTGTAGTCCTTTTGAGTTCCTGGATGCAGGGAGGGCTCCCTGGCCTCTCGACCTGCATTCCCTTGAGTCTGTGTCTCCCAGACTCAAAGAGACAGCATCTGGTTTCCCCCTCAGGAGAGGATCAAGGGAGAGACAAAGGACCGCATGGCTGCACAAGTCCTTTTAAAGATTTCCCATAGAAAGTTCTTGAATCTCGCGGACCTACTCTCTGATTGGTCAGTTAGACCTTACATCAGCTATGATGTCACAGCTCATTAGCATGTGATGTCATCTCTCATTAGCATGTTCCTCCTCCCAGATTAACCCTTTGTAGTTCGGGAGAAGTTCCCAGATGACTGGAGACCCAGCCATCACAGTAGGCCTAACTGCAAAGCCAAAATTCTATGCAGGATAAGCAACCATTTCTAGTAACTGGCAAGCAAACATGTACCTTTCCAGGGACATTGCCTGTGCTTTGTTTTTGATATTTTATGCATTTTCAGAGAGCCAGCATAGTGCAAGTGGTTTGAGTGCTGGACTATGACTCTCTTGACTAGGGTTTGATGTATAGCTCGGCTATGGAAACCCACTGGGTGATCTTGGGTAAGTCACAGTCTCTCAGCCTTAGACAGTGGCAATGACTAACCCCCTCTGAAGAAACTAGTGAAGAAAACCCTATAATACATTGCCTTAGGACCACCATAAGTCAGAAATGACTTGAAGGCACACAGCAATAAAACATTTTCAGACAAAAAGTGTTGTTGTTGTTGTTATTACCTTTATCAATGACTAGGATGACAGAATTGGGGGCATACTTATCAAATTTGCAGATGACACCAAACTAGGAGGAGTAGCTAATACCCCTGCGGACAGGATCAAAATTCAAAATGACCTGAATAGATTAGAAAGCTGAGCCAAACCTAACACGATGAATTTCAACACAGAGAAATGTAAGGTACTGCACTTAGGGCAGAAAAATGAAATGCACAGATATAGGATGGGGAACACCTGGCAGAACGAGACTACATGTGAAAGGGATCTGGGAGTCCAAGTAGACCACAAGTTGAACATGAGTCAACAGTGTGATGCAGCAAAAAAAGACCAATGCAATGTTAGTCTGCATCAATAAAAGTATAGTGTCTAGATCAAGGGAAGTAATAGTGGCAGGATACAGACCACCCCTTTGGGGCAGCCTGCACCCGCCCCTTTCCCCGACGGATTGGGGCTTCAGCGGCCACAGCACCAGCCCCAGAGGCCCCGATCTGCTGCTTTTTCAGGCCTCAGGGAAGCGGCAAAATGCCGCTTCCCCGTGGCCTGGAAAGGGGTGTCCTTGGGGCTTCATGCCCCAAGGACACCCTGACAGCAGTGGGGAAAGGGAGAAAGGGGCCGCTTGGCCGCACCAGCGAGATGTGCGGCGGAAGAAGCTCCACAAGCACCCTTCAGCGACACCAAGACATAACGGCCGTGCCGTGCCGTTTGCACGGGATGCGGCCGTTATGTCAAAATGGCGGCACCTGTGTGTACAGGGCACCACTATTTTGACACCCCCGTCACGTGCTAGGGGTGAGGCCGGTATGGATGCTGCGTCCTTGGCCAACCCTTAGCATGTGACAGGACGGTGCAAAGGCCCATTTAAACTGGGCCAGTGCCATTCTATTTTGCTCTGGTCAAGCCCCACCTGGAGTATTGTGTCCAGTTCTGGGCACCACAATTCAAAAAATATGTTTCTGCTGCTCCAGAGACTACGACCCAGAGTAATGGATGCAAGCTAATGGAAAAGAGATTCCGCCTCAACATTAGGAGGAACTTCCTGACAGTAAGGGCTGTTAGACAGTGGAACACACTCTCTCGAGTGTGGTGGAGTCTCCTTCTTTAGAGGCCTTTAAACAGAGGCTGGATGGCCATCTGTCGGGGATGCTTTGATTGAGAGTTCCTGCATGGCAGGGGGTTGGACTGGATGGCCCTTGCAGTCTCTTCCAACTCTATGATTCTATTATTATTGTTATTATTATTGCTATAAGAATTTTTAGTGGAAAGCTGTTTGCCACATTTTACAAACCAACCCAGTTTCATACATACAAATAAGGCTTTGGAGCTATGTCTCCTAAATGCCAGCTGTTGTTTTATATGGCAAACTGCTGTTGACACTCAAGAAGATTTCAACAAGAGCTTTTGATATTGCATGGAGGATCTGATGTTCAAAGAAAAATAATCCCTTTCTGGAACTTCTAAATTAGCTCTTTGGCTCTCAGCTAGTCTTTTCTTTTTTTTGGGGGGGGGGGCTGCTTAAAAGAGGGAATCTTCAAAAAGACAAGCATGCCTTCTGTTAAGAGGTTGTTTGCCCCTTGGAATTTACCAAGATGTTGGAAGCACTTTGTGCTTCTAAAAATTTCTCTCTCTCTGTGTTGTGTGTTTTCAAGTCATTTCCAATTTATGGCAACTCTAAAGTGACTCCATCATGGGGTTTTCTTGGCAAGATTTGTTCAAAGGAGATTTACCATTTACTTCCCCAGAGTCTGAGAGCATGTGACTACCTCAAGGCCAACCATTGGGTTTCATGGCTGAGCGGAAATTGAACCCTGGTCTCTAGAGTCTTTGTCCAATGCTCAAACCAATGTGCCATGCTGGCTCTCTTAAATATTTCTACAGTTGTTTTTTATGGGTTTTTCAGGCTATTTCTACAGTTGTTAAATACCTACAAATGTGGAGTGTTCCCTATGACTAATTAATGTTGTGAGCTGTTAAAATGAGAGAATTAAAATAATTAAAATAATATCAACACACAGTCACTGTAAGATGAGTGTCTGATTTTGTACATTTTCCAATTTAAGGCTAAAAGTAGTGGAAATGCCTTCTGTGAAATGAACCATCAGCTTTGACATGCCTAATATAGCAAGCTGCCAACTGGGATGAAATTATTGCATCAGAGCCTTCACCAAGAATTGTAATTGGCAGTTTTCTAAGGGTGAAAAAACTGGAAGCAAGTCTCTGTCCCATATATTAACTATGGTGTACTTGTAAAAATTATGTCTGTCCTGGAGCTTGCATTCATTGCTCGGGGTCCTAGTCTCTGGAGCAGCAGAAAACAATCTTGCTCCCTCCTCAATATGACATCCCTTCAAATATTTAAACAGGGCTATCATATCACCTTTTAACCTTCTCTTTTCTAGACTAAACATCCCCAGTCCCCTAAGGTGTTCCTCATAGGACATGGTTTCCATGCCCATCACCATTTTAGTCGCCCTCCTTTGGACACGCTCCAGTTTTGAAACATCCTTTTTGAATTATAGTGCCCAGAACTGGACACAGTATTCCAGGCGGGGCCTGGCCAAAGCAGAATAGAGTGGCACTATTCCTTCCCTTGATCTAGAGTTTATACTTCTATTGATGCATCCTAAAATCGCATTGGCCTTGTTAGCTGCCACATCACACTATTGACTCATGTTCAACTTGTGGTCCACTTGGACTCCCAGATCCCTTTCACACATAGTCTCATTTAGCCAGGTGTCCCCCCTCCTATATCTGTGCATTTCATTTTCCCATGCTAAGTGCAGCACCTTACATTTCTCTGTGTTGAATTTCATTTTGTTAGCTTTGGCCCTGCTTTCTAGTCTATTCAGGTCATTTTGAATTTTGATCCTGTCCTCAGGGGTATTAGCTACTCCTCTTAATTTGGTGTCATCTGCAAATTTGATAATTATGACCCCAATTCTGTCATCCAAATCTGATAAAGATGTGGAATAGCACTGGGCCCAGGACAGAACCCTGTGGGACCCCACTGGTCACTTCTCTCCAGTCTTTGAGTGATTGAGAATGAAGTTAAACTTTTACTGTTTGTATTTACACACTGTTTGAGGTTGTTCTTATTTTAAAAACAAGTATTAAATTATGTATTGGAATTAATCTGATTCTCTCTGTTGACTCTTATAGGAAAAGTCATTGCTATTGTCATACTTCATATTTCTTTCCAAAGAATGTCCAAAGTGTGACTTATATGTTCAGATTTGTTTTAATGATTCTGTAATCTTTTAAAAAACCAGTAATGAAGAAACTGTCAAAGACAAACCCTGTTTGTCTGAATGATATTTATAATTTCAAATTAGCAATGAATATTAATAGTATTCACATCCATCTGAACAGGGCATAGCTAAACACATAAAGAGACACCCACAAAAATAAGAATGTTATCATTTAGGTCTTTCCAACAATTTTATTTAAAAAAAGGTTTCCAGTGAAAATAACATTTCCATTTTGTTTAAAAATATCTTTTGAAATTTTACTTTGCTTTTGCAGCATAATTACAGAAAATCAACTGAGAGCTACCTTTACTAATTTTTATTTTGATTTAATTTGACATGTCAGGAGCCTGATACGAACATGTGTTACCTTGTAATATATTAATGAATGTCATTGGAATATATAAGCAGTTTCATAACTCTAATAACACGTCGGCTACATCCTAGAATTTAAACACAAGCATAATTATTGCATTTCAGTTTTGGGGTAATAAATTAGAACTGACAAAGTAGAAAGAAAATTAACAAACTTTGAAATGGAAACATGTTCACTCTAATGGATTAATCTTTACATTCACCTGCCACCTTTCTGCTTTCTGTAATAGTTGCTATGGAGTGTATTAGAAAGCTAAGGAGGGATGGTGGCACATTCATCCTAATATTTTCATGAAATAGATGAAAAAGTTCAGAACAGCAGCCTCCAAATACAGTGTATATTCATAGTACTTATAGATGAGTGTGCAGTTCTCAGTGGACTGTAGTTCAAGGCACAAATACTAAAATGTGGTGCAATTTTGTAAGTTAGTTGATCAGGCTGTAGTATAGCTTGTAATATTGTATTCAGTTCTTGTATCTTATGGAAAATAGATATGGTTGAGTTGTTTTCATCAACTGCTTAAAATGTTATAGTGCCTCCCATATATATTTCCTTAACTAAAACTGTAATGATATATATCAATTGGCCCGATATTTCTCCAGCAAACCACAGCTTCACATTTTCAGCGGAGAACTGGCTAAGACTGAACCTACCTGGAAGTTGACTGGCACTATCCACATCCTGCATTTTTTAACCACTTTCCATTCATTTTTAAAGTTTTGAATGGTTGGGGGTAGTGGAGGAAAAAGAGGAGTGGTAGCTACATTTTGATTTGAATTTGACTCATTTGGGCCATTTGGGAGTGGTTTTTTTTGGAAGGGGGGGTTCTAGAATTTGTAATCCAAACATTAAAAAAAAATCTTTCTGTGCACAATAAGTAATAACTGAGCAATTAGTCATTAATGTCCTTGACACAACTGTGGTTTACAGAGATATTTTATATACTTTGATCCCTAATTATTAATCTAAAGCAGGGGTTCCCAACCTGGGAGTCGCAACCCCTTTGGGGTTCTCCAGGATAGGATTTCCCCCTGCCTCCCTCCCCCTCCTCTCCTTCTCCTTCTCCGCAAGGAGAAGGGGGTGAGGCCGGGGCCACCTCCTCCACTTCCCCTTCTCTTCACGGGTGCCTTCAAAAGCACGTGCGAAGAGAAGGGGACAAGGCCGGGGCCGCCTCCTCTGCTTCTCCCTGTGGGTGCCAGGCACCTGTGGGTAGGAGAGGATGGGGATGGGGCTGTAAGCCCCAGAGGCCTTTGCAGCTGGAAGTCCCACCCCTTCTTTGCCGGTGGCCTCCCTGATTGGTTGAGAGGCCAGGAAGGGGCGGGACTTCCAGCTGCAAAGGCCGCGGGGGCTTGTAGGTGTCTGAAAGTCCTGCCCCTTTTTGGCCTCCCAACCAATCAGGGAGGCCGCGGGCAGGACTTTTGCCTGTAATGGGGGTCACGGCCCAACAAAGGTTGGGAACCACCAAAATAACAGAGAGATATGTGATACTTACCAGCAGATGGTTTGCTTGCGGGTGATCAGTAATACCCATTGGTACATTCAGATCATATACTGATTCTTGGTGGTACCAAATTCCGGGATTAAGTGGACACTTTTTGCATTTTATTATTTTATCTTTTACTATTGTCTATTATTTTATCTTTCCTCAGAGGATTTTAAAAATCTGCTCTTCTACCTAGAGTGGTATGTGTGACGTGGGGAAAAAAAGTATACCACAATAAAATATTGTACACCTTTAAAACCATTCATATTAAAAATTAATAAAAAACATAATAAATAAAGTCAAATTAAATTTATATACATTTTACATGATTTTTTGTAAAAGAAGTTCCTAAGGAATGTTGTGTAAGTTCCTTTGTTGCTGTTACTTGCCATCAAGCTAACTTCAGTTTATGGTAACCATATAAAAGTCACTCCGGCTTTCTTGGTTGAGTCTATCCATTTGAGTGCAAACAATAGTGTGGCAAGGTAAGGAGTGTGCACCTGTGGTGGGTCCTGGGTTGGCATGGGAATGGATGTATTATCATTGCTCATTCCTGTGCAAACCCAGGGATTGGCCCAGCTGAGCACCAGAGCCAGAATAGCATGGTCTGAGCCTGTACAATCCTGGTCCACCTGCTCAGCCTTTCAGTGTTCTTTAGCTTCACTCCAATTTTTTGATAGTTCATGGCCCGTGCCAAACTCTGCTCCTGATTTTGTTTTTGTAGGGCTACTGGAGCTTTGCTATCTTCTGCTTTGAATTTTGTAGTCTGTTTGATTTCTATAATGGTCATCAGATGATATCCATTTATAAAATTCCCTCTTGGGTTTCTCAAAGAATGCATTTGTGAAAAAAACTGTTGGCTTCACAAAATCCAGTCAATTGCTGTCTTGCTTCTTTTCTTGATCCTAGGCCAAATTTTCCTCCAAATTTGGCCTATTTTGTTTCCTACTTTTGCAGTCCAATTACCTATGATTAACAACAAGTTCTCTTTTTGGTGCAAGACCAGTTTCCTGCTCGTCTCCAGCACAGAATGTTTCAATTTCTTCTTTTTCTGCCTCAGTGGTTGGAGCATAAACTTGGATTATGGTTATATAGATGGGATTATAGTTATACTGATAGCAAGCTCTGGTGGCGCAGTGGTTAAATGCCAGTACTGCAGCCACAAAGTTGTGAATTTGACTCAGGCAGGGCTCCAAGGTCCACTCAGCTTTCCATCCTTTTGTAGGTTGCTAAAATGAATACCCAGTTTGTTGGGAGGAAATGGTTTACACATTGTAAACCACTTTTACTATGGCTATTTCCTTGATGTCTTATTGATATGATTCGGTCAGACTTTTTACTATATCCCTTGCCTGCCTTTGCTACATCTCTCCTAGTTATTAATGCCACCCCAATTCTTAGATTGTCATTTTCTGTATACAACACTGTATAATCTAGATTACTGACTCAAAATGTCCTTCCTGCACATTTTAGCTTGTTCGCCCCAAGCATTGCAATAAGTTCCATTTCTTGTTTTACTATGTTTTGCTTCCCATGATTCATGTTTCTCACATTCCATATTCCTATAATATGCATTGTACAGTGTTGAACTTTCCTTTCACCTCTGAGCATGTCAGCAGCTAAACATCCTTTCAATCTGAGTCCAATTGTTTCATTAGCCACACTGCTACTCGTACTTGTCTTCTGCTGGACTCCAGTAGCTTGTTGAGTGCCATTTGACCTGGGAGTTTAATTTTGTGCAACCACCTCTTGTTTCATTTTGATTAGTCTCATCATAGGGCTTTCATAGTAAAAGACATTCAAATACTCTGTCTCCTTCTGCACAATATTAACAAGGGTGAACTATGGTGCACTGCCTTTGTCTGTGAGAGATCCTCCAGCAGTGTCACTCTCCATTGCTGCTGCTGTCTAGTAACTGTTTGGTACATTTGGTTTAACCTATCAACAAAAGACATGGGAAATCCTACCAGCAGCATTGTTGCCATCAGCATATTCTCTTGCCTCACAGGAGGACACAATCCCACTACTGTGAAAAGGTAGTGCCAAAGTGTTACGTGTGTAAGCTTAGACATCAATTTAACAGGAAGTAAGACTTTACATTATTAAATAATTTCTGTAATGTTGCCCTCTACTGAACTAGCCCTAGTGTAAAATTAATTGTTGAATAGGGTAATTGGTGTTTGGAAATGGCTGCCTTTGATATATCCATCCATTCATATGAGCAGATACAGTAACTATTGGGTTAGTCTTTTTTTTTTTTTTTGCTCATCTCAAAATCAACCATTCATTCCTGGACTGCAGTGACTAAACCGATGTAGACATGTGTATAGCTTAATTATCCTCCAGACAGTGTGCTGCTTCACTAGGTATAATCATGCAGATTGCTGTCTAGATGATGTAGTATTTACCTTTCCTAACAGATTTAGAAAAAGTTGCTGCATGGCCGATGAAGGAGTAACAAAGAAGACAGGTTTCAAAACAGGAAGCAAATTGCTCAGCATAGGTTGTAAACTGTAGCATGATGAATTTTTACAGACTATTAAGTCTGTGGTAACATTATATTTATGTATAATTAAATATGAATATAAACAGGGGGTTCTGCCATTTTATCATCCACACTCACCATTATAATTTAACTTGTCTCAATTAACATCTTAAAGCAAAGGAAAAGTCTAACCATTTCAGCCTGAAGCTTCTGTGTAATGAAACAAATTCTTGGGACAAGGCTCACTGACAATTACTCTGGTGCAATAGTGGCTTATGACCAGGTTACCTAAGGGATCATTTCTTTCCATATCTATGTACCTGGGCTTCTTCTGTGACACTTCTCTGGGTGTCTCCACTAGATGAATGGCTACTAACAGCAGCTAGGTAGGTTCTATATCACTCCAGGCTTTGACTTGAGCTTTGAAGTAGTTATCCAAGGTGCTGAACTCTAGTCCCCAAATAGATTCAGAATCTTAAATAGTTCCTTTTCAGTTCAGACTAAAGTGTAGAACAGATTCAGGCTGAAGCCACACTACAGAAATAATCTAGGTTGATATCACTTTGACTGCCATGGCTCAGTGTTGTGGAATTCTGGGAATTGTAGTTTGCTGTGGCATCAGAGCTCTCAGACAGGGAAGACTAAATAGCTACAAAACTACAGATCCCAGCATCCCATAACATTGAGCCATGGTAGTGAAAGCAGTATCAAACAGCATTATTTTTGCAGTGTAGATACACCCATAGAGAACTTTAATTACTGCAATGATTATAAATGTTGTGAACAAGGTTTCGAGGCCTATTGGGTAAAAGATATTTTAGATGTCTACATATGTAAGCCTACATAAAAATAAATTAATAAAGCTTATTAAGATTTGTATCATCCCTAGGCATATGATACAGTAACCTTGCTAAAGTATTTACTTATTTATTTACTTATTTATTTCGGTATATGTTTTGCTCAGGTGAGCATTAAAAAAAAAACCAGCAGAAAATCATGTGTATGATGCTACAAATTTCTGGAAAGAATAAAGCAAAATGGTAGAGCAGAACCTTATGTATATCTTCTTGCAAGTAAGTCCCACAGTATAAAGTAGGATTTCCTCACATGCAAGTATGCATAGAATTGTTGCCTCACAGTGCAATCCTATAATGTTACTCAGAAGTCCTACTGAATTCAATAAACACTCACTTTCAGGTGTGCTGAGGTTTCCAGCCTCATGCAACAGGGTTTTTGTGTGTGTCCATAATCTTAATATTTGTGTTTTTATAAATGACATCTGAGATAATGAACAGTTTAATAGGCAAAACTGTCACTTGTTGACAAGTTAATGCTCTCTTTCTTATTCCAGATGACTGTAACACACTAGTAACACACAGAATAAAAAAAATGTTTCTTGAACTCATTACTACTTATTACAGTTGTTGTTGTTGTGTGCTTTCAGGTTGTTTCTAACTTATTGCTACACTAAGGCAAACTTACCCTGGAGGTTTCTGGGGCTGAGAGTGTCCAAGGTCACACAGTGGGTTTCCATGGATGAGCAGGATTTGAACCTAGTCCGATGCTCAAACCACAACACCACACTGGCTCTCACTGATTACAGCTTCTCATAAACCAGTAAAAGCTTCTGTCAATTAGTCTACTTATTAAAACTTTGAACTTGTAACTCTAGGTTTGTTGTTGTTGTTGTTCTTGTTCTTGCTCTTGTTGTGTGCCTTCAAGTCAATTCCAACTTATGGCATCCCCATGGCAAGCCAATTACAGAGTTTTCTTGGCAAGATTTGTTCAGAGGGATTGCCTTTGCCTTTCTCTGAGGCTGAAAGCTTATGACTCTGATTGGGTTTCCATTGCTGACCATGATTTCAGCTCTGTTCTCCAAAACTGTAGTCCAACCTTGAAACCACTACACCATTCTGGCTCTTGCAACTTTAAGTATCAAAGACTAAAGACCACTTCCAAGGTTCTCAGCTCACATTCTTTAAAAGTTTGTGAGCTGAGAACCTTGGAAGTGGTCTTTAGTCTTTGATACTGAAAGTTGCAAGAGCCAGAATGGTGTAGTGGGAGTGAAAGAGTCAGGAAAAGATCAATGGAAGGAGAAAAATAATAATTGTTTGTTCCAAAACCCATTAGCTATATTTTTCAGTAGTGAATGGTTTTATTTTGCTTCTTGATTGAATTATTTTGATAGAATATGCTTGTTAATGGTAAGAGTTGATAGCTTCTCAGTTTTAGATTCTAAAGTGATGACATTCTGCCTTGGAGCAAGTTTTGTATTTTAATTTTATAGCAATGCTGAAATTCAAAACCTGTGACAAATCAAAACAGTAATTTATCTGGTTCAAATCTCTGTACTATATGTGTCTGAAAGAGGAGTGAAATTGAAACCCTAACTGATTAGTTTTATATTTATAAAATGTGCAACTGCCATCTAAGAAGACATGGCATGTGCTTTGCCTTCATTTTGCTTTCAGCAAATCATTTCTAAAAATGTACTGAAAATATAATTTGGCAGTTACCAGAACAACTGAGAAATAAGGAGAAAAACAAAACATATGAGATACTTGCAAAATGCTTGTTTTGAAATGCATCCATCTTTTTGTTTTGTAGCAAAGTTTGTTGTCAAATTGATTCTATGAAGAGATCAATCAGTTCTGCCAGTTATACTGAACAGCACAATTAATTTTGAACCAATTCAGTGATCTGATGAGAAATCTTATGTCCATATCTATAATCTGTTGAAGTGCTAAGGCCTGAAACAGTGAGTATTCCTCTGTCACATATTGAAATATTTGGAAAACATGTGTGAATGCTGAGTAACACAAATGTGTGGAGCCCCATCATTCCACTTATATGTCTCTCTTTCCCAGGGGAAGATGGAGTTTGACGCTACCAGCCATTGCTAAGACAGTCTTCATTAATTATTTGTAAAATGAGTTTAAATAGAAGCTGCCAATGTTAAGTGTTGTCTGGGGACTGAGAGGAAGAGGGTATTGGAAGAGACACTTAAAAGGACAGTAGAAGGACAGTGAAAACATAAAACTTACAACAGCTGCAATCCAACATTCCCTCAGCATTGAGCAAATATCTGCATGAACCACCAGTATGTAATCCCTTTGCAGAATAGCAAGATTGTGAAATACATGTCACTGAATGGGTGCCATTGTGAAATGTGCAGGATGCAACATGTGATATAACTGCAATGTGAACAACCAAATGAAATGTACAATGAACAATGCAGAATTGCAAAGTGCCGCTCATAATCATAGTGCATAGCCTTGCTGTATAATTAATCCCACTTTTGCTGCTGTCAGCAGAATACGTCAGTCACATGTGCACTATTTTACTTAGCTATTGCACTTAATTTGCATTTATGTATGCATATGTCATTAATATGGTACATCTATACTGTAAAACTAATACAGTTTGACAGCACTTTAACTGTCATAGTTCCATCCTAAAGAATCCTAGATTTGTACTTCCACAAGGTCTTTAGGCTTCTTTGCTAAAGAGCGCTAGTGCCTCAAAAAACTACAAATGCCAGGATTCTTTAGGATGGAACTATGGCAGTTAAAGTAGTGTCAAACTGTTTTATTTCTACAAAGTAGATACATTCATAGGAGCCCGTGTGGTGTAATTATTTGTGTGTTGAACTAGGACACTGGGAGACCAGGATTAGAATCCCGAACCCATTGGGTGACCAGGGGCAAGTCACACACTCTCAGCCTCAGAGAATAGCAATGGCAAACACTCTTTGAAGAAACTTGCCAAGAAAACCCAATGATAGGTTCACCTTCCATAAGTTGGAAACAACTTGAAACCATACAGCTTGAAGGCATACAAACAACTTAGATGCACCAACAATTAGAAGCATTCTCATTAATGATCACTACCATCTAGGATATAATAAAACAATAAAATAATGATCCTTTTAGTTGATCACCAGTAGAGTAGACGTATTGAATGAATTGTTGAATGGTTTGCTTGCATATAGGTAATTCCCATTCATTCAGTGGGCCCAGTCTAATTGTACTGGATTATACAACAAACGATATTGTCACTATATAACAATACTATTTGGGGGTCAGTGTTATCCTAGGCTATAATAATACAACAGAATATATATAAAATTAATTATAATACATTATACTAATAATGTAACAACCTGCTTGTCCTCATAGGCCAGTGGTTCCCAGCCTTTGATCCTCCATTTGCTTTTGACTTCATCTCCCAGAAGCTCCAGCCAACTTGGCCAACAGACAGAAATTATGGAAGTTGAAGTCATATTTTCTGAAAGACTAAAGGTTGGGAACCACTGCTATAGGTAATCAAGACATGGATTATATAAGAGGCATAAAACCAAAATATTCCACAGTATAATAAAATAAAACCATAAATTATCACAATAAAAACAGCAAAGGAAAAAACACTCTAGATTTCTTCTAAAGTGATAGTATTCTGCACTGCAGCAGTTTATAAACAATTGTAAATTAGATGATAGATATTAACATACTTTCATTCTAGTGCCTGTTCAGAACAATCCTCTCTTCTCCAAAATTTAAAGCCACAATATTCAATAAAGCATTTTCACTGTAGCAGTTAACATTTCTGAATTGAAATATTATTTTCCATGTAGAAAATTTGTCGCCCCTTTCCTAGCCGGATCAGGGCCATGGCAACCTTATGCCACAGCCCGGATCCAGCCTTTCAAGGGTGCCATAGCCACGTTGCCATGGCTATACGGCACTCCTTCATCGCTGCGTCATATGGATGCGGTGCTGGAGGAGCGCCATGATGCCGTGTGCCATGTGAAGTGGCGTGCAGCATCGGGTGTGCGTCATGAGGACACTACACCTCGACTCTGCCCCCATGCTGGCCTTAATTACTGGTGTGTACAGGGCCTTAGTGAAGAATTGCATCCCTACTCTTGCACCTGGGGTTGCTCACCCTTGGAATACTGAAGAGGAAGTAAATATTACTTCTGCAGCATGCACTGCACTATGCAACTCTGCTGCAGATCATTTTACACAGTTAAAATGGTCCCTAGTTTACCCACATATTTGTGAGTCTGTCTATTTCTTTTGATTCAGTGGGCAAAATTTTCTTGCTTTCTCCTTCCTCCAATATTTCCTCCTTGTGCTCCCAAAATCTACTTGGGAAGATCTCCTAAACCTGTACAGCAGCTTTTAAAAGAGCACTGGAGACAAGTGGTTAGTGGGATGCTCTAGAACCCTTAAAGACAGAGATACCTGCAATAGGACTATCAAGTGACTGATTGCTTAGCATTTTGTAATGCATGGGTCTTCCCATGCAACTCCTGAGGGAATGAGGCCATGGGAAGATAAAAAACCTTAGGCTCAGCTGAACGCAAAGAGAAAGCTCAGAGGAAGCAGAGCAGGAATGGCAAGGCTGAAGCAGCTTCTTCTTCTCCTACTTGCCATCTCCAACTGCAGGTTCGGATATCTCTTGAAGAAGATGATTTGAAAACCAGCAACCAGGACAAGGATTACAAGCCCTTCTGTCTACAACCTAGCTGTCTACAACCTACAACTTCAGAGATGAAACCAGTTATACCAGAGGCAAGGGGAGCAGAACCAGGTTGGTCAGACAGGACCTGGGCAAACAAACTCCCTTCTTCCCAAAAGGCCAGGTAGACTTGAACAGGCAATATATTGATGGACAGCACTGGAGACCAGGACAACTTTAATAGAGCAAATGCTGATTACTAATTGTCACTCTCCCAGTACCATTCCTGTGCCTGATCTCCACAAGACTAGTCTTCAGGAGGCACCTTCCAAGTATGGTCCAAATCTACCAGGTTGTTCTGCCTGGGTCCCCTAATTAATCAAAAGCCTGGTTCTGCTATATTGGAGCTTCAATTCCTAGGTCTGTCAACCTTTCTGAGGGGAAGCCTACTGTGACCATAGTGGAAATCAGATGACCAGCATCAACAGTGGGATCAACAGGCTGCAAAGATATACTGCATTTGGAGACTAGTACTGTGAATGCTCTACCACTAAGAGGAAAAAGCCTTGGAATCATCTCCTTACTCCCACAACCAGGACTTTGCACAGCCTAACCATTCCCCAGTGCCCTACCTCACAGGCAGACGGCCTTGGTTTCAATAGCAACTCAGGTTACCAGGTAGGTCTTGAATAGGAGTTGAGAGTCCTAGCTCTAAGGGATGGGTTAAAGGAGGGTGAACCTAGTTATCCCTGTGTTGTTGACAAAATTCATTACAGGAGCTAGGAGCTGATTGAACTGATTTATTCTGGGAGAAATTTTCACATCCCTGAGCAGGAGGTAGCCCATCAGCACCAAGCAATATAAGCATGTGGTCAACATGGCAAATGTTATTATGAGAAAGAACACACAGGTTAGGAGAGATTGCAGCAGTTTTTGTTTGCCCGAATCTACAGAGAAAAGCAAGATTCTGACCCCTCTCCTCTTGTCCTCCTCCCTCCCTGCTGAATAAATTGAATTCAAACTACTTTGGCACTTTGAACTCAGATTTGAACCATCTGGAGTAAGTTGAAAGGAAAGCAAAGGGGAAAAGTGGGAAGGGAAAAGAAAAACTGGTACATTTTAAAAGCAGCTGAAAAAATGGGAAAGTGGTAGTTTAGTGAGGATTGTCCCTTCCAATTTGAACATTTGGAGAATATGGTATAATCTTTTGGGGAATAGCCAGTATGTTATTTGCTATGTGCTTGTATTGTTTTTACTGCACTTCTTCAGTCATTTGTAATTTATGGTTTTAGATATGTGTAATTTATGATTTAACTGTATGTTATGGTTTTAACTGTAGTTGCCCTGCACTGTCATGAGGGAAGGCAGGATATAAAGCAAATTTATTGAGCACCACAGCCATCACCAGCAGCATTTATACTTTTTCATGGTGCTCTACATTTTGTGATGAATCTGGTTTAAATGTTTTCATTAAAATCCATAACCTTTCCCCCAAGGTTCCAAGCTGGTCTATTTGTGCTCATAGGAAGCAACGTGCTACAAGGTGTGAATTTTCTGAGCAAAATAATAATAAATGAAAAAGGTCATATTGCACTAGTTTAATCTCTTGAGTGAAGTCTGTGAATTTAGTTGTGCATGGATTAAAAAAAATGTGTAAGTGGATCTGCAAATTAACTCATGAAATTAATTTCATTTGGTTAACAAGCATGCAGTCTGAAGAAGGATTTGCCTCCTGTTTTAATGAGTAGCAGATATAAAGTTTATGCTGCAGTCCTACTTAACTGACTGACTTGGTTTAGTGGCATTTGCTGACTGGCAAGCTTGATTATGGTTGCGGTGTTTTAGATCATATGGAGAGAAAATGTGATTAAGAGAGACTCTAATTCCCTTTCCCATCAATGGATTTATAGCAGAGGATGTAATCCTGTAATTATATCTGATTTGTAACAGCATTATATCTGATTTGTAAACACATATGCCAATTCTGCTGATGCACATATTAATACTTCAATAAAATGCTCTATAAACTGTATTAATAATATTCAAGTATGGTAGCAAATGGAAGAGATAATTTATCTCTCATATAGGTCAAAGTGTTAATATGGATCTGCTTCCAAATATTTTATAGGGATGAATATATGCAAATAAAATCACTTTGTTGTGCCCCAATGTAAATATGAGGTGTAGTTTTTCTTTATTTAGCAAACACTTGGTATAGAGGCAAAGAGACAGTATATTCCTTTGATCCAACAACTTTTGGTTTTATACAGGTTATCTGATGGTTACTTACTGATTATTGTTACTCAGTAATTGATGTATTTAATGTAGTTAGCTTTCAGATACAAGTAATGATCTTTTAGGTGTTAATGAGCAGGATTGTTCTGCAAGCTACTTTCTTCTTATTGATGTCCAAGCATCTGAATATGGAAGATAAGAATGGAATGGTGATATCTCTTCATAACATCAGAAAAATTATGGGAAATCTATGTGATTGTGGCAGGCTTTCTTTCAGGGACATGGCTAAGAGTCAACTTCCTTGTCAATTCTTGTTTTGAAAAAATAAAATTTCTGCAGCCTAAAACAACATAAAAGCAAAAAATAGTTCCCCACACCACTTAGGGAGGAGCCCCACATTACCCTAGGACCCACACTTCCTGATCCAATCTTTCTTTCCTAAATGCAGTACTTCCAGAGATTGGGCTCAGAAGAGTATCTTGTGGACCCTGCTTGTAATTTCTCGCCATCATGTTGAAGAACCACTGGTGAATACACTTTGGTTTTGTCCCATCTACCAGTTGCCAATCCATTTGTCAATAGCATTGCTGAATCCATATTTTACCAGCTGGTATGCAAAGATATCATTAGTAAACTTGTCAAAAGTCTTATTGAAAGGAAAATACATGATATTGTATTATTTTCCTGATCTACCGAATTGTAACTATTAAAAAAAAGATTAATTTTTAATTGACTTTTTTTTGAGAAATTCTTGCTGCTTGCTAAGAACAACAACATTTATTTCTTACTTTCCTCTCTCCATGGTTCAAGGAAGGGAATAGCAACAGATTTATATATAACATATCATAGCATTCTTTTCTAAATCTTCAGAGACAGTTTCACTATCTTTTTCTAGAACTCTTTTTTGTTGGTGTTGACACCAACTGAAAACTGGGTGCGGAAAGTAAGGCACATTGTTATTGTCATTGTTAGGTGCCTTCAAGTCATTTCCAACTTATGGCAACACTAAGAAGAGCCTATCGGAGGTGGGGGTTCTTGGGAAAATTTGTTCAGAAGAGGTTTTCCTTTGCCTCCTTCTGAGACTGAGTGAGTGTGAGTTTCCCAAGATCACACAGGGAGTATCAGTGGCTAAGCAGGAATTTGAACCCAGTCTCCAGAGTTTTGGTTCAATGCTCAAACCATTACAACAAGCCACATGCAACCCCCATAATTCTTTTTTGTACACCCCCCAAGTGTTTAGCATTAAAAGGAAATAAAGGCTGCATCTGCACTGCAGAAATAATGCAGATTGACACTGCTTTAACTTCCATGCCTCAGTGCTACAGAACTTCAGGATCTGTAGCTTGCTGTGGCACCAGAGCTCTCTGGCAGAGAAAGCTCAATATCTCACAAAACTACAAATCCCAGAATTCCATAGCATTGGGCCATGGTAGTCAAAGTGATGCCAAACTGTATAATTTCTGCAGTGCAGATGCAGCCAAAGAAGTAACTTCTTGTTATTGAACAGTATTTGAGTAAAACAGATAATCCATTCAAGAATGACTGGACAAAGAGCTAGAGGAGCTAGACTTCCAAAATATGTATTTAGGGGGAAAAAAACCTACAAAACTAAACTGTCAATATTTCTTCCTTTTATGAATGCAATCAATAATAGCTTTACTTAATGAGATAATTACATTGCTATGGAAAGCACTCTGTTTCGAATAATGTACTTGTTATGTACAATATAGCCACTTGTACTGGTGCAGTTCTCATTTAGGTAAACTGGAGATCTCACAATGCAACATTTCTCTTGAAAATTTTTAGAGAAATAAGTTTGTAGTTTGCAGAAGTTTTTGGATCATACTCTTTATTGATTTATTTCAGAAGAAAAAAATAGAAGGGAGAAACTAACAATGCACTAAACTGTAATATGCCAAAAGAATAAATGTGGCCTAAGACTCTATCATATAAATAATAATACATTGATAATATACCCACATTGTACCCACATTGTAGTAATTCTGAAAAACAATAATTACACATCCAAAGTAGGATAGAGAGCAGTGTGTCCCAAATTAAGTCCACATATTTCCTCAGGCCCTAACAACTTCTGCTTCATTGAAAAAGTTTTTATAAGTGGAGGCTGGCAAAAGGTTCCAATGGTAAGTTAGTGCTCTCTCTGATCTTCACAGCTGCAATTTCAAGCTTTATTTCCACAAGTCATAGAAAATGGTCCCCACTTGGGTGGTTGCAATGATACAGCATACTGATTGTAGATCGTTTCGAAGGTAAATGAAAAGCAATGATAGCTGAAAAGTAAATGAATAGCAATAGTAGCAAATAGAACAACTACTTCCAGAGTTATTTTGAAGACATTTTGATATAGCTTCATCAGTTTTAGTGAACTACAGTCATCCCTCCATATTTGCGGCTTTGATATTTGCGGCTTTGATTATTCACGGATTTCATTAATATGTTCTCTCTAGGAATCTCTAGGTCCTCCAGTGCAATTCTGTGGTCAACTTTAACAAAAAGTTGCACTGAACGACCATTTGTAGCTACATTGACCACAGAGTTGCACTGGAGGACCTAGAGATTCTTAGAGAGGTGTCCTCTTGGGTAAAAACAGTGTTTTTGTTATTTGCATTTTTTTCCATATTCACGGGGGTCTTGTTCCCCTAACCCTAGTGAATATGGAGGGACAACTGTATATATCCTAGCTAAGAAAAGACTCCAGAATTCAATATCCAAGATACCATTTCTACAGGAACTTTCCAAAAAACTCCAAACATAAGAGTAACATCATGAAATACCCATATAACAAATAATGACACTACAGTCTTACCTCTCTTGGAATTAAAACTACTCTCGATTTGATATAATAAGTCTTTCTCTATGCTTTTTTTTGCACGTAGCTATATACAATCTGTTAGCAATAGTTTTCAGATGGAATTAAATCCCAAATGAATATCTTAAAGGAGCATACCTGTAATGCTGTAGATGTTTCTTGTGAATACTACAATTTCTATAAACTGAAACCTTAGAACTGGCTGAAATCACTTAAAACCAATATACAGTACAGCTAAAGCCATTGTTGGGACCCATTTATTCCTTTGGCATATTACAATTTAGTGCATTGTTAGTTTCTCCCTTCTATTTTTTCCTGTGTTGTTTATGAAAACATCTTGTTGTGTTTGTACCTGATTTAAGAAGGATCCGCCTTGTCTTGTGGTATACAATATTGTTTTTTTATAGCTTTTTGTGGGTTTTGGGGGCTATGTGGCCATGTTCTAGAAGAGTTTATTCCTGCTGTTTCACCAGCATCTGTGGCTGGCATCTTCAGAGAATGCTGACCTGGAAGACAGCTCTTCCAGGTCAGCAGTGTCTGAGAATGCCAACCACAGATGCTTGCAAAATGTCAGGAATAAACTCTTCTAGAACATGGCCACATAGCCCCCAAAACCCACAAAAAGCTATGGATGCTGGCCTTGAAAGCCTTTGACACCACATAGGTTTTTTCCCCCATTTCTCTTGCAGAAAGTGCAAGTGTAGATTTTTACATTTTGTTTTGTTAGACTCAAAGTCAAAATCAAACAGCTATTTCCCCTTTTGTTTACAGAAGTACCGATAATTACATGATTTTCCACTCTTTACTATTCTTTGTCTCACACTAGAGACATTTGTTGTAGAATATTCCTTCCAAATACTGCTTGGAAGATCATATTCAATAGCTTGTTGTTGTTGTTGTTGTTGTTGTTGTTGTTGTTGTTGTTATGTTCTTTCAAGTCATTTTTGACTTATGGTAACCCTAAGGTGAACCTATCATGGGATTTATTTATTTTTGCAAGATATGTTCAGAGGAGGTTTGCTGTTGTCTTCTCCTGAGGCTTAGAGCATGTGACTTGCCCAAGATCACATAGTGGGTTTCATGGTTTAGCTGGGAATTGAACCCTGATCTCCAGGGTCATAGTCTGACATTCAAACCACTATGCCACACTGACTCCCTCTACTGAGTATCTATCCAGATACAATTAAGGATTTTGTGGAACATACTAGCATCCACAACATGTACTTTGTCAAGTCCCTCCTAGAATTTCCTTTTTTTTTTTTCCTGCAGAAAGAAACACTAGATTTTGGCATCAAGCTAGTTGTTTTCATAATTTGACAGCCTTTCTTTTGGGAAAGGAGAACCCACAAGGAAAAAAGAAAAGAAAAATAAAACTATGGAAGGGGAACAGAACCAAATTGGCAACAGAAGAGGAAGGCTGCAAAGCTTCTTAAGTGCTGAAAAAACATGTCCTTATTTCAAAAATTCCAGAATTAATCCAATTACCTGAATTAATCCAATTAGATTTTAGAATGCAAGAACAATTCTCTATATGAGGGATAAGTCTCCCACCTCTAGCTCAGCGCAATAAATTTTTTGCTTTCCCAGACTGCTTGTTTGCATGTAGGAGCCTGCCTGTGATGATCAAGTAATCAATTTTAAAAATACGTTTAAAAGCTGAGATTCTGCATGGATACATAACTATGGTGACATAGGGATAATGTGTCTCCTGATCCAATGCTCTAAAGCCCCCCCCCCCCCGCCTTAAAAGCCAGGTATATGCTCCAACTGACGATTTTCGGCTACATTGGCAAGCTGAAGGATGGAACATCCAGCCTCCTCCACTCATATCTTCAGAACCATAGTGACAATGGTTCTACAGTAATAAATATGAACTGCAAAATTTACAAGCACAAAACTAGCTTACAATATTGTAACTACATTGAAGAGGACACCAGCCACTATTTTCATTGGAAACAGAAAACAAATAGGATCATCTGAGATCAAAACAATACAGTTGAATTAATTAAGGAAATATGAAAGAAGACTGGATATAATTTGATAACATAGCACTCGATAATCCCACATGAGTAGCTGGAGGAACAAATGTCTCTGTCTTTCAATTTAGAAATGAAACAAAGGGAAGTCATGTTGCTAACGAAGTTTCATGATCACCATTATTGCTAATCCTCTTTACTTGATTAGCTAGCTTTGCCATTGACATTCTATGGTATATTCCATTAAAACATAGGATCATAGAGTTGGAAGAGAGTTCAACCTTCTACCATGCAGGAATATACATAATTGTTTTTCTGTTTCATGAAAATCCCACTGCACTCAATCAAGAAACAGTACTATCAGTGAAGGAGACAGTGGCTTATCAAAACAGAGTACATGGACACAGGTTGCTTTCAAGAAAAAGTTTTATTATTATTATTATTGTTGTTGCTGTTGTTGTTGTTGTTGTTGTTGTTGTTGTCTTCAGTTTGTTTTCTGCAGCTCCAGTAAATAGGATCTGGAGCAAAAGAGATTCCACCTCAACATTAGGAAGAACTTCCTATTAGTAAGAGCTATTCAGCAGTGGAATATGATCCCTTGGAGTGTGGTAGAGTCACCTTCTTTTGAGGTTTTAAACAGAGTCTGGATGGCCATCTGTTGAGGGTGTAAACTCTTCTATGTTTTGCTCTCACTTCTTCCATGGTTTCCCCCCTTTTTTATGAGATTAAAATATCCTTTAAGGAATGAATAGGTGCATCATACATTTTGATTGGCTAAGAGCCCTCCTTTTAGAAACATCCAGAGTTAAATCCTACTATGCTAAAGAAGAGGTGGATGGACAATGGAACTGTTATCATGGGGGTCATTCCCATTTATTGCTGAACTGGTTTCTATGACCGAATCCAGAAATCGGTTCAGCAATAAGCTTGGTTCCCACTACCTTTGCACCGGAACAAGAGGAGAGGCGCAAAGGTAGTGGGAAGGCCCAGCCATCTCCCCTGTCACCGGCCCCCCTGCCTCCCTTGCCTCTCCTTACCTGGGCCACCGGCTTCTCCTTGGCCTTCCGCATTCTCTGTTGACTTCCCTGTGGGCTCTTTCCACTCGGCAACCTCCTTCCCAGGCTTCTCCACTGTGTGACCTTCTTCCTCCATTCCCGGCTTCCCTATGGCTGGGGAAGCTGGGAAAGAGGTTACAGGAAGGTCGCAGGGAAGCGAGGAATGGAGGAAGAAGGTTGCAGAGCAGGGAAGCCTGGAGAGGAAGTCGTCGAGTGGAAACATCCCACAGGGAAGCGGACGGCCGAGGACAAGCCAGTGACCCAGGTAAGGAGATGCAAGGGAGGCAGGGAGGCCGGGGACAGGGGAGATGGCCAGGACCCTTGCAGCTGCCCCCTCCTGTCATAGCTAGGCAGATTCAAATCCACTTTTCTGGTTCTCACTTGTGCTGGGGGGCGGATTTGAATCCGGGAGGTTCCCACTTGGGCTGAATCAATTTATCTCCAAATAAATCAATTCAGTCTAAAAAACACCCCTTTAACCCAGCGTCTTTTTGACTTGGTTAAATGGGTAAAAACCATGGCCCCCCTTTCCGAATCGAATGTAGTGGAAACCATGGTGGTTTAAACTGGTTCATGTGGAATCACAATCTGGTTTAAACCATAGTGGGAACAAGGCCATGGTTTGTGTGTGGAACCTCTCTGGATTTTAATGCTGGTCCTCTTAAATCTGTCCTAAACTAACCTAGATGGGCACAAAAAGAGGCTTCCTTAGAGATTCAGGCTGTTGTAAAGGACAGAGACACCCTGGATCTCAAAGTAGAGTTTAAATTTTATTTCCTAGACTTTAAGACTCTTTGTTTCCCAGAGCCCACATGGCCAAAATAAAGGAAAGGCCTCTGCCTATGTAGATTTCCTTCCATACCCTCATAATTGAGAATAACATCATTGTGATAAAATCTAGGTTTGTGATGTTAATATCATATTTTTCGTTCTTCTGTATGATTTTAAACCCCTTTGTCTGAGAAAAGTGCCAATGGAGCTTCAAAGGCTTGTGTGTATTATGTGCTTTTGCATTTTGTATATTGTGCATTTTGGATGGTCCTATAAAGCTATAGGACTCTGTGGACTATTCGTCTGTGACGAACGTTGCTGTCCTTGAGCAAGCAGGGATCACCAGCATTGAGGCCATGCTATTGAGGATGCAGCTGTGCTGGGCAGGACACGTTTCTAGGATGAAGGACCATTGCCTCCCAAAAATAGTATTCTATGGTGAACTCACCACGGGTCATCGTAAGGGGGCACCCCAAAGAAGAGAGACAAGGACTCCCTGAAACAACATCTCAGGCTTGGCCAAACTGATCACCAACAATGGTCTGCCCTGGCCTCGCATTGGGAGGCATGGAGACGCACTATCCACGATGCTGCAGCCTTTTTCGAAAGCTCACGGCGAATGAGTCTTGAAGAGAAATGACAACGCAGAAAGAACCACAACCCGGAAACATTGGGTGCAAGGAGACTTTCCGCTGTGCTTTCTGCAACCGGACCTGTTTGTCCTGGATTGGCCTTTTTAGTCACCAACGTGCTTGTACAAAGCACAGGATGAGTCCTTCCTGAATCTTCATTCGCGAAGCAAAGCCAGAGAGAGAGAGAGATAAAGCTATTGAACTAACTATATTGAACTCAACTATCGTGAGAGCCTGTGTGGTGCAGTAGTTTGAGTGTTGGACTAGGACACTGGGAGATCATGATTAGAATCCCTGCTCAGCCATGGAATCCCACTTGGTGACACATTCTCAACCTGAAAGGAGGACAATGGCAACACTCCTCTGAGCATATCTTGCCATGAAAACCCTGTGATAGGTTCACTTTAGGATCACAATAGATTGGAAACAACTTGAAGACACATAACAGCACAACTTTTAAGGATAGAGGAGCTTTGTTCTCTTTTGCAGTGAAAGAGCCCTGTAGGATGTGTGTGGGAGATTTGGAGGAATTGTGGAACAAAATGACAATATTTCCAAGCTCTGGCCCTGTAGGATTAATAGCAATGGACTGTGATTTGGTTTCTCTGGATCAAGGAGACTGAGCAGTGAGGAGAACAGAAAAGAAAAAGAAATGATGATAACCCTGTCATAGTATTCACATATAGATGGAAAGATGTTCTTGGAACATGCATTAGCAACAGCATTTTCTGGGCATTTATTTTGAAAACATTTCAAAATGCGGGAATACATGTAAACAAAAAGAATGTGGCTACAGTGACAAATAGAATGAACTCAAACCATTCATTTTTCTTGGTAAGAAATATCAAAGCTTTTTTCTTTCTATAGACATGAATAGAAATGCATGTACACAGTACATTTAAACAGCTTAAATGCCAAGGCAAACAAATGATGAATGTAGTATCAATAAGATATAAGTACAATAGTACATCTTGGAGTGAACAGTCAATGGAAAAAATATATAGAGACAGGCTTCAGGATGCTTAGCAGAAAAGGGATTAGGGGTGATTGCTGAAAAATACATAATGCTTTCTGTCTAATATGTAGTTCTAGAAAAGGAAGTAGACAAGATACTCAGTTTTATTGGAAGAGAAATACTGCATAATCAAAGGATATATTATTACTCTGTTGGTTGTAAGTGTTATGTAAATTACAACTCAGGAAAATATATGGAAGATAAAGAAGTGAAAGTAAGCAAAATAATATTAGGTTTTGCAGTTGAAAATTACTGAAAAGAAGATATAAGGAGGTGGTGCCCAACTACAATCCTCTGCTGAAAATGTGAATGGCAGTCAGCAAAGGTGATTTGTGATTATTCCCTTCCTCCCTTCTAATGTCAATACTGGCTGTTCTACAAACCCTAGATCTCCTCCCCAACAGCAGGCAACATATACATGTCTTCATATGGATTATCTGGAGTAGTGCAAATGTTTGGTGCCACTGGAGGCCAAGCTCAAACACTTGGGGAACTGTGATGTATTTATTTATTTATTTATTTATTTATATGCCACCTTTGTCCCTGAAGGGACCAGAGGTGGCTCACAGATTTAAAAAGAATTACAATAAAATTTAAAACAGTTAAAACCACCTGAAAACAATATAAAATCACATTAAACATAATGGAAGATACACATGCTATTTTTATTTATTTAATTGTGATGTAGACCTTTGTTATCTGGGATGGTCAAAAAGACAAGCAAATGGATCTTTGAACAGATCCAGCTTGAATTCTCCCTGGAAGCCAAGATGATGAAACAGAGGCTGCCATACTTTGATCACATCATGATCTGCCTGACAAATTGTTCTTTTAATTTTAATCTAATGCTATATAGCATTTTATTGTTTTTAAACTTTGATTGTTTAATTTTAGTTTTAATACTTGGGAGGGTGTTGGGAAGGGATCAATTAGTATTTTATTGTATTTTAATGCATTTTTATTGTTGTAACCCACCCAGATTCCTAGTGATTGGGTGGGCTATAAATTATTTATTATTATTATTATTATTATTATTATTATTATTATTATTATTAGGCATGACTTACTAGACAATGCAATAATGCTGGGGAAGATAGAAGGCAGTAGAAAGAAAGGAAGACCCCACCCCAGATGGATAGACTCAGTGGGGGATAGGGGAACTTAGAGATGTCTCATTCGCAGGGTTGCCATGAGTTTGAGCCAACTCGAGGGCAGTTAACAACAACACTCCTTTAACTGATAGGTTCCTCTCCTTCACATCATCTTCTGCATAAATAATAATAGAATCTTAACATGAATAATGAGGAAGCCTTTTATGCAAAAAGAGTCTCATTATGATAGGTCCTCTACTCAACTTCATTTCACCCCACTGTCATAGAAAAGCACCCCCCCCCGCCACTTGAGTCACAAGATCTGCTTTGCCCTACTGACTTTCTGGTTTGTTATGAATATTTTCCCATGGGTGTCTCATAAAAGGAAGATTTGTTCACCTAGTCTCTTGATTGCACTGACTGTTCTGCATGTCACCTGATATATTTCTGAATTACATTGAATCATGATTCTCTTTGTATTTTTGTAAAGAAGTTTACACAGTAAGTTACCCATGATGCTGTACTTTTTATTGTTCAAAACCATTCAGTTTATTATTTGAATGTGTCCCGAACACCCACACAAGTTAATCAAAAGGACTATCACCATAGTTCTGTTGCAAGATGTGTGTGTGTATGTGTTTCTGTGTGTGAGGCAATGCCTTGTTCAAACCAGTGGTGACTGGTGGATTCCGTATCAGGGGTGCAATATATTTGCCCTGGTTTGGCAACTATTTGCTCCTTTCTGGCTTGGAATAGTGGATTCACTGCACCCTGACATGTTATATTGTCTGCCAGTTGCCACTGTCCTACAACAACATGAGAATTCATAGCTGAGGTATGCTTGTTCCACAGCTCCTCCATGCCAGTTATAAAGAATATAAACTTAATTTTATGACTATTAAATTGATGTCAAGGACTGTGAACTAATCTTACTAAGTTATGACCATATTGGCTTCACTTCTGTGCAGAAAAAAACCCAGGAACTCCTGAGGACTATTTCTACATTGAAAAGCAATAGGACTACAAATCTTTGTAAATTTTGTTCTTGGAGGTGAGATCAAATAATCCTATTGCAGATATTTCTGGAAGACAATTCAAGAGCACCCAAAAGTAAATGAAAGTTCAGCAGTTTTATTAAAAATCCGGCTTTGGCTTCAGAGGAGTAAATCTCCCTGGTCTGAAGTATATAGGTGACATGCCTTTTTATATGAATTTAAACAAAGACCTGACAAGCCATATGTTGACTGGATACATAGGATACATGTTATAATGTGAATTCGCATTGTGGACCCGCAGTCACCGCGGATCTGAGCTTCAAAAATCCCCTAAAATCCCCGTGTGATATACTCCAAACACTTACACCCCTTTTCAGTCATTGGATACAAAACATATACATTTCTGGACCCTTGTGGGCTTCATTATTGACATCTCAGGGCTGTTTTCTATCACTGTCCCACATAGTCCCAGCCTGGCATTCCTTGTTTTGGGTAGATGGAGACTTTTAGGCACCACTTAAGAGCACCATTTAAGAGACCTCTCTGACCCATTTGTTAGCTATCATGTAGATAGTTCTGTTCTCTAACTCATCTATTTTTCTTCTTCTAGGCATTCTTAGCTAATACTATTTTGCTATTTTGTTATGTTTTATCTTCCTCAATCCCACTCCCCATTTCGTCCCTTGCTGTAAGGATGTTTTTGAAAATTGCAGTGTTTTTTAAGGTTGTTTGGGGTTTGAGATCTATTCTGTGAAAAAAAAAAGACGCATGAGGGGTTTGTGCAGAAAATGACAGTTTTTGTGGAGAAAACACAACTTCTTGATTTCTGTGTAGTAAGTGATATTTCTGCACAAAAATGTACATTTTCCACAGAATAATTCCTGAACTGCAAAGATTATCATCTGTGCAAGACTCTCCAACACTCAGGTAATCTATTTTTCATTTATTATTTTAATATATTTGACTAATTTTTCCTTTCCTAGATAGGAGCAACCTAATTATTTAAAAAGCATTTGACCACCAATTCATTCTTCAAAAGGGTCCCTCTGGGTAGTAGAGATGGTTGAGAATTTCTTTTATTATTATTTTTTTTAAGTAAGAGCTTTCAAAGATTTGCCATTGTCTTCATAAACAAGATGGAAAGGCTTCTGACTTCACACATTGGAATGTTTGTGAGAGAAAGCAAAGCTACAGGCAGAGGACTCTAGATATACTACTATCATTCTGATTTTGAGCATACAGTATATGTAGTGCTAAATTATCTTTGCCACAGCTTTTTGTGGGTTTTTCGGGCTATATGGCCATGTTATAGAAGAGTTTCTTTCTGACGTTTCGCCAGCATCTTTGGCTGGCATCTTCCACAGATGCTGGTGAAAGGTCAAAAAGAAACTCTTCTAGAACATGGCCACATAGCCTGAAAGACCCACAAAAAACTATGGATGCCAGCCATGAAAGCCTTCGACTTCACATATCTTTTCCACCTCTTTCTTTTTCTTTTTTTCCCTACATGATGTTAAACTTGACAAGCTACCTGAATTTGATCCTCATCATTTTAAGAATATCACTACCTATCAAATTTGCACAAGTGGTTCAGAAGTTTGTTCATTGCATTTTTGCAAAGAATATCACAAAATTTACAAAGTTCTTACTAAATGGGATTCAAAGAACTTGTGATTTTTTTTAAAAAAAAGAGATATGGAAACAAACAAACCTACATGTAAGTCTATCCCTACAACTACAGTAAACATAATCAATAACATTTAATTGTTTTGTTATTTCTTTTGTTGTTATGGATGACATTTTTGATGGACAGCAAGCTTTTTAATATGCACGAGACTGTACATTACCGTTTTATGGTTAGCCGAAACAATGTAGGCTTCTGGTGAGTTAAGATATCAATTACAATCACTTTTAATGAATATAAAAAAGTATACCATGCCCACTCATCCATTTTACATTGGGCAGCAATCTCATGACACTTTATATAAAAGCCATTTGGTTTTGCAGAACAGGGCCTTTCAGTCAGCTTAACGAGGCTTTAAACAAATAAAGGAAAATATTGGCTTTTTGCAAACCTCAAGCTGCTCAGCTTGTGACATGAGAAATATAGGGCAAGGCAGTGCGTAATAGATCTTTGCTAATTTGAAATGAGAGGTAGTGCAGAATTTCAGTAGCTTTCAATAATTCTATTTTTCAAATTTTAATTAGATCCTTTGCAGCTACATGTTCTTTGATTTGAGCTAATTGATCAAAGCATTGTGTTTTAATGGGTTTCATAATAATAAAACTTGGCACTAATCTAGACCTTCACATTTTCAAAGTGCTGTACAAACATTTAACTAATTAACACACATGAACCCCTGTGAGGTAGGAATTGTAGCTGATTGCTATGATCAAGTGCTGGAGAGAGAGAGGACAGGTCCTGGCTAAAGGTAAGTGCTTTGTGGACTCATTGAAGGAAGAGATTTGGGCACACGTTTAACTATCCCATAGAAACCAGTGGGCCTGAAAAGTCTCAAAGTACTTTATGTGATTTCCCCAAGACTATACAGAATGCCAGTGGCAGACATCCAAATCCACAGGAAATGAACTGGCTTGCAGCAGAAGAAAGACTGGAGAATAGTTTTATTTTCCTTTAATTAGAGAAGTGGTGGCTCCAAAACAGTTAAAATGTGCCCTCAATAAAGGGGGGTATAGTCCCTAATAAAAAGGATTCAGAAGTGCTTCATGTGTGAATGTATTCTTGGAACCAGAAAAGCTAATGCAATATGCATGGGAGCGATATTTTGACCACACTTCTCCCAAGCATTGGCAGTGTGACAGTTAGATGGGGAATAAGCAGGTTGTATCCTACACAATTATTTTTGTCACAGGCTCTTATGTTATATGCAGTTTCTTGTTATTCATCCTGAATTATGTGTCTCAGAAAAGAAGAACAAAGTATTTCAAATGAGGCCATAACATTGCTGATCACAGAACATCTCAGGTAAAGATCCCTTTCTTTTTGGCTCCTAGAAATGGCATGGTTCTTTTGCTTGGCCCTAATTTGGAGATTCACCTTGTCTGAATTTCTGATGCCCTATCTATCTATCTATCTATCTATCTATCTATCTATCTATCTATCTATCTATCTTGCTACCTTTCTCCCATGTTGGACCCAAGGCAGTTCGCAAAAGACGCTTAAGAACAATAATAACAGTAAAATGGTACAATTTTAAAATAAAATTAAAACACCACATTAATATGACAATTTAACAATGTAAAATCTTTTAAAAATACAATTGACTCTCTGTATCCACTGATTCTTTATCCGCATATTCAAGCATACACAGCTTGGAAAAATTAAATATATATATATATAAATACCAAAAAGCCAACCTTGATTTTGCCATTTTATATAGGGGTCACCATTTTACTATCCATTGTATTGAATGGGACTTGAACATTCATGGATTTTGATATCTCTAGGGGTCCTAGAATGAAACCTCAGTAGATACCAAGGGCTCACTGTACCTAGTTAAAAATATAACACCATTATACACATACCAAGGGTAAACATGCCAATAAAAAGACTCCCTGGATGCAATCATGCATTAAAATCCTGCAGCAAAAGAAAAGAAGAATGGGCTCATCCCACTTACATTCTCATTTACATTTGCCTTTCAAGTGACCAGGAGCACCTCTGTCTTATCAGTTTGTTTGCCTTCATCCAGTCCATTGCTGACAGCAGACATTGATTTCCTATTTAGTATTTACAAACAGAAATCAATTTAAACCAGTTGGGATTTGCCATCGCCCCATGTTGGCAAAACGATTCCAAAAGGTCTGTTGTTCCCACTGTGAAAGTGGATCTTTTCATGATGTCCTTGTAATGGCTTCTTTTTTGGCACGATTGTCATCCCCACTAGTTTGCGCCGCTTCAAAATGCATGTCAGTCATCTGTGCGTCATCAGTGACATAAGCAGCAGCCGAGCTCTGAATGGGGAGAAGGTGCCAGCAGACACTGGGCCTCTTGGTTGGGCACCTTTTCATTACAGGAGGTGTTTCCCCCAAACAGGTGTTCAGGAACACAATGCTAAAACCCTTAAAGGGCTCCATGGCATTTATAGATTTTTATTAATTTATTTAAAATTTTATCAACTTATTTTAAAAAATAAATTGATTGAAGATTTGATTCATTGATTTTGCAATGATTTGCATTTGCAAATCGTTGCAAAATCAGTGAATTGAATTGTCTATTAATTTAATTATATATATTTAAAACAAATGAACCCATAGGTCACACCAAGTGTACAAAGGGAGTGTTGAGAGAGAGGGGGGGAGGGACGATGGATCTACCAAAAAATGAGGAGGGATGGTAAACACCCTCTGTCTTTAGTCCCTCTGCTCCATAATGGTGCGATTCAGATCAGTCATTCCCACTTGTTCAACATACTCCAGAATCAATACTTTCCAAAATAACCACCAAAAAACTAGTGTCAGGAAAAAATGGGGTTTTTTGTATTTGCCTCCCTTCATTGCCATTAAAACTGATCACACTAGGATCAGAACTGGTTTCAAATGGGGACGATGGTCATATAAACCGATTGGTAATTCTCTTTGAATCATAGTGGGAATGAGCCCCTATCCTCCCATGGAATGGAGTTTCAGAGGGTGGGAACAGCTATTAAGAAGTCTCTTTCTCGTGGTCTCACCAAACAAGGCTGTGATGGTGGTGGAATCAAGAGAAAGCCTTCCCCTGAAGATCTTAGAGTTCTGGCAGGTTCATATGGGGAGATAAGGTATTGGAAGTAGTTTAAGCTGTGTAGGACTTTATAGGTGACAACTAACACATATTGTGCTCAGAAACGAACCATTAGCTAGTGAAGCTGTTTCAACAAGGGAGTTATATGCTCCCTATAACTGGCTCTGGTTAGCATTGTGCTGCAGTTTCCAAACAATTTCCAGAGGCAACGCCATGTTTCATACATTACAATAGTCCAAATGGGATGTAATCAAGGCATGTGTCATTGTAGCCGGATCTGATGTCCCAAGGAATGGGCACAGCTGGACCATTAGCTTTATCTGTACAAATGTAGTTTTGGCTACTGCTGAAACTTGGGTGTCCAGGCTCAGAGTTGAATCCACGAGAACACACAAGCTATGAGCCTGAGATTTCAGGGGGAGAGTAACACCATCCAGCAGAGTCCCTATTCCCTGATTTGCCTTTCAAGTGACCAGGAGCACCTCTGTCTTATCATTTTATTTGCCTTCATCCAGTCCATTGCTGACAGCAGACATTGATTTCCTATTTAGTGTTTACAAAGGGAAATCAATATTTTGGCAGAATTGGTTGAATCTGTCATATGGCTCAACAATTTAATCTCTCTCTGCTGGAGCAGATGGGCAGAAAAAAGCAATTTGATCCTGGGTTTTCTGAAAGCGGGTCAAAACCCCACTGTCCACATGGACTGTTCCCAAAGTACAGTTATTTGTTGTTGTTGTTATTGCCTCCTCTCATGAATATACACCTGCGAGCTCCAATTACTTCCCTCTTCCAAACCAGATACCATTCCATTGGACACTCACCCATATGATTGGCCACACAGTTGTACATGTGATGCCCTGCCTGTCCAGTGTCCAGTGAAACATTGGCAAAGGACAATCATGATTGATCAGAAGAATGCTCTAGAAAATGTATTTTGGCCTTATCAGTCACTTAAAGTTTTGCATGCAACGAACAAATCCCTATGTCAGAGACATATTACGTCTTACAGTTTGAATAAATCTGTTGTGGACTGAAAGCCTTGGAAACTTCATGCTTAGTTTCTGTCATGTTCCTGTGTTCTATAGGAACCTGCCATCAAAGAGTTGCATATTTGTTGTACACCACCATGATCGTAGGAATGACGGTATATAAATGGAATAAATAATAATAATAATAATAATAATAATAATAATAATAATAATAATAATATATAGCAGTGATGAGAACATTTTTGGGGCTGTGTGCTGGAGGTGGGGCTTCTGCCCCCGGAGGCAGGGCTACATGCTGGGAGTGGGGCTTCCGCCCTCTGAGGATGGGACTTCCACCCTCCAGAGGTCGGCTTCTGGGATGGGACTTCTCCCCTGCCCTTTCCCCGGTCTCTAGAGACAGCTAGTAGCTGTGGAAGATTCAGGAGGGGGACGACAGGGGCGCACCAGTTGCTCCTCCTCTTCCTGCCCTTCCCCTGTCCTCCAGCTGTTTCTGAGAGACAGCTGGGGGTCAGGAAAGATATGTTGGGAGGAGAAGGAGTGGGCACGTGCCTCCCCAGGGACAGCTGGGGGTCAGGAAAAGTCTGGGAGGAGGAGTGGACATGTGCCCAGTTCTTCTCTTCCCAGACCTTTTGTCTGGGGGCAGCTGGGGGCCAGGAAAGGTAAGTGGGGAGGAGGAGGAGTGGGCATGCACCTGGTCCTCCTATTCCTGGACCTTTCCTCCCTGGGGAGACAGTTGGGAGTCAGGAAAGGTCCGTGGGGAGAAGAAGGAGTGGCACATGTCCAGTCCTCCTCCTCTTGGAGCTTTCCCTGCCCCCAGATGTTCTCTCCAGATATAGCTGGAGGCTGGGTGAGGTCTCTGGGCAGGATCAACTGGTGTGCGTCGGTCACTCCTCTTCCCGCCACCCTTTTCACGACTTCCAGATGTCTCCAAGAAGCAGCTGAAAGCTGGGAGAAAGCCAGGAAGAGGAGCCAGAGACACGTACCTGTGGCTCCTTCTCCCCATGTCATTTCTTGGAGAGACAGCTGGAGGCCAGAAAACAGCAGGGAGGAGGAGGAACAGGCAAGCGTGTACCTGTTCCTCCTCCTCCCTGGCCTGTGCCAGGTGAAATGCTGTTGCGTACCACTTGTGGCACGTGTGCCATAGGTTTGCTATCACAGATATATTCTGTGTATCCATATGAATCTGTCATCAAAGTGATGTGTGTGAAGGAGGGGGATCGAGGAGTATTGTAAATCTATGCAGTTGGCAATGGATGAAAATCAAAGGAAATTTCAGATTGGGGCAGATGATTGCAGCACAAAAACTGGGGCTGTTTATAACTGTTTATGGTGGTGCCTTCTTTTCCCGAGAAATGGCAGGGAGATAGGAATTCAGAAGGAGGCAAATTTCAAAGTGCACATTTGAAGTGGGCAGATGGTGCTAGCTGCAAGTGTGTGTGTGTGTGGGGGGGCTGGACAAAGGGGGGCTGGACAAATAATTTTTAAAGTGTTTTAATTTGGGAAACGTCAGAGTTGATTCCATCCACTGTGGGATAGTTTGCGTGTCTTAGAACAAGTCTCCAAATGCCAAGCATGACAATTTCTTATGATTAACTAATAAAATTGAAAGAAAGTGATAGAACACCCAACTTAGGCTTTCTCTGAAATCACAAAATTTTAAATAGCCCTAGGAAGGCTTGTTCTAATATAATTCACTTTGAAATTCATTGTTTGAAAGATTTACAGAATAAGAAAGAGATAAAAGAAAAATATAATCAATACTCCATTTAATAAAGTAAAGTGTAGAGAGAGAAAAAATGTTGGCATTATATACTGTACCTTGTAAAATACTACAGTTCACACTGAAGAACAAATCACCCTCAACTTTAAGGATCAATTGTTGGTAATGAAATGCTTTATCTCTCCCAGGGTTGTAAGTCTTTCCTTTAATATGTTCATATATTGTGATAGAGTGTATCAAGTTGTACCACCTCAGAGAAAATTGCTAATATTATTGTGCAATGCAAAAGAAATTCCCCAAGTCAAAAGCACTATTCAGATGTTCATCACTTATAAGCGTGGCGGAGGGGAAAAAAAAGGAGAATACTCTGCACCCCACATTCTACATCTCTGACCATCATTTATTTTCTGGGAAAGTCTGAAAAGTTATTGTAGTTACTCACCTCCATGAGATCAGGAGCTCTGATCAGGAATTTCATGCACTTGGGATGTGGTTGCAGTGCCCTTGCAGATGTGGTTAAAAAGTCAAATGTGCTTACTTAAATACAATGACATTGTAGACCTTTCCTGTCAATACAGGTAAGCTGTAATTTGGAGGTTAGGGCTAGCGCATGCATTTCTTTCAACCTACATGCTTGCAAATTATGACTTTCTAAATGGGGATCTCATCATTTGCCTCTGAACATGCCAGCCACAGATGTTGGTGAAATATCAGGAAGAAACTCTTCTAGAACATGGCCACATAGCCCGAAAAACCCACAAAAAACTATTTGCCTGTTCTTGTTGTTGTCATCATCCTTATATTTATTGAAATCTTGTCCCCCCCTCCCCAAAAAACTTGGGACACACAGTCACTTACAAATTAAAAAAAGTTAAAAACACAAAAACACATAAAAGCGGGCATTAAAATGGAATTAAACTACAGTAGTATAGTATTAAAACACACACTTCTATTTTGGCATATTTTGGACCCTGGGCCAAATACATGCCTATTTCTCAGAGACATATGCTCTGGGTGGATGGAGAGAATGTTTTCTTTCCAGACTGTATCTCTGTTTTTGGTATATGTGTATGTGTGTGTAAAGAGCAGGACAAAGAACAACAACAGAAAATGAAGATTACTTTCTTCACACTTCCCTTCTCCTTTGTATGGGAAAAGATATTCCAACCAAACATTAGGAATAATTTTCTGACAGTATTCCTGACACTATTCAATAGTGGGATATACTGTTTCAAAGTGTGGTGGAGTCTCCTTCTTTGGAGGTCTTTGAACAGAGGCTGGATGGTCATCTTTTGGGGGTGCTTTGATTGTGTATTCCTGCATGGCAGGGGGTTGGAATGGATGCCCTTGTGATCTCTTCCAGTTCTATGATTCCATTTCTTTTCATCTCCTGAGCTATTTCAAGCACTACAGATTGCAGGGGATACTGCTTTGCAGAAACTTACATGGTTCTGGAACATTTACTGTAGAATTACACATAGGTGAACATAATTGGCCATAATATGTTAGAGCATTCCATCATCTTAAGTTGTATTTGCAGTCTGAAATCATAGGGTTGAGTTGGAGGTTTGTTACTGGTGTTTGTGAGAAGACTAAATCCTTATTTACACTTCTTTGCCTTATTTTATTTCTTACTGTTGTGAATGAATGCTGTGCAACTTCTATCTTGTTTTATATTAAGAGTACCTCTTGCACATGTTGGGGGGAGGGGAAGCCCAGGGACAATGCACTGAAGGTGTTCTTTAAACTGAAAAAGTCTAATTGATTATGGAGTTAAAAGTGTTTTTTTTTTTAAAAAAAGAAAACCTAAAGGACTAGATTTCTTTCAAAAAAAGAGAACAGCTTATTAAATTTTTCACTTGAGTTGAATTGCGTACAATGTAATGCAATCATATTTGCACAGAGCAAAGCAAAACAAGAGCAAAAGGATACCAAATCACCGGGCTCTGGATGAGAAGATTCTATACACAATACCTTTTTAATATATGTCTGGAACATAATGTATATTTCTTGGAACTTGTAAATGTGTGTTCACACATACATTTTTAAACAACCTTGTAACTGAATTGAGAAGCTGAGCAACACAAAACAGATACTGAAAATTGGGATTAAAAACAGGAAACACAAAAAGGAAGCATTTTAAATATTTCCTAAATGAGCTGTTTCCAGAGTAGGGTGGGGAGGGTGGTTCTAAGAATGTACTAAGTCCTGGAAAGTATATATTGGTGTTGTGGATCTGGAAGAAAAGGGGGGAAATCTGAGTTGTAATCAGAGTTTGGAAATATTACTTTTTGGGCATACATCTTCCAGATGCTGGCTGAATGATTGTGGGAGCTGGAGTCTAAAAAATAATTTTTACACCCCTTATTGTATGCAGTTTTACCATATATAAATTTCCTGGGGGAATCAGATTTTAGAGACAATGGGCATTTATACACAGGCCATGTAAACTTGTTCTTCTGCACCCTTGTGTCACTCTGTCTTCAGAACACAGAGTCAAAGGCCCAATTTGACTGAGGACTGTCTTCACAGGGGAAGTTCAGTTCTGCAGTGAGTCTGGGCCATCACTTCCTTAAACTGAATCATTTCCCTAAATTGAATTTAAAAAGTGACCATTCGCTCTGGCTCTTCAGAGAAATTCCAGGGCACTCCAAAGTGACAATGGGCAGTTCTCTACACACACATCCTCCATGTGGTTGATGCTGGATGCCTTGTGCTCAATCTCAAAGGGACTGACTTGAACCAGCAGTGGAAGTGCCAGGCAGCACAGTGAGTCAAGTGTGTTGACAACTGCCAGGCATTGCCCTGGAGTGCCCAGACAATGGGGAATTTGGGGCAGCTTCCATGCCAGAATACTCCAGGCTTTTCCTAGAGCATTCTGGCCAGTGTAGACTTAGGGCAAAATAAAGCAAAATAAAGACAAAGTGTAGGGCAAAATAAAGCTGCTTCAGGTCACTTTGGAGGTATGTTGTTTAAATGAAACACACATCTTAAGAGACCAGAAGCTGCGCCAACGTGGATTTACTTAACTAAATAACTTCTTTTGTGCCAACCCCCTCAAACCTGATGGAAACATTGTTCCTTAGTTCCACTTGCTGGCAGAATGGACATTTTCCCTATGCAGCTGATACCTGGTTGGAGGAAAGTTACAATCATGGCACAGTTGTGGTTTAGCAATCGTGAATACAGAACAGTGGCCTAGATTTACTCATTTGTAACTGTGGATGAGCAAAGTTAACAACTTATCTGTAGTTAAGTATCCTTGACTAAGTAGGTGATGTAGAATACTGATCAATGTTTCCAAGTGGAGAGCAACAATATACTTAGTTGCAAATCATAGAAAAAAAAGTCACCTACCAATACAATCCAAATCTTTCTATATTCATAATTCTAAAATGTCTTCTCTTCCTTGTTTTCCATCACTATTTTTCTTCTCATTCAGATAACTTTTGTAAATTTTAGAAGAAGTTCCCAAGAGATATCATCTGAAAATATATTCTGCTGAAGAACTTGGCAGGAGCAATGACACAAATCCATTTAAAAGATGGATTTCTGACATCAAACACAAAATTGTTGGGCTGCAGCTGTCTGGTAATTCAAGTGACAATATGAAAGAAGAGGGCTTTTAATATGGAAAGTAGTCATCATCAGTCATAAAATCTGCAAATCTATGTGGAAACAAAATTTCTTTTCAATGTTTGATAGAATTGCTTTTCTCACCCTCCCCTCAAAGAGATGTAGCAATGCTAATGTATCATTTGATTTCATGTAACAAATACTGCTAAGTTTTTTGTGGGTTTTTCGGGCTATGTGGCCACGTTCTAGAAGAGTTTTTTCCTGATGTTTCACCAGCATCTGTGGAAGGCATCTCTGAATGGTTTCTCTGAAGATGCCAGCCACAGATGCTGGCAAAACGTCAGGAAGAAACTCTTCTAGAAAATGACCACATAGCCCAAAAAAACCCACAAAAAACTATGGATGCCGGCCATGAAAGTCTTCGACTTCAAATACCGCTAATTTTCAAGTGATTGCATTTACAATTAGACATTGAGGGTTTACTCCTAGGAAGGTATATGTACAGCCTGAAAACGGGGGGTAAATCCTGTCATATTCTACCCCCAAACTCTTGTAACATTTACATTTGAAAGAAGACACGTGGATTATCCCAGTCTACATCTGTGTCCCAATGTTTTAGCAATACAGTTCAGGAGAATGGACTGGACTTCTCTAACATAGAAGCTGAAGTACTTCACCAAACTATAAATGCCAGGATTCCATAAGATGGAGCCATGGCAGTTAAAACAATTTTTTAAAAAATTAATCGTCATTTTTAGTTGTTATATTTTTAATATACAGATTTTTGTTGATGAAAATTTATTTTGAAAAACAAAGAATAGTGGAATTTGAATGATGAATCAATATATAACTGCTGTGTTCAATAGTTGCATGAGCTACTAGTCCATTTTCAGACACAAAAATTAAAGTGCTCTTTATGTCCTATATAACCACAGAGGACATTAGATTTATATCTCTGTCTGAAGGACAGTATACTCTAAACTTTGGGATCCATATGAACCTGCCTGGGTCTTTGGGAGAAAGTTTTCACTTTGTCCCACCAGGAAAGAACAATATTAAGGGCTGCGCCTAGACTATGAGCTCCCTCCCAAGGAAGGCTCACTTAGCTTCTTCTCTACTCTCCTTTCACTGGCAGTAAAATACATTCTTATTTTAACAGGCTTTAAGGCTTTAACTGGTTAATATAGAAGGATAGATAATGGGTATACAGCGCGCCCGCGCCATACATGGCCTTGAGCATACGTGCTCAAGTCGAGGGGTGCGCGCGGGGCGGAAGGGGCGGCGCGTCCCATTCAATTGAATGGGTGCGTGTGCCCGTTGCGCCCCGCGCGCTCTCGCGCCGCCGCACAGCCGCACACGAGCCCCATTGTTTCCAATGGGGCTCGAGCATAGGTGGAATTCGCCTTTCGCGGCGGGATCCGGAACGGATCCCCCGTGTAAGGCAAGGACGGACTGTACTTTTTAAAAATAATATGTGCTTTATATGTTTTTAACTGTGTTTTAAAATGAATGTTTTAGATGGATTATAATTGTTTAATACTTTACAAACATATGTACTCTATATTATTTTAGGTCCAAAACACACTGCAGAAATAATCCAGTTTGAGACTGTTTTAACTGCCCTGGCTCAATGCTAGGTATTACTAGGAAGTGTAGTTTATTCTGGCACCAGAGCTCTCTGATAGAGAAGGCTAAATGTCTCACAAAACTACAGTTCCCACAATTCCCTAGCATTCAGCCAGGGCAGTTAAAGTGGTCTCAAACTGGTTTATTTCTGCAGTTTGTTTTGGACCTTAGTTATTTTGTTTTAACTTATACAGTGGGTCCTTCCCTTACACAGGGGATCCGTTCCAGATCCTACAGCATAATGGGAATTCCAAGTATGTTCATGTTCCATTGGAAACAATGGGTGCTTGTGGCATGCACACCATTTGCCCAATTGTTGTGCGGCTTCAGCGTAAGCTTGAAGCCATCTATGGTGCACCCGTGTATGGCATGGGCGCACTGTATTGTAAGCCACCTTGTGTCCGATACTGGGAGAAAAGTGTGCTATAGTTAAAATCAAATCGATCAATCAATCTTTGGGGAAGTCCTTCTTTTGGTTCCACCTCATTCTGTGGCAAATCTAGTGCAGACACAAATGGAGGCTTTATTGGTGGCTATTCTCATACTCTGGACTGCTCATCTAGGAAAGGTGAGCTGACTCTTTCCCCTTTGTCTTTCTGTAATCAGACAAAGACCATTTTGAGTCAGGCAGGTCTTTACCAGCTGAGGTTACTGGCTATGGAAACTGGATTGAATTTGATATGTCTCTTACTTTTGTGATGTTTTTAAAATTGTGTTTTTAATTTTTAAAAATGTTTTATTCATTTTATGTATTTGAATGCTGACTCAGGTATCATTCATGGGAGAAAGTCAGGATATAAATTGAAGAAATAAATACAAAATGGCTAACATAATATTCTGAAATTGTGAAATGAGGCAAATTTTGACTAAAATGTTTACTAGATTAATTTGATTCTTCTGTTCCTCTGTGTAAGTAACAGAAACCCCTGGGAGAAAGTGTGTAGAATAAACATCCTAAAACAATCTAAAGCCTTCACACACATCCCCAAACACATTTTATGTCATAGTTAGCTACAGAATCTTAAGCAATGTAATTTTACGGGATACCTGCCAATATTCTGTTAGCCAATCAGGTGTAAAACCTATTTTAATTAGGTATATAGCTATATTTATGATCCTGCAGAATGATGAACTAGTGAAAAGACTTTCCTGGGCAAGTATAAATTGTATCATCTTGCTAAATATCCAATTCAGGCTGAAATACTAAAGCAATTACACCTATTAAACTTCCTTGCCAACTCAAAATGTTACAATAGCTGAGATTCATTACAATGGCTCTATTATTTATGAGTTATTATGGAACAACATGTAAGGAATAAAAAGATGACCTTGCCATTTTTATTATAGTGCCATGAAGTCAGAGTATGCTTTATCTTCAGTTAGCTTGGAATTTCAACTGTGAAGAATGCAATCTGCCGTTGTGTGGACAGTATATGCAAGAGAGAGATGGAAGGAGAGATCTGTATATAGTTTCATATTTTTGCTCCAAGGCAATGGACAATGGTATGAATAGATTGTAGTCTAAAGTAGGTGAGCAACTGGTTTTCCAATCATATGAGCAACAGTTGAGGAAGTTGGGTATGTTCAACTATGACAAGAGTAGATTGAACAATGATATGATAGCTATCGTTAAAACATTTGCTTCATGTGGAAGATGAGACAGGCCTGTTTTCTGCAGCTTCAGAAGGTAAAATCAAAACCTATGGATTTACATTAAAAGAAAGAGATTAGAAATATTATGAAGAGCATGCTCTAGTAACAGAATCAATATTTTAAAAATGATCAAAAACATATTTTAAGTGTCTCTGCTGGCAACAATCCTGGATTGTTGAGAAACCTTACAGTTCCAGACTTAAACTGCATAAATATTGCATATGTTTTTGCCTAGAAAATAGCTTTTTCTATGCAGAAAACAGCATTTTCTGCACACAAAATGATATTTCTACATTGGAATACTACTTTATGTGCAGAAAATTCTGTTTCTTGGACAAACAAATTTCCTCTTTTCTGTGCAAAACAACCACGTGTGAATTTTGCACAGAACAAATTCCAAATCATACATAGGCTTTGAAAACTGCATGGTTTTCAAAGACTTTCTTGCAGTGGGGAGAAAATTGCTAAAATTCTTAATTGCTTCCTTCAAGAAGAAACCATTGCTACCCATAATTTTTTTTGTCACCCACCTGTAAATCGATTTCACATATGCACAAGTGCTCAGCTACTCTATCGATCCATTGCACACCCCATGAAGCAAAATGACCACCAATGGAGTATTGCTAGCAATACAATGGATTTAATCATAACATTAACAAGGGGCCATGGGAGGAGAGGGGGAAGGGGACATGTACAGGGCGCTTCTATGACTGTGGTGCACCAATGTGTCACTGGGCACATCAATCCATTATATGGGCAGTTGATCGCTTGTGTGATCAAGTGGCTGGTCATGCATGCCAGTCGCATGGGATGTCGAATGGGGTGGCAGATGGACAGGATGAATGTGGTGATTGCTTGCTACCAGTGGTGCATCTGTGCACTCATGCAGGTAGGTTTACAGTGGAAGAGAAAAATAATAGTATGACATGGTTTGTACTCATGAATGCTTTGTTTTGGCAGGTTTGTCCTTGCAGACAAAGGGAGGCAGTTTAGACTGTCCATGGGCTTTTGGCACATTGTGGGAGCTGGTGATGCTGTCAGTAGGTTCTCCTTGGAGGTAAGCCAGTGTGGCGAGTCACTAGGAAGAACTGGTTTCCTCAACAGTTAATCTTGGTTCAAGCTGGCAGTAAAGGAGGTGCTGCTGTGGTAGGAGTGACTACAAAAAGGGAGGAGCAAGTCAGAGTCAAAGGGGAGAGTGTATCTGTTTAAGAATCAGTTCTGAGCAGTTCAGAGCTGTTCTATTCAGAGAGTTATCAGCTGGAAATCAGGCCAGTGTACCTTAGTGGAATTCATAGCTCTGTTAAAAGGGAAGAAGATTAATAGTATAAGAGAAGAAGTTTAAAAGAAGGAAGAAACAGTTTAGGCTTGAAAGGACTTGAGTCTGCCAGATTGCTCTGGTGCCCTGATAAAATACCATTCCCAGAATTCCACAGCACTGAGCCATGATTACAAAATCAGAGCTAAAAAAACTTATTAAAATATAAATTAATGCTTCTTAGTCCTTTTGGAACCATTCCTCCCCGACAGATGAAATGTATAACACATTTGGGAAAAGAAGGACATCTGGCCACATTGTTGAGAAGTCCTAATGTACACCATCTTCAGCACCTTGGAGGAAAGATAGGATACGAACGTAACCAGGAACCATCTGGACAGGAGCCCTTTTAAAAAACACCTTTTCAGGGTTGTGATGTTGCACATCTGATTCCCTAAGTTTGTGGATAGTAGCTCTGAATAAGAGCCAAAGTGGTGTAGTAGTTGATGTTAAGGAAAAAGCAACATGGGATATACAGTAAATGAAATAAAACATGTATGTGAGAGTCAGGGTGACTCAGCAGAAGCCAATTGAGAACCACACAGGTGTAAATGGTAATGGAATTAACAAGTCCTGAATGCCAAGGACAGAAATGCAAAGTGGATAATTGGACACACCTGAATATTGTTAAGTGGTCAAGGCTGAGATGATGAAGCCATTAATTGTAGGATGAACCAAGAGAACCAATGAGAATGGTGTACACGCCTACTGGGTGGAAACAGACAACAGTGGGTGGTACCATACATTGACTATAATAATGACTATGCATCCCAATGTATTTTGTGGGTTGTAGAGTGGGTAGTAGTAGTGGATAGTGAGGAGTAGAGTATTGTTGTGTTGGATAGTTTTGGAGCTGTATATAGTAGAATAAAGTAGATCTTTTATTTAAGACTACTGAGTTGTCTGGTGTCTTGGGTGAAGCTACAAGAACCAGCTGGATCCTGAAGAAGGGTGAAGACTTCTGTGGAAGCAAGAGTGAGAAGGCTTGGAGAGTTTGTCGGGGTCTTCAGCCTATTCTCTGTAACTCTGCTAAGCTATAACCACTGGCCAAAACTGGTCAGCGCGGTGCACAACCAGGTGGTGAGTTCAAGCCAGAGGTGAAGAGCTACAACTCCCATCATCCCTGACAGTTGAAGTGTTGGGACTAGAACTTGGACCTTGGCAAGTCACACTCTCTCAGCCTCTGGATAATGGCAACTGCCATCCTTCTCTGAAGAAACCTTGGCCCCATTCCCACTCCCTTTTAAACCGGATAGCAAATTGGTTTGAACTGGTTTAAATTACCATGGTTTGCACTTGAAGCAATTCGGAAAGGGTGGCAAATCACTAGACCCACTTAACCCATGTCTTTTTGACGCTGATTTTTTTCCCACGTCTTTTTGGATAAATTGATTCTGCGCAAGTGTGAACCAGGTGCAGATCAGAATTGATTCACATTTGCCCTTCAGTCAACTGGAGCAGGTCCATTTTGAATCGATTCATTTGTCAATGTAAACCACAAGTGGAGGGGGAAAATGCGATTGGACCAAATGTACTGGGAACCCCGCTCCACTGTTGAATCAGTCCATCAATTTGGATCACACACTGATTTATCTGTAAGTTGGAAAGGGGCCTTTATAGACCACAAGTTGCACGTGAGTCAACAGTGCGATGCGGCAGCTAAAAAGGCCAATGGTATTTTAGGCTGCATCAATAGAAGTATAATGTCTAGATCAAGGGAAGTAATAGTGCCACTCTATTCTGCTTTCAGGCTCCACCTGGAATATTGTTTCCAGTTCTGAGCACCACAATTAAAAAAGGATGTGGAGAAACTGGAGCGTGTCCAAAGGAGAGCGACTAAAATGGTGAAGGGCCTAGAAACCATGCCCTATGATGAGAGACTTAGGGAGCTGGGGATGTTTAGCCTGGAGAAG
>NC_056525.1:213480665-213527176 GCF_019175285.1 Sceloporus undulatus | reverse complement strand
ATAATAATAATAATAATAATAATAATAATAATAATAATAATAATAATAATAATAATAATAATAATAGATTTATTTATAGCCCACCCAATCACAAGGAATCCAGGTGGGTTACAGCAATAAAAATACATACATATAAAATACATAAAAATAAAAATACACTCTTCTTCTTGAGGCTAGCCCTGATAGAGATGGGCCAGCCTTTTCATTCCCTCCTAGGCCAGAAGGAAGAAGTTTAAGAGGTGATATGATAGCCCTGTTTAAATATTGAACGGATATCATATTGAGGGTGGAGCAAGCTTGTTTTCTGCTGCGCCAGAGAATAGGACTTGGGGCAATGGATTCAAACTAGAGGAAAAGAAATTCCATCTCAACATTAGGAAGAATTTTCTGACAGTAAGAGCATGGAAGACAGTCTTCCAACTCTATGGTTCTATGATTCTATGAGTTAAGTGAGAGAACTGAATAGGAAATAACTTGTAACTATTAAAGTACTGTGACTGCTGTAACCATATGATCCGCGAAACAGCCTTGAAAAGATGCAGTCATAACACATGGTTGTAAATAAAGTTAATGTTTATTTTATTTCCAGAAGAATATTGGCCTGAGTGAATTTGTAACAATAACTTCACAGACAACACGCTACAAAAGGTAAAACTCATATAGAAGAAAGACACTGAGGACTCTAATCCTAATTCATTTAAAGGAAAGTGTATTAAGGGTAGAAATGGGGCAAGTGTCTAGAAGCAAGTGGTCTTTGGATGTCTATGAAGTGGAAAACAGGCTCGAAACATTGATGGGAAAACTGCCTTGGTCACAGTCAGCTTTCTCCCTCCATCTGCTCAGGCCCTTGGTGAAGAATCATACCCCTAATCCAGAGATTAAAAACTGTTAAACAAGTGAAGTATGCCAGACTGTGGTGGAGTTTCCGTCATTGGAGGTTTTTAAATGGTCATCTATGCAGGATTTCCTGCATTGGGAGAGGATTGGTCTAAATGACCTAGGAGTCCCTATGATTTCTACATATGTCCAATGATTCCAAAATGTTTTTGTTGGCATATGTTGCCTAAGAAAACCCTATGAAATTCATGGGGGCACCATAAGTCAACATGTGACTTGAAGGCACATCCACACACATCCACATATTGGGCAAGACTGAATATATGAGGTCCCATACAGACATGCCAAAATAAAGCTGCTTCAGGTCACTTTGGAGGTATGCTGTTTAAATGATGCATGCGTACTAAGAGTCCAGAAGCTGTGCCAAGGCTGTGCTCTAATCCTTAGGACTGGATCATGGTTTTGGCATGGCTTCCAGATTCTTACTATGCATGTATCATTTAAACAGCATACCTCCAATGTGACTCGAAGCAGCTTTATTTTGGCCTGTCTGTATGGGGCCTGAAATACCAGTGGAAGGAAGGGGGGATATCTCACTGTAGAAGAACCAATTCAGGGGGCTCCTTGATTTTTTTCTGTGCCCCATTTGCCTGCTGGCTCTAAGGGCCCTCAGTTATGCCATTTCACCAGCTTTACCTTGCTGCACGCAACCCTTGTTTTTCATGTAAGTCCCCAAGCATTTTTTTTGCACAAAAACTGTAATTTGTGCAAATTAACCTCTGCCCCACTTTTTTTTTGGTAGCTGCTTAGTTCTTTGCATTTTTTCTCCATCTTTTTAAAATACAGTGTGCCCGCATTATATGCACTCAAGCTGTGCGGGAATGCATGGGGCGCATGGGGCACGTGGGGTGGCGCATCCCATTCGGATGAATTGGGCGTGTGCCTGTGGTGCGTGCATGCTGCCGTGAACACAAACCCCATTCACTTGAATGGGGCTCCAGCATAAGCGAAATTCGCCTTATGCGGGGGGGGGGGGGCGTCCTGAATGGATCCCCCTGCGCAAGGCAAGGTTCAACTGTAATGGTTTGACTCTGTCAAGAAAGACAGTGGTTCCAATCACTTTAGAAGTAAATTAATACCTAGAATATTGAGCAAAGGCATGCAATTTACACCTCAGAACAAAAATGAGGCAAATTACATTTTACTCCTTTTTTTAAAGACTCTACAATATTATTTATAGGGTTTTGCTATAGTATTGTGGATTCTAACCAAGACTCACATCTTGAAAATAAAAATAGCATATGGGATCATACATCATCAGACATAACTATGATGATGGAGCTCTGTCTTTGTATATATGTCTTGATGAGGCTATGTTGTCTGGTGACAATCTAGCCAAAGGGCTTCTGAAGTGATGCAGATTGGGGCTGACTGAAGCTGGTTAAAGGGATCATGCAACTACCCTGTTGAAATAGAATCCCTGGCTACTGGTCCATTTTCAGGCAGAATTCAAAGGGTTGAAAATGACCCTTAAAGCCCTATGTGGCTTTGGTCCAGACTCTCTGATTAAAAAATCAAATTTATTCTGAGACAGGATGGAAATAATTTGAGATTTTAAACATTCTCAATGTGACAAAATGAAACAGATTCAGGCCAGCCTTCTGCTAGTGACATATGCACATGTCAGCTACTCTGTGTGTAAGTAAACTATTCACTACAGAACAGACGTTGTATTCTGCTGGCAGCAACAGACACAGAGTTGCATATGCAGCAATGTTTCACTTTTTGGTTGAACAGTGTTTATCTGTTGTGGACTGTGCAACAGCATCTAGTCACTGGCATGTGTCATACAATGCTGTTATTCCACATGAGGTTTGTGTAGCACTGGCATAGCATGTATCTCTGTGTTAATTTATGTTATATAGAAGGAAAGATGAATTGCAGCCTCAACTGAGTTTCCCCATGAAAGTGGTTGAGTATATTTATTTGATTGTTTAATAATCTGTTTTTCTCCCAGACTCAAAGTGTCTTACTACAAATTAAAACAAAGTGCAGTTAAAATCTTCTTAATGTAAAAGTTAAAATGAAAATTGACACTTCTGTATGTAAATAGATTTTTTTGTCCAATGTACTATAACTGCATTCAGCTCAAAGTCACAGATGTTCCACATGTGGTGATGTTGCACATGAACATTCCTGACAGACGTTTATCAGTCTGTTCCAGCTGGAACTTGTGGTAGTACTCTTTGAATTATCCTTTCAGTTGCACGTTTGTCAATGCATTCCACTATGCATTTGGTTGCACATGCAATCTTTCTGTTCAACAGAAATGTGGTGTAACTTGGTAAGGGTATAATTGCATAGGCATAAGCTGCACAACTCTGATAATGGATCTCTGTTACTGTGTGTATTTGGGGTGTGTGTATGTGTGCAAGTGTTGGAATAGTGCCACTGTCTCCAGAGGACCTCGTTCACCTATGACAGGTGAATGGAATTTATGGTCCGTGACACTCTTGATGCAGCTTTTCTACTGACATAAAGTACCAACACTGCAGAAATGCATTTTTCTTTACTTTTAGAATACATCGTGCAATGAGAATGCCAGTTCAGATATTTATTTTCTGTTCTATAATGGCTTTCCATTACTACCTGTTAATATTTCTGTACTCTCACTCTTTTAAATAAAGTATATTAAGATTCTGTAATGCTTTCAAAGAATATGTGAATATATATAACATTAGTTACTCATTTCTTATACAATTGACTATAGAACACTGGGCTAAAGCTGAATGGATGGAATAATATCAGTCAGACACATCAAAATTTCTCCCAAAAGGTATTTCATTTTCATTGTAGTTCAAATCACACATCTGTTGGTCTTCTGTGGCTTTCTGCCAGATGAACTGATTAAATAGTAACTCAGACTGTCTATATTCTGAAAAATTATTTAATACCATTATTTTTCTGCTCCAGAAGCTAATGTGTCTATTTATATAAAAGGAATCTCCAATCATATTCATATGCAGAAGAATGAATAAAAACCTTTTTGAATACACTATTGCTCTTTGAAAAATGCAGCATTAAAATTACCCACTAAGTCTTCAATTGAAAAAATGCTTCTTTCAAGGGACCTAGTGTGACTGATGAATTTTGGTTAGAAGTGCAACACCTTCACTCTTTTTTATTAAAAATTCAATAAAGAGAAGCTAAGAGAGCCTTTTCTGAGTGCAAAAAAGAAAATGGGGATGAATCTCTTTGTATACCCTCATATCTTGTTCTGATTTGCCTGGGGACTAAGTATGTGCAGTTATCAAACTGGCTTGCAAATGGATCCAGATATGTAAACAGGCACTGCACTTCTAGTTTCCTTCTTTAATTCAACAGTTGGAGATGTGTATATGAATCCCTTTAAAAATGGTAAAACATCTGTTAGTCAGGCCAGAAAATGAGCAGCTATTCAGGAAACAGTGATGTAATTTTGCCTGGTTTGGATTTGGTTGCCTGGTTTTACCTGGCACTTCAGGAATACAGTCTGGTCATTTAATTTGTTCTGAGCTAGTTATGCTCCAGATAAGGTGATCTGAGAGCCTCTGTTGTACACTAGCTAGCCATTCTCCAGAAAAGCTGAGATAATGGGGCTACTTCTTCTGTCAAGCTACCCAAACCAATTTCTTTCCACCATCTGCCAGGGAATGCTGGGCTGAGAGACTGTTTGCTCACCCTCCTTCCATCTGGGCTCCATCCATGCCTCAGCTCCTGGATTTAAGGAGGAGTCTTGTCTCCCCCCACTTTTGTTTTCATCCATATAGTTAATTTTGTTTTTTAGGATTGGGATGGGGGAGTTGAGAATGGGGATTATTTTCTTTTTACTTGTTTTGCTCTATTAATTGTTATGTATTTTGCTTTGTTAATTTTATTGTTGCTATAATTGCTATGTATTTTTGTTGCTATAATTGCTATGTATTTTTTAGGCTTACAACTGAAAAATATAACAGATTTATAGCTTGTTGATATAGGTTGATATATGTTTTTATTTATCCTGTTGTAAAAATGTCTTGTAAAAATTTATCTTGTAAAAACGCAAGCTTTGTAAAATAAAGATATATTAAGTAAAAAAAATTGCTATGTATTTTTTGTTATTTATCACTATTGTTAATCGCTATTTTATTTTATTGTTATTGTTTAACACATTGCCATGTTACATTTGTTTTTTTAATTCATATTTATAGTTATTGCGTTGTATTATTCCCTCTGTTGTAAGCCGCCCAGATTCCCAGTGATTGGGTGGCATATAATTACTTATTATTATTATTATTATTATTTGTAGAAAGAAGGGTTGGAAATTTTGTAGCCCTCCAGATGTTGGATTCTCAGCATTCCTTATTATTGTCTGTGGTAACCTCTGAGAGCCGCAGTCCAACAATGACCAGGATGATAAAGTAGCCTCCGTGGTCCTCTATGTGTTCAGCCACAGAAGTGCAGACAGATGCCTCCTTCCCCAGCTACTAATTGGCTGTGGGTTGTACCTCAGAATCATAAGATCACTGGCACATGTGGAGGGAAAGCGTGAAAATGGGGTGGAGATATACTGTTGGACTGTTATGTTACATCAAGCTTAGCTTATGTAGGACAAAAAGCCCACGTTTCCACAGTAGTTGTCCACAGAGGTGCCAGTATCTGTCTGAAAGAGGCATTCTGCAAAAGGGGGGAAGACTCAATTCAAAAATATTTAAATTGGAGTGGAACTATTCTAATGTAAATGCAAAAAGTGAAAGATTCAATTGTGTCAGAATAAACACTTTGGGTATGTAAATCCTGTTGCAATTTGCAGAAGAGTGCTCATGACTTCTCTTCATTAGGAAAATGTGGATGTTCTTTGGGGATTTATCTCCTTCAGCTGCTCATATTTGAAGCATAAAATATGTGATCTTATCAAACCAAAGGCTTGACCTAACAGAAAATAAGGCTAAAGTTATAACATGGCCATCAGCTTTGTGACTGATTAAACCTGATTCAAATACGGCATCTTGATCAGTGATAACTTTGAAGGTTTCTTATCATTCCATATGATTACTTAATCCAATAGGCTACCATCCTACTATCTGCTAAAGAAGCCTGATTTGGCAGTACAACAGGATACAAATAATATCAAATAAACACCTTTAGTTTGTAATATCATGAATTTGGAAGGGCTGATACATCCCGACTTCTATGTAGGCTTCCTGAATTGCATGTAGCACCTTTGGCATGATCCAGTGGAACTCTTCTTATGTGTCCACATTTTCACAGTCACAATGTAGATGGGACCTTTATCATTCTCTGCACCACATTATAATAATATAATAATAATTTGTTTTATTTATATACCGCTATTCCAAAGATCATAGCGGTGAACAGCCTTCTTCTATAGGACATTTTAGGAAATATATACTTAAATGTGTAGTGCTTGTATGTGAGCTTGCCCATCAACTTCCCTTAATGTGTTTATATGTGCAACAACTCTGGAAGTGTCAACAGAAGTGACTACTATATTATAATAATGATAATAGCTGCTCTGTCTCCATTTAATTTTTTGCCAACAAATGTTGTCTTTCTCCATATGGTGTCAAAAATGACTCTGCATAGCTTGTACATGCAAGCTGTAGTTGAAGGCAGTGTGATATATATATAGAGCAGCATAGAACTATAAGTAAATTTAACAAAATATCTAAAATTGGCTAAAAATATTGTTTCCATTCTTTTCTCAAGTGGTATATTTGCTTCATGATGCACATCTAGTAAATGTTCCCATTGATTCTTCCCTGAAACAACCTCAAATCATTACCAAGTCTTCTTGTTCTATCTTAATGGCTCTCTCTCTAATGGCTTTCTTAGACACATCTTTGTTCTTGGGTGGACGTTTTCGAGAAATCTATTCAAGTGCTAAAAACCTAAACTGAACAATATTAAAAGGCATAGCTGGGCCTTTCTAGCTATGTAATCCTTTTCATCTTTCCTTTCAAATGGTTTAACATGACACCTTGGGAGCTTGAATTCAAATGTTCTTGTAAAAACCAAAAGCTGCATATAAGCAGACTTTTCCCTCCAGTCTTATTTGATCATTACTAAAAGAGCAGGTGAGCTGGCAGTCAGCTAAATTATCCCTGTTCCCAACTGTTGGGCCTATCAAACATGCCAGCGTACTCATTCTCAAAATTTTAGTCATTATCTGAACCAGAGCTTTATCATATTTAAATTAGAGTGCCATGTGATTTCCTAGATCAATTCAAAATCAATGAAGGAATATTTCTTCCATGTACGTACCAACAAAATGACAATTTGTCTGGAATGCTGTACTAGAATATACCATTTCCAGCATCGGGACTATTTGCACATGTCATCAGCATTTTCTTTTAGAAACCATATGAACCTGATGATTTCAGATGATGATTTCAGATTGTTTAATATTAATAGGAAAGCTTCTATATTGAAACAATTGACAACTCTTCCTTTTGTAGCATATTTGCATGTTCTTCTGAAGTCATGAAAAGTTCTGCCTCTCAAATATTTCAAATTCCTGTCTATGAAATATCACAATTAATTGTATATTTCATTATATATTTGTCATACTGGATTTCTAATAAGTGTATGAATATTTAATTAATTAATTAATTAATTTACACCCTTCCTTTCTCTATGGTAGACAGGTAGTTTGCAATATAAGGGAAATCAAAGTATGTTTATAACATGGTTAACATGAAAGTTTGAAAAATAGTTAAACAACCATATTAAAAATATTGATTTAAAACCATCTTAAAAGGCAGTTAAAATATAGTTATATTGATTAAAAATACTTCACATCCCTTTGCTTTGCTGCAATGTCTAATTTAATGTTCATTAGCTTTCTTCTGGGCCCAAAGCTAAATCTTACCTGAACAATTCAGCTATCACAAATCCTTATCCATTGCCATTTACACACATATAAACACTTTTCAACCCAGCATCCTATCTTTGCCACCTGCTATTCAACAGGGCAGAAAAATAAAATGCAAAGATATAGGATGGGGGACATGACTTGTAAGAGAGGACTTGTTGAATGAAAGCTTCCTAATACAGAAATGCAAATAGTTTTGGGGTGCTGCTAATGACAGGGCATTTTAATAAAACTGGTTGAATTTAATGAGAAGAAGAGTGAAAGATGACTCAAACAGAATCTCAATAGAAGCGATCCTGGGGAAATATTTAGCTATGTAAAGAATGACCCATACCTATTGGCACCAATGTCACTTTAGATATCAGGAACACTAAGTGGAGGACCTCAGAAGGAGCTCTGAGAAAGATTGTTATGAATGGCCAGGCTTGCTTGAATAAAAACATCTGGCCTGCTAGTAGGAGATCACCAGAGAAGGGGCTCAAAAGGCTATCCTTGGTAATAATTTCCAGACCCTGGGAAAGGAAGTCTGTTAGGTTTCTAATGAACTTACTTCAGATGTCACTGGAACAGAAATATGGGGCTTACCCAACAAGATCTTTGAACCTTGGCAGAGTTGTACTTGAAATGCCAGCTGTCAATAACTTGATATACTTTGCTCAGATCCTATGATAGGCATTGATCTACACCTTTTTAATATATCTAAATTGTAATCCCTGGCTTGCATCTTGATATCAAAAGTGCATCTTGACCTGAGCAGCTATATGGCCCTAGCACGTGATCTCCCACTGAAACAAAGGGAAGCCATAGGTTTTGATATGTAAACAAATTTCCTTTCCCAGCCCTGGAAATGGATGAGATTATGCAAGGAGCTGCTAAGTGCTCTCAGGAAAGATGCTATCATGTGTCTCAAGGAAGTGTCTCTCTTTGTGATTGAGGGGGGAGCCAGGTAAATCAAAAGAATAACATTTGCAAAGCCATTTGGGTCCCTGGTCTGTCGGAAACTTGGGGAGATGAAACATTTGGGGGAAGATGTGAAATACACATCAAACAGTCTCCTTTGATTACCCCTTTGTCTGGAGATCCAGTTAAACCCTAAAAGGGTCTCCCAAATTTGAGAGAGCTGCTGCGGCCAGCCACTAGCTGCTGCTACCAGCCACTCTGGGCTGCTACCAGTCACTCTCAGCTGCAGTCAGCCATCCACTGCAGCCAAGCCAGTCATTCATTGCTGGTAGCCAAGAGCTAAGTCAGTTTTTAAAGTCAGTCTCTCTCTCTGACTGGCCTGCTTAACCAGAATTGCAGACCCACACACACAAATTGGAAGACAGAACTTCTACATAAGGTGAGCATTTCCGTTAGACAAGCCTAATATCTATTCCACATTTACCACGTTATTTCCTGAGTCTTGTATGAATGTGTGAGCGTATGTGCCTGTATGTTTGAATCCTTCTTTCCAATAAAAGAGACATGATTGTACTTAGAGCCTCTGCCTCATTTCTGGATTTCTAGTTCCTGGTATACAGATCGAAGGGGCGATCCCATCTGAGGTGTGGTAACAGGCCTCCTCTCGTGACCTTGAGCTAATTAAATTCCCCATTGATAATTTGGTCACTGTTCACTGTTACACCTAAGAGGGATAGTGCTTTAAAGTTAAAGATAAATACCTATTTGTTGGTTTGTCCAGGTATTATTTTAATCATCTGAAAATAATATATCCCATACTTATTTGAATTTGCTCCTGAAAATTATTGCAGTTGTTGCAGCTCATAGAATAATACTTTACACTGTTGAAACAACTCTCTTATTGTGTAGCACTGATGTTTGCCTATAAACAAGAAGGCTATAAATAATGATTAACTCCCATATAATTTTATTAATATATCTTAAACTGGGTAAATAGTGGTAAAATATCTCCATCCCGTTAAGATATTTTTGCTTTCCTAGGCTTTCTTCCTGGCTTCCAGTCTGGAGCTTAGATCAGAGTAGTCCAAAATCAGTTATAGAGATAGAGTTTTAAAGGTTTGAAGCTTTCAGTCATTTGAACAGCTTCCACAACAATGCAATCTCCAAAGCTGAGATTTTCATAAATATCTTCAATTTTGACACACACATAGCAAACTATACCTAGGTGTGAAAACAAATTGCAAAGGCTCAGGAAGGCAGGCAGAGCTAAAGGGCAAATTGCCACTCTCTATGCTGCTCAAAATGGTGTAGAAATGGGTAAGTCAAAGCACATAAAAGAATATAAGAAACAGCTTTTCAGAGCACCAGAAAAGATTACTGACTCCTGGACAGATATATCCCAGTATGCACACACCAAAAACCTCCTTTATTACTGAGTGATTTCCTGTTCAAAATACTCAAAAGCTTTCCCCATACTCAGGGTATCATCAAGAAAATGAATGTTACCTATTTTGATCCCTACTGGAAAAAAAATGTCTGAGCAAGTAGGTCAACACAAACATTGTTTGTTTCTTTTCCCCATAGTTGCTCAGTCTCTTGTTTTGGTCAAAAAAACAGGAAGGTTTAGAGAAGGGGAGGAGGGAATCTAGATTATTGCCTTTTGAAAATTTTATGTGTTTCCCACCAAAGATAAAAGACACAGAAATAAAAAGCATCATAAGCATCCACTGGAACATCATAATCTCTGTCATTCATTGGTATTGCTCACCAAGTTCCAGGACGAGTGGAACCAGTGATATTGTTTTCATGCCATAGGATGGGAAACTATTTTCTTTCCTCCACATTTTTTTAACCCTCAAGCTTTTTCCATATGAAGATAAATTATTTTGTTTTGATTTATATCTTACTCTGCACGGGTTTTTACAGTATTTGGTTTGGCCACCTGCTCTGTGGATTGCAATATAGTGTAGTGGTAAATTCTTCAAAAATAAACTGGAAAAACAAATTTCCCATTTGCTCCATCAAATTTATCAGGCATAGGTGTTCCCAGCAAGAAAATGCACTTATAGAATAATCTCAAAGACTCTGTCTATAGTGCTTTAGTATTTTTGAAAAACAAGTGAGATCCTTGCAAACTGCAGATGGACAGGTGTTATCTCCTTCTTCAACAACAGAAAAAAGAGGACCCAGGTAACTGTTGAGCAGTCAGCTTCAGACGATGCCAGAAAAGAATTTAGAACAGATAACTAAACAGTCTGTGAACACTCAGAAAACAAATTAAGGAAGAATTTTCTGAAACAAGAACTATTCAAAAGTCTCTCCTTTCATTGGCGGATTTTAAATGGTAACTGTGGGTGCATTTACACTGTAGAAATAATGCAGTTTGACATCATTTTAAGTGTTGTAGCTCCATCTTATAGAATCCTGGGATTTGTAGTTTTACAAATGTAGCCTTCTCTGCCAAGGAGTTTTGGTGCCTGACAAAACTACAAATCCCAGAATTCTATAGGATGGCGCCATGACAGTTAAAGTGCTGTCAAACTGCATTATTTCTACAGTGTAAATGCACCTTGTGCAAGGCATATCTTTTCTGTGGATTTTCTACATTGGCAGAGGGTTGGACTTCATGACCTTTTGGACCCTTCCAACTATGGCTCTATTATTCTATGTTGTCTTTCCTTCCACATAGGAACCTCAAAGGAAAATAAATGTGGCAAGCTTAATTCATCAGTGATATAATTAACTGCACAGGGATTCAAGATGAGACTCAAATCTTTGAGCCTCCGTGATGAATCAGTTTTAGTTTCCTCTACATTCAGATTTTTAAAATCTCAATTTTTCCCCATCCTAAATATGACAAGCTTGGTGACAGTTGGCAAATTCTTGTAACATAAGCTGAAATAAATAGCCACCTTATTACATGTATTACTAACCTCTAATTTTATAAAAGAGCAAACTTTTCTCCTTAATCTACCATGGATATAAATTTTCTGTCTCTGTCATTAATTTGTTTTCCTCTGGATTAAATTAACTCATTTGGTTTTTATCAGATAGATCATCCAAAGCAAGTGAAGTGTGGAAGGGAAATAGTTTACTAGGCAATCCTGCTCATTTTAAGAAAGGCATGACATTTTCAAATATACACACAAATTTGTTGGACTCTCTTGATAGGATGCAGAGCATAAATGCCATTTGAGAGATAAATCTCTTACAGCCATGTTACACATGACTGAGATGCTTCCAAAGTGATTGTGGTGAGCCATACGGTGATTTTGCTGCCAAATTCAGATGCAAGCCTATTACAAACATGAGTGACATCTGTTGCAGAAGGCTTTTAGGTCCTCTGCTGCCAAATTTCTTTATCCATAAAACCTGTATACTCCCAAAGTACATAAATTTCAAAATGGAGTTCTTTTTTAAAAAATAAAATTAATGTCTATTAAAAAATAGATACGTGATTTTAATACAATTAACTTCTAAATAAGATTGCCTGAAATTCCATATGTTTTCCATTCCACTTTTCCAGGACTGCCTTATTGTTTTAAGAAAAGACATATGCATCAGCTGAAAAAATCTAATTCAGTTAAAAGAAGAAGAAAAAATCATATTTGGAGTGAGAGATGAAGGCAAAATCCAGTTTATCCAGGAGATAGTAGCAAAAATACAATCACAGTAATTTTTAATAAATATCACCTATACATCTTTTAATCAATCAAATCTTCAGTCAAAATTTAGAAGCAAATATATTAAGGTGTTCATGAAACTGTTGGCATCAGCTTGAATGGAAACTGTTCCTGAATGTGCTCTGATTTCAACAACTGCAAGTGCCCACCTAAGAATTCATTTGGTGTCTATCTGGAAAATGTCACTGGTGTGAAGATGATTAAAGCATACATGTCTTATCTATTTAGAGTCTTCCCATTAAGGGTCATTCACAGTACATTAGATTATCCATACAAGAATCACCATAGTAATTGTTCCTTAAGGGGGTTTATCCAAAAATTAATTAAATTGCTACAAGTAAATGTACAATGGCCTAAATCACAGACTGACAAGAATAGATGAATATGTTTTCATGAATTTTAGTTCAGAAAAAACCCTGATGAGTATTTTGTAGTTTGGCTGTGGCTATCTGTAATTGCAAGCAGTCTTCTGAAGATGTATTTCGTTTTAAGGACAATTACATGTTGTAATAGATAGGAAATATCTGCATCCTTGGCCTGATACAACATCTGGGGTAACATGAATATTTCACAGTAAGCCCGGGGGGGGGGGGGGCAGAGGAGGCATTTACTATGAAAGACTTACTGTATTTTTTGGCGTATGACTACTTTTTAACCCAGGAAAATATTCTCAAAAGTCAGGGGTCGTTTTATATGCTGGGTGTCATCTTATAGGGCGGGTGCAGTAACTTCCGATCCAGACTGGAGAATCTGCAGTTGCTCCATATGGTGGGGGGGAGCTCAAAAACGGCTGCAGCCACATCCCAGCCATATATAGCGACCATATGAAAGCAGCAAAGGTGGTGCTGTACAAGTACGGTGGAAGAAAATCCACTCACCAGGATTTGTGGAAAGAAGTGTATTTTCTGCTGAAGAAAAACCTAGGAAATTCATGGAGATGACTGGTGAATACAATATTACTAATAATATAAATTTCATTTCTATGCTGTTTTTCTCACAGAAAGGAACCCAAGGCAACTCACAGATAAAATTATTTTAAAAGTTTTACATTAAAAAAAACCAGTTAAAATCAGCTAGCTAAAAACAGTATCAAATGAAATAATACATACAAATTGTTTTGTGTTGTGAACAATTTTTCAAATTTCAAGCAGTTTTTCCACTGAATAAAGCATTTTATCTGCACTTTTATGAACGTACAGCTTTTTTCCCCATGCAATTTCAAACATACATATTTCAGGGGTGCGCATTTTCAAATGTTCTGCTTTCTGTAGACGTCATTATCTTGGATTGCAGACTTTAGCAAAGAACAGGTTGAGCCTTCCTTATCCAAAATGTTTGGGATCAGAAGTGTTTTGGATCCTGGAGTTTCTCAGAGTTTGGAATATTTCCATATACATAATAAGATATCTCGGAGATGGGACACAAATCTAAACATGAAATTAATTTATGTTTCACATATACCTTAAGTACATAGCCTGAATGTAATTTTGTAAACAATAGTTTTAATAGTTTAGTTCACAAAACAAAGTGTGTACACTGAACCATTAGAAAGCAAATGTGTTACTATCTTAGTCACCCATGTGGACATTTTGGATTATTTTGGATTTCAGAATTCCAGATAAGGCAGGCTCAACCTGTACTGATATTGAAGTTTTAAAGAGCTTTAGTTGGTATTTAGCCTTGGAAAGAGTAAATTTGTTGTCTGCCTTGAAATATGAACCAAATTAATTTCTTTTGCATCCCCATTAGAGTTTAGGATCTGCATTATTTTGCTTCCTCCTTATGCTTGATTGGGTTTGGTGAATACAGCTCATATCTACATATGGATTTATGCTGACATTTAGCTGATATTGCACCATAATATATCCTGTATTCTCCTTGCATTTATTATCCATCTGAATAAACTAGTTGAGTTATTGCATGATTGGAAATAAAATTTCCAGCAAAGATTCCTCACCAAATGTAGTTTTAGCTAAACAAACAATATGTCTATAGAATTCATGCCCCTCAAGGCTCATAAATTAGGGATGCCCGTTACTGAACGTGCTGAACACAGTTATAGCCTATTATTTGGCAATCTAAGACAGGGATTACTTAGTTTGATGGTTATTATTATTATTATTATTATTATTATTATTATTATTATTATTATTAACCTTTATTTATAAAGCGCTGTAAGTTTACACAGCGCTGTACATATTTTTTTTTTTTTTAGTCAGACGGTTCCCTGCCCTCAGGCTTACAATCTAAAAGACACGACACAAAAGGAGAAGGGAGTGCTGGTGGGGAATAGGATCAGGTCCAGCAGATCTTTTCCACCTCCGAGGCCTGGACCAAATTTGTTATAAACAAATTCCTCAAACATCATTTTTTTAAAAAGGGAGAATGGTGTGATCACAATATTCCAAACATTCTAAATATTCAAAAAATACACCAGACATTTTAGAAGAATTATCACCATACCATCCTGATCCCTATGGTATCATCTGATTTTAGAAGCTAAGCAGGGTCACACGAGGGCCTGTTACAGACTGCCAAAATAAAACTGCTTCGGGTCTCTTTGGAGGTATGCTGTTTAAATGATGCATGGGTCCTAAGAGTCCGGAGGTCGTGCCAAAGCCACACTCCATTCCTAAGCACTGGAGGGCAGCTTTGGTGCAGCTTCCGGATTCTTAGGATGCATGCATCATTTAAATAGCATACCTCCAAAGAGACCCGAAGCAGCTTTATTTTGGCAGTCTGTAACAGGCCGAGGTTAGTACATGGATGGGAGACTGCCTAGGAATACCAAGGATCCTACCTGAAAACTCCGGCTGCCACTCAGACTTAGCAATACTGGACTGGATGGGTCAATTTGCTAAGTATAAGGGTAATTCCTATGATCCTATGACAATTATGAAGTCTATACATTTACAACTCTAACTATTGTAATGGCATTACTTTACCATTATAGTGGCTCCATTTTTGAAAACAGCTATGAATGCCTCTTTTCATGGGGAAATGTTCAAGTGTTGCTTAAAGGCATCAGAGATATTGGGTATAAATCATTAATCTCATAGGTGTTTATCACACTATACTCTTATAGTGCTACTATTCCACTTTAACCGCTCTAGCTGCCTCCTGTTGCATTCTGGGATTTGCAGTTTTAAGGAGGGGTATTTAGAATTCTCAGGCAGAGAATACACACAAGATAATTGATATCATTATCCTTTTGTTTCTACTTCCTTTACAATTGGATATTCCTGCATGCTGTAAATTACTTGTTTACTCCTGATATCTAATTCTACGCCTATATCTTCCCATGGTAGGATTTAAATTACCAAATGTTATCCAAATGATAGTTATTGTTTTAGGTCAATAGATTACTCTTTTCAATTTTTTAAAGACAACTCCACTCTATTTCTACACTGTCTTTTGATGCTCCTTTTAGTGTAGCAGATATATCCATATTTCTAGCTTCGTATAATTTGATTAACCAATCTTCAGTAGACGGATTAACTGAAGCTTTCCAAAATTGTGCAAACAGGATCCTTGCACCTGATACCATATACAAGATAATTCCAGTATATTTAACAGTCTTTATATTGTAGGTAATATTTAATAGAAATATATTTGGCTCAAAGGGAATATTTACACCAAGAATATTTTGAACCATTCTGTGAATCATTTGCCAAAATTCCTTAGCCTTAGTACATAACCACCACATGTGGAAAAAAAATTACCCTCAGGTTTCCCACATTTTCAGCATTTGGTGTTACTAGTTTTATGTATATTGTGGATTTTTTGGGGGGTTAGGTACCACCTGTATAACATTTCAAGGTAATTTTCTTTATAATTTTGACACAGTGTGAATCTATTTGTTCCTTTCCAGGATTTCTCCCATTAATCTATTGTAATAGTTTGTTTCAAATCCTGTGACCATTTTACCATGCTACGTTTGATCGCTTCATTTTCTAGGTCTCTTTCTTTTAGTAATCTATAGTACAGTGGTACCTCGGGATACGAAATACCCAGGTTACGAAATTTTCGGGATACGAAAAAATCCCATAGGAAATCATTGTTCCGGGTTACGAATGTTTTTTCGGGATACGAAGAAAATTTTTGGTGCTTTTTTCGGCTTTTTCGCACGAAACGCGGCTTTTCCCCATTAGCGCCTATGGCAATTCGGCTTACGAAGGCTTTTCGGGTTACGAAAGCGGCCGCGGAACAAATTAATTTCGTAACCCGAGGCACCACTGTACTTAGATATATGTTTCCCTTGTTTATCCATCACAATCTTATCTATTTCATTGTTGTCTAGAGTCAACCCAGAAGTTTCATTATCAACTTTGAAGCAGTTTTTTAACTGGTTATATAAGAACCAGTCCTTCATATTTGTTTTCTCATTTAATTCTTCAATTGTTTTCATAATATATTTTCCATCAGATTTTTCCATATCTTAACAATAGTTTGCCTTTGTTCTTAGTTCTCCTATAGTAAGCTTCTTGTAATGACACCCATGGGGGAATGTTTTTATAAAATTGATGTTTCATTTTGTACCATACTTTTAGTAGTTACTTTCTTATGACATGGTGGTTGAAGATGTTGTTATCTTTAGGTTTTATATACTACATATATGTGTGTATGCCAAGATTTAAGTTAGAACCTTCTATATTCAATATGTTCTCATTACTCAACTTAATCCATTCCTCTAGCCATTTAAGACAAGCAGCATAATAGTACAACTTAAAGTTTGGTAGATTACATCCCCCTTTTAGTTTTTCCTCAGTCAACATTTTCCACTTGATCCTTGCTTTTTTACCCTCCCACAAAAATCTGGTCAGGTCTTTTTGCCATATTACAAAATATTTTTCATTCGAGATAATTGGGATATTGGAAAACAAACACATTATTCTTGGCAAAATGTTCATTTTGATAATAGCAATCCTTCCTAAAAAGGATAAATTGTATTTAGACCATTTTGCCAAGTCTTTTTTTAAATCTCAGTCCATACTTTAACATAGTTGTTCTGAAATAATTCTATACACTTCTCCCTCGGGTTACGAAATTAATTCGTTCCACGGCCGCTTTCGTAACCCGAAAAGCCTTCGTAAGCCGAAATGCCATAGGCGCTAATGGGGAAAAGCCACGATTCCGTGTAAAATAGCGCCGAAAAGCACCAAAATTTTTTTCGTAACCCGAAAAAACATTCGTAACCCGGAACAATTATTTCCAATGGGATTTTTTCGTATCCCGGAAATTTCGTAACCTGGGTATTTCGTATCCCGAGGTACCACTGTATTTCTTTTAGTAAAGTAAATTCCCAAATATTTCACTTTAGCTTTAATACAAAATCCTGACATTTCCATAAATTCTTTTTCCTCATTCTTATGAAGATTTTTTGTAAGAATCTTTGTTTTTTCTGAGTTAATTTTAAATTCTGCTAATAGACCAAATTCATTGATAATTTGAATCAACAACTTAATGCTCTTGTGTGGGTCATCTAGAAAAACAATTATATCATCAGCAAAGATTTTAAATTTGTATTCTGCTTCTCTGGCTTTTACCCCCCTAATAACTTCCTCTTCCCTAATCTTATTAATCAGGACTTCAAGCACTAAAACAAACAGTAAAGGGGACAAAGGGCAGCCTTATCTTGTACCCCTTCTAATCCTAAAACCTTTAGATTTTTCATCATTGATTAATAAGTATGCTTTTTGTTCATTGTATATCATTTTTATCCACCTTACAAAATTCTCACCCATATCAGCTGCTTTGATAACTTCAAATAAAAATTCCCAGTCCACCTGGTCAAAAGCTTTTCTGCGTCTAATAAGATACATGCTAATTTTTTTCGTTGTGTAGTTTGTAGTGTTCAAGAATGTTTATAAAAATTCTTATATTATTTTGTCCTCGTCTTCCAGGCAGAAATCCATTTTGATCTTCCTTTATGTATTCAACTAAAATTTTCTTTAATCTTTTGGCTAATATGGATGAGAAGATTTTATAATCTACGTTAGTAAGGTATATAGGTCTGTAGTTTTTTATTTCAGAATGGTCTTTTTCTTCTTTTGGGATAACTGTTATCAGTGCTTCCTTCCATGTTTCGGGGATACGTTTCTTATGTATTTCATTGAAGTTTTGTTTAAGTGTTTCTATCAGTTCTTCTTTTAATTTTTTATAATATATAGCTGATAATCCGTCAGGACCCACTGCTTTCCCTAATTTTTGTTTCTGAATCACCTCCAAGATTTCTTTATTTGAGATTTCTTTATTAAGATTATGCTTCTGGTTTTCTTTTATTGGTTTAATATTTTGTTTATCTTTAATTTCCATTTTCTTTTTTTTTCTATTTCTGTCTTGTCATCATATAGTTCTTTGTAGTAAGTTACGAATTTTTCTATAATCTCATCTTGTGTTGTATATTGCTTGTCTTTGTATTTTATTAGATTGTTGATCTTTTTTCTTTAATTTTTTTAGTTTTTTGTGCTAATAGCTTTCCCGCTTTATTCCCTTATTCAATTTTTTTTTTGCTTAATTATTCTCAGTTTTGTTGTAATTTCCTTAATAGCCAAGGTTTTGAGTTTTTCTTGTAAAATCTCCACTTCCACCTTTAATTTTTTATCTCTCTTCTCTTTCCATTCTTTTTTCTTTTTGTTTCAGTTTATTTTGTAATCGTAACTCTTCTAATTTCTTTTCCTTTCTTTGTTCAGCATTTATTTTAATAAATATTTTTCTAGCTACCGCTTTGCTTGCGTCCCATATCATTTTCATTGGTAAAGTATCTGTTATGTTGTCTTTAAAGTACCATCTCATTTCCTCCTTCACACAGTTAACCACTTTCTCATCACCTGGTAGATCTGTGTTTAACCTCCAAGAATATTCCAGGGTTTTTTTCTTGTAATTTCATTACAATAAGGTTATGATCTGACACTGGTTTTCCAAGAATTTTGGATGACTGTATGTTTTGAAGTAACGTCTTCAATGCCAAAAATAAATCTATTCTCGAAAAAGAATTATGTACCTCTGAAAAAAAGTGAATTCTTTCGTCTGTCCATATTTATACCTCCAAACATCCGAGAGAGTTAAATCTTTCATCATACAAAAAAAGTCCTAGGCAGTTTTCCTTGGCTTTTCTTAATATTTTTTCCAGTAATTAATTTTCTATCAAGTTTAGGGTTTATTACCGCATTAAAATATCCTAGAAGTAAAATGTTATCATATGAAAACTCTTGTACTTTCTTGTGTAAATTTGAGAAATAAATTTCTTTATTTTCACGAGGAGCATATATTCCTACAACTAACTTAACAAGATTCCTTAATTTGACTTCTATTGCAAGAAGAGTTCCATTATTATCACAGAATATTTCTCTTGAGTTAAATTTCTTGTTAATATATAGCGCTAAACCTTTTTTCCTTTTTGTTGTAATTGAAGCATAACATGTCCCTAGTTTTGGGTTTCTTAAATATTTTATTTCCTCATTATTAATCTTAGTTTCCTGAATACAGATGATGTCTCCTTTTAGTTTTTCAAGTTGGTGGAAAACTATACTTCTTTTATGTTTAGAACTTATGCCCTTCACATTCCATGAAATTATTTTAGTTGACATTCTGTTGTTTTAATTTTTATACCCCTTCCACCCCCCCTTTTTTTCTTATGCTATTTTTATTGCTTTAGAAATAATTCCACAACAAGCCTTGTAAAATGACAAGAAAGGTTCCAAATGTTGTGAAAAAATAAATAATGTGCCTTGAAAATATAGACTCTTTAAGATATTCCTTAAGATCTTGATCCAGTGTATTCCTTAATTTGTTGATTCTTGATTCCAGGTCAAGAGATCTACTTTTCTTCTTTCTAGTGGAGTAAATCTCTCCAGGACTTTTCCTTAACCCACTTGTCTTCCTATATCTTTATCCTTTTCGTTATTTTTACTGGGTTTCCATTCTTGTTGGGTAGTTTCTTTCTGTTCTCCCCCCCCCATTTTCTTTACATTCCCTTCTTAATCTTCCTTCCATTTCATTAGCTTTTCCCAAAGTATCTATTTTGTATCTTTTCTGTTGATAGAAAAAAGATAACCCTTCAATTCTTTCCCATCTAAAGTCAATGCTGAGATTTTTCAAAAGTTGAGTTAAAGGTTTGATTTTTTGTCTGTTCAGCATTATTTGTGGGGGGATATCTTTAAATATTTTGATCTCCATATCATCAATCCAAAACTTTGATTCATAGCTTTGTTGTATGAATCTGTCTCTTATTTTTGTTCTTATGAAACAAACCACAATATCCCTAGGAATGTTTCTATCCTTATTGTAATAGGAATGTATTCGAAAAGTTTTGTCAATTTCTAGTTCCAATTCTTCTGGTGTAATATCAGTATATGTGGCCAAAGCAGGGATACGTCTCTCATACAAACCCTCTTTGTTCTTTTCAACTAAATCTCTTAATTTTATACATTTTCCCCCTGTAATGTAATTCATTGTTCCATTCCATGCATTTTTGTTCCTCCTGTTGTTGACTAAGGTCTTTAGATTATTTTTCCAAAACATTAGTTCTTTCTTTTATCTTTCAACTTCTTTCTGAGTTTTAGTAAGGTCAATTGTTAATTTATCTATTTTTTCCCCAAAGGAATCTAATTCTTTTTTAACTCTCCCTTTGCAAGTCTCAGTCTGTTCTTTGCCTCTCAATTCTCACTTTTGCTTCACTTCACACACACTCCTTTTATGTCTTTCCTCTAATCTATTCCGTGTCTCTTGTCACTCAGCTTTTGCTTCTCTTTGTGTGCACTCCTTCTATGCCTTTTCCTCTCGCTCAGTGCATCTCCGCCAATTACTTGCTTCTCCCCCTGTCTTCTCTCTTCTCATCGTGTGTGCTTCTTCTATACCTATACTTCTCTTCTGCATGTCCCTGTCCGTTCTTTTCAAGTCACGTGTAGTTTATTTGCCCAATTTATATTAATATCAGATAACAGTCACTTTCTATTTGATTCAATCTCTACTCTTTGCCTCTAATTACTCCTCAGGTTCCCTTTGTTTATTCCATCTTGTATTTTCTTCCTGCCTCCACAGCTTTTCCAGTTGTTCTGTCTCTCCTTAATATCTTCCTTTTAGGAAGCGTAGTCAACTAAGCTTAGTAGAGGCTTCTGGGAGTTTGAGTTCTGCATTTCAGCATCTCTCCTCTCTCTCCCCAATCTCTCCTCAACAAAATTATAAGTCCAAATTAAAGAAGGTTTCCAAAAGTAAACTCTGTATTTTTCCTGATTCTTTTTCAGTCATATTCTTCACCATGGGAATCCAGGAATAATTAAATAGGTAGGTGAATCCAATTGTATAAATGTTTACTTGAATTGCTTTACTGTAGCTTTATAAGCGTGGCAGACATCTTCCCTGTACTGAGTACAGTTACAGCAACAGGAGTCCACAACTGTGTGGTCCAAACGCTAACAAACCTCCTCAAGGTGCTTCTTTGAATCCCCCTTCAAGTTGCAAGGTTATTCTTCCATCACAGTAAGAATATGGATGAGTAATTTGCAGCCCCGTTCCACCAATTACTGTTGCTGTGAAGGTTAGGGTAGAGAGCTCATCTAACCCATGTCCTTCTCCATTGTCTCCCGCACCGGAAGTCTTAATTTATGAGTCATTTTAAAGGGTTGCCGCGTATTCTTTGCATTGCAGTCTAATTGGAAAGTTTCCAGTCCATGAGCTTGCCAAGTGACATAGTCCACCTGGGTCCCCTTTGACAAAAGTGCATCTAGGACTACTCCTAAGTGACACAGCTGCTCATTCAGGGGAAATTCAATCTTGTTGTTAGTGATAGGAAATTATAATCTACCACAGGCTTATGAGTTGCAGGCAAGAAACCTCATTACACACAGTTGTATTCTCCAACAGGTCAATACTGTTCTCTATCCACCAGCATCTGCCACTTGAAGCCACTGTTTCATTCTGCCTAATCATAAAGCTATTCCCAATAAATATTAACAATCTGGCCTTCAGACTGTGACAGTATATTACTTCTGGATTTCATCCTCTAGATTCTCATTTTTTTAATGTCTCCATATCTCCTTCTGGATTTCATCCTCTAGATTCCCATGTTTTTAAATGTCTTCATATCTCCTAGGCTCTGAAATAGGTATGTCTCAGAAAGATTCACTAGCTCAATCACCCAGTACATTTTATGGCTCACTGGGGACTTGAGTTGGAATCTCCCATGCTCCATTCTAGCCCTCATTATACCACACTAGCAGTTTGGCATCCAGTGGACCTTTGGGCCTCCCATGTCTACCCATACACTCTTACACCAATAACTGACTGCTGGGTTATGATTAAACCTATGAAGTCTGGTTTCCTAGCTTTTGACTTTCTCTAGCACAGAGCCAAAGCCATAAAGATAAAATACATACAAGAGAGTTTGCTTTTATGCTTCTTATTTGCAGCACTGCATAATACAGAGCAACAGCAAATTTTAACTTGGCACTATGTTTTATTGTGTTTTATTGGATCACATGATGAAATTACATACCATAAGAAGAGAGAGGCAGTGTGGTGCATAAAATGAACCAATCAGGTGTAAGAGCTGTTTGAGTTCAGCCTTGGATGAGTTCATTTTTAGTGCCTCTGAAATTCTGCAAACTGACAGGCAAAATCATTTGGCTCATAGATCACTGATGGAGCTGCAGTAAGATGGATTAGATGCAAAACAGCATACATAAGAAAAAAGTGATGAGAAGTGAATATAATGGAAGCAGTGCCCTAGATTCTAAATAAGTGAGGAAATAAAACAATGGTCATTTCTATAGAACATATAGAAGTCAAGGTTTTCTGACAAACATGGATGAGTGAGAAAGACATACAAAAACCTCCCAACACTTGGACTCACATTGATCCAGATATAATAAGCAGCAGCTGAACACATTCTGTGCTTTTGTTTCCCAGTGCATTCATGCAAGGTAAATGGTAGAGTTTGGAAAAGTTAGCCTTTTGAACTATAAAAATTCCCAGACTCTTGCAGCCAGCTTGGCCAGTAGCAGCTATTCTAGTGGTGAGATTCTTGGGCCTGTAGTTGAAAAAAACAATGCCTCCAAGCTCTGCTGAATGCAAATAATAATGTCAGCATGATGTTTACAATTATGTACTGTAGAATCTCAAAGAAAAGGACCACTTGAAGTCAGGCATGGTACTTTCATCCTAAAACACTGCAAATCTATGGCCCTGTACAAATGGGCCCTTTAGTATGTCCTGGCAACATTCTAGGGTTGCCTCGGGGCGCTGTTTCCAGTCGCTCCACAACCCTAGGATGTCACCAGGATGTCATAGCTGTGCGGCGCCGTATACACGGCACGCACAGCTGTGACGTCACTGCTGCATGCCATCCAGATGGGTGCATGTGGCAGTGATGTACTCGTGCTGCCGCAGGCAGTTTGCAGCGGCGCTAAAAGGAGCCACTTTTCAGTGCTCCTTTTCTTTCTGCGTAGCCGTGCCGTACAATTTGGTTGCTGCGGCGCGGTTATGCAGAATAGAGAGGCGGCACCTGGCTGTCTCTTTCTGGCTTTCTGTATCCTGCCTAAATCACAGTATTTATTTAGTGTTATTAGTAGTGAAGGCAGGAGAGGGGAAGTCTTCCACTGAAAATGTGAGCTTTCTTGCGTGTAACCCTTCTGCTCATCATCCATGTTCTACTAGATTCAGATATACATTAAATTCAGGCCATTTCAGCTGCAAGGGAGTCCATGTTTTGGAACAGGAAATGAACCAGAAGTGAATTCCAGGTTATTTCCTCTTGAAAAGAAAGTTATTTATTTGCTAATGTCAGTGATGATGATGGTGGTGATGATGATAAATTTGTCATTACAAATTACTATAAGCGCAGGAAGTTCCTTCTCCCACAACATCTTGTTTTCAAAATGAGCTCTCAGAGTCTGGGATTTGTGCCTAGCAGGATTTGTGGTGAGCAGAGCAAATTCTGGTGAGGGAGGGTATAAGAGGAACTGTGGGCTGTGGGATTACTGGGAAATCTTTGGCCACCATTGAGAACAAGGCTGCCACTTTTAATAAATAATGCAGTATGTAAATAGTGCAAAATGTAAAGAGTTTAGCACTTTATGTGAATTCTCCAGCCAGATGTTAGACTGGCAATTGTGATATCAATCTATGGAGTTGGATGTCAGATGATGGATGGCACCAAATTTAATCTGATCTAAACCACTTTCATTCACTTTTCTCAAAGCACATCTTATCATCAGATAACTTAAAAGAAATGTGCTGAAACAGACAAAGCATAATTTAAAATGTACCCATGAGTTTTAGAATTTATAACATGTTATAGATGGCATCTCTTCCAATGAGTGGTGATGAAAATGGTCTAAGCCCAGAAAAAAATGAATTTAGGAGTGGTCTCATACTTTCCAGTTGTTGCTGATTAATAGATAGAGTGTGTCAAATTTGTTCTAGAAATACATCTGGTTTTCTTGTGGTTACATTAAAGGCTGTATGGGTGAGAGAACAGAGAGGGGAGTCAGTGCTTCAAGTGCTGTCAAGCTTGTTTTCTGCTGCTCCAGAGACTAGGACCCGGAGCAATGGATGCAAGCTGCAGGAAAAGAGATTCCACCTCAACATTAGGAGGAACTTCCTGACAGTAAGGGCTGTTCGACAGTGGAACACTTCCTCGGAGTGTAGTGGAGTCTCCCTCCTTGGAGGTCTTCAAACGGAGGCTGAATGGCCATCTGTCGGGGATGCTTTGATTTGGATTTCCTGCATGGCAGGGGTTGGACTGGATGGCCCTTGCGGTCTCTTCCAACTCTATGATTCTGTGATTCTATGATTCTAAGACAGAAATCCACAGTGCCAGTTCCTCAGCTGTGTAGGGAGTCAGCAAGGCAGCTTTTTTTTTTTGTGTGTGTGACAGAGATGGCCTTTTCTTCTTTTCCCCACATACTGCTGCTCACCATTTCCAAAAGCACCTTTCACTGGGGAAGCATCACGTCAGCAGAAGAACAAGAGGTTTCCAGCCCTTGTTTATAAGGGCTGTGTAGTCTTAGGGATGCTATGTTTCTTTCTTCTTCTTTTTTTTCAACTTGGATGAATGGGATTTAAGACAGAGCTGTGAAGTTTGTAACTTCTCTTATGCTAAAGGGAGGGTGACTTTAATGTATATAGTATTTCCTGAATGTGATGTAATTATTTAGAATATTTTCCCATACAAATGATTCCTTTCAACTGATGCTCAGTATGTGTGAAGTACCTTGTGGGAAGGGAAATCTCTGAAAAAGTCAGATGTAGAAAAAGGGCAAGGTACTTAAAGACTCTAAAGGCACCAGCTTCTATCAGATCTTGGAAAGTAAGTCAGGTCTGCCCTGATTAGCACTTTGATGGGAGACTGGCAAAAACATCAGGTGCTGTAGGTTATATCTCAGTGGAAGAAACTGGCAAAATCACCTCTCAGTACTTCTTGCCTAAGAAAACCCTATGATATTCATCAGGTTGCCGTAAGTCTACCAGGGACGTGAAGGTACATATACACACACACTGACCCCCTCAGTGGTGTATAACTAGCCATGTCACTGAATGTTGGCACTCTGCAGAAATGGTTGGTAGTGGCAGCTAAAGAAGAGATATTAGTAGATGGGGACCCTCCTTCTCACAGCTATTGAAAGCAGAAGCATAGAAAAAAAAGACAAGTAGAATTGGAAGGCACACAAGGGCCATTTAATTCAACTCCCTACCATGAAGGAAAATACTACTAAAGCACTCATGAAAGATGCCCATCCAACCTCTGTTTAAAGGCTTCTGAAGAAGGAGATTCCACCACCTCCCAAAGCAGTCTATGTGAATGGATGAATGAGAATGTACATGAACAGAGATTCAAATGCAAATATCTGGTCATGGGACTTAATATGGACTGGAACAGAAATTGTTTTGTATGTTGCTGACAATTAAACTATCAATGTAGGATGGCAAGATGTTAGCCTAGTTGGATAGAGAGAACATCCACTGCCAACCCCACATATGTACATGTAGCAGCAGAAATGGTATCATGTCATGCCACTTCCAGTTGCCTTTTTCAGTCACAAAAATAGAAAGTGGAAATGAAGAAAAATCAACAACAGTCCCTTCTTATACTATGCTCTTATACTACTAATCCTAGGATGGCACTAAAACTGCTATCTTCAAAGAGAAATGTCTGGTGAATCTAATGATGTACTGTTCAAGGCCTCAGTGCTATCATTCCTTCAGCACCTTCATTTCTTCTGCCTTGAATCAGAGTTTTGTCACTGAATGAAGAAACTGAAAAAGAGAGGGATACGATCAAAGCAGGATTATAAACACACCAGGCTCCACCCTGCATGCCTCAATGTCAAGAAGCAATTACAGCTGACATGCTTCCATCCTGGTTACTATTCCAGAGGCCACCAAAGATGGTCCCTCTCTGCAGCTATGACAAGTTCTTCTGTGGAATGCATGTGCATAGCTGAATTTCCAATTTAGTTTACCACTAATCTAGAAATGAAAAATTCTGTTCCTCATTATGAGAGCTCAGAACCATGCTTTCCCGAGGGATATATATTTTATGTTTGTTCACTGATAATGAGGATGTTTGCCAGCTGGCTGATAGTTTATATCCTCTCTATTTAATTAACTCAAATTGCCTCCAATTTAAACTAGGCCTAATAATGTTGGAGCTCCTTGAGCTGTAAATAAGTTACTAATCAGTCCCTGTACTGTTCTGTAGGCCTATATGTTTTTTTGGTAAAGGTTGGACATTCTACCTAGTATATAGTTTATCTTTCTCCACAGTTGGAAAAGGAGAAGACAATAATATTAATGGGAGTCTATTTTGCAGCTATGTCCAGGTAGAAGGGGAAACTGGAGAGGCATTGATATACAAACTTCCTTCCTTTGCTATCTTTGATACAGTTTATTACATCTTGCAGTTTGGCTTCTGATCAATTTTCTACTTTTCTCCATTAATATTTTAGTTTTGCTTGTTATATACTAAACAAATGACTGACACCAGGATAAGTGATAAATGGTTGCTTCAAACGTGGTAGCGAGCTGTTTAAGCTCATCAATCTCGTCAGTACAGCTTCCCACTGGTCTTGCCTGACAGAAAATATTGAGACAGCAAAATCCTGCTGTTTAATACAGAACACCTTTTGGCTAGGTTGCTGTTCGCTTGTAAAATAGTATTATGGGGAGGCTGGTGTATGAACTAACCTTCTTTCTTCTCGTCTGAAAGAAAACAGTTTTTGCTTCATCCTGTCTTCTGTGCCAGATTGCCTAAGGATTATACCAAGACACAAGGCCACAACAAAACATTTTGTTCCCAACCTAAGATGATGGAGAAATGGTGCCAATTCTTCCATGTCATGTAGACAAGTCGTTCTGACTGAGGGACTCATCTGTGAATTCCTCATCTCCTTTTCATATTAAACCCACTTGTATCTAGAGTCTCTCTTCAGGATTATAGGAGGAAAATAATAATAATAATATAATAACAAAAGTTTGTTTATATTTCCCGCCTCTCCCATGGATTGAGGTGGGATTACATCAATAAAATGATACAATAATACAAAATACAATCAATAAAACACTAATACTGAATTAACCAACATTCCTATTAGTTCTCTAAAATAGCAATTCATCAATTAGCCATAATCATAATCAAGATTGGAGCAATTGTCATAACCTTTTATATAGAGTCTGGTAGATAAGCCCACTGGAAGAGATTTGTTTTGAGTGCCTTCTTAAAGGCCTCTAAGGTAGTGATAAAACGGATCTCTTCCGGTAGGCTATTTCATGATTTTGGAATTGTGGCAGTAAACACCCTGTGAGAAATTGTCATTAACCTGGTATTACAATTTTCCAATAAAAACTTCCCAGATGTTCTGAGGGTGCGTGCGGGGCAGATTATGTAGGGAGAGGCGTTCCCACAAGTAAGTCAGGCCTGAGCCATGTAGGGCTTTAAAAGTAATAACCAACAACTTGTACTGCGCCCAGAAGCTAATTGGCAGCCAATGAAGAGATTTCAATGCTGGTGTTATATGGTCAAACCTAGATGACCATTCTGGCTGCCACATTTTGAACCAATTGAAGCTCTCTTTCTATCTTAGTTGTAATGCCTGCATCCAGATTAGCCCTCATCTGAGAAGTTTTGTCCACAAAAAAAAAGTCATTAAAAGCATCACAGCAGGCTTTAGTTGGTTCCAATAATAAGTTTAGGGTGGGAGACAATTGGGTTTTCTCCCACCCTAAACTCTTTAACCACCTTAAACAGCTCTGCTGGATGAGACTCTGCAGATGTAATACATGTAGCATAGAAAGAATTCTTTGTTGCATCTATTGCCACTCCATAGGAATCTAAATAGTCTCTATGGCGTGTCTTATCAGGTAAGTGTTGATGTTTCCGCCTGTTGTGCTCTAGTCATTGCACAAGAGTACTCAGTGCACTGTTGGAGGAGCTAATTCCAGCTGGTTTCAAGAAATTGTCCTTGATCTTGATTTTGGGTAACTTTCCTAATCTCTGGCAACACCCAGGTCCACCCTAGGATGTTGTGCATGATCTCTAAATACTCATAATGGGGGCTACAGTGTCAGAAGAAGGTATGGAGAAAACAATTGTGTAATGCTTTTTTTCAGCATGCACTAACATTGAATGCAACTTGTAAAATCTAGGTGTAGCATGCTTTTGCTGAGAGCAGGAGAAATTTTTTCAACCTGAGGTTCATTTCCTTGCATTGGAAACATGCCAGGGCCAAGGTTATGCCTCACTCTCTTTCTCATCTTTGATTCAATACTCTTGTGTCTTCCTTTCTCTCAAGCCCTGTTCAGTGTGTGTAGTTTAAACATGCAAGGAGAGTAATTGCACAAACATATTTCCTTCTCCCATCAGTTTTAACTCTCACTACATGTGGAGGGTGATGGATCTGAAGTAGAGAGACTTCACTATCCATGAGGGCTCTCCACATCAGTCAAAACCCTGGAAAGTCAGGACTTCAACTGATGTGTAGAATCTCTATCGACAGGAGAGCCTCTCTGCTTCAGTCTGTTTCTTTCCACATGTCGCAAGGCCTAAGAAGTGAAGACATTTCTGGAACTGTTAGCATGTTCTCCCTTTGCATATGTTAAGCCTACACATGTAAGGAAAGGCTAAACAGGGCTTATCTTTCTTCTTCTCTAATATATTCCCATTCTTTCAAACTTAGGGCCCGAACAGACAGGCCAAAATAAAGCCACTTTGGGCCACTTTGGAAGTGTGCTGTTTAAATGACGCATGTGTCCTAAGAGGCTGGAAACCATGCCAAAGCCACGCTCCAGTTCCAAGGAGTGGACCACAGCTTTGGTGCAGTTTCTGGCCTCTTAAGATGCATGTGCCATTTAAAGAGCATACCTCCAAAGTGACCTGAAGCAGCTTTATTTTGGCCTATCTGTTTGGGCCCTTATTCTCTCTCTTTCCCCCCCCTCATTTCCCTCTTTCTTAATAGAGGCTTCTTAAAAAGCCTAATTTTTCTCTTTCTGTGTGTGGGGAGTAGAGGTTTTTTTTTTTAAAGGGGAAATCACAAGGCAAAATACACAGAGAGGAGAGGAAGAGCCTATGTTGAGAGAACTGGCATTGGAGGATTATTTTTTAAAGAGCCTAATTCCCATGCATATTTGGGAATTATAGTACAGTACCTCTCTCTCTTTCTCTCTGTGTATGTGTATGTAAGAGAGAGAGAGTGAGCGAGCTATTTAAAGGCAGGGATATGTGTGCCAGTGCATAGTGACAGAAATGTTAGTCCCTTAGGACTGGTGAATCACTCACATGACAATTTTTAAAAGTTTAGTTTCTGCAAAGGAAATGGTAGGCAAAGTTGAGCCTCTAGAACAGATGGGGAAGCTATATAGGCCATTTTTGACTCTTGGGATGGAGTTTCCAAACTGTTGCTTCATGCCCAAATAAAGGACAAACATATTGGAAAGCCCTACAGTGGAAGAAAAGTAGGGAAATGACTCCAGACTAAAAATGAGAAAGAGAATGTGGAAGGGAAGTGATGCCAGAAATGGGAAAACAGGGAAATATCCAGATATTGGCTTGGGAAATCATGCTCAAATCAGTGAGAAGTAGAATAGAAATACAGCATCTATTAGATTCAATCTGCAGTCCACACAAGGGAGGTTGTGGGGGGGGGGAGGTGCACAGGAGATACTTCTGTGATAGTTCAGGTTTTATGAGGCTAATGAATTCTGTGACCTACAAAACTTAATAATTATCTGGTGAGATTGAAAATATCAAGAGTTAATGAAGAAATAACAGAATGGTTGAGATGGATAATTGGTGAAACACTGCAGGAGACAACATATATTCTTAGAGAATGTGCTCAGCCTCAGACTTGACAAATTTGTCAATAGCATCTTTATCTTATTTTAAGCAATTTTCACAGGCTAATAGAAGTGTATAAACAACTATGATTCATCTCAGTGTCCTGCAGTGATGTGATCTTTCAAAATATATGTCATTTGTTGTTGCTGCAGCATATTCTTATTTAATACTGGGAAATAGTTGAGCTGTTTGTGTAGTTATGATGGGAGAGTTATGAAGAAAGAGAAGAACGGTGGAGGTCTACAAGTGGCTCTGCAGTTGGTGCTACCAGGAACAATTTGGCTTCTTGGACCATGGTCTGTAATTTCATAAGGATGGGGGGAGGGAGACTGTATGCTTTAGGGCAGGAGTTCATGAAGTGCTAGAGGTAATAGCCCAAATGTTATACAGAGATCAAGATAAACAGTACAAGAACCCACCAAAGAGGAAGGAGAAGAATCTTTAAAAGGAATGGTACTTGGTTTTAGATATCTCTATACATAGAGCATGGGAAATAAACAGGATGAACCTTAACTCTTAGCAAAGCAAGGCAAATATGATATAATAGGCAACACTAAAACCTGGTAGGATTAATCTGATGATTGGAATGTAATAATAGAGGTTTATAAATGATTTCAGAGAACTGGACATAACAGGAAGGGAGATGGAGTAACATTATACATTAAAGATGTGTACACCTGTGAACAGATCCATGCCTTAAATCCTGGAAGCTCAGCTGAGATTATCTAAATACAAATTAAGGGGAGAGAAACAACAGGGATGTGGTGGTGTGGGTCTAGCACAGACTTCCAAGCCAGACTGAGGACTTTGATGATGCATTCCTAGAACATATGACCACATATTCAGAAAACAGAGATGTAGTAGTAATAGGGCATTTCAACTATCCTGATATTTGTTGGAAGTCATACTCTGCAAAACATTTAAGGTCCAACAAATTCCTTACTTGCCTTGCAGACAATTGCATTGTCTAGAAGGTGGAAGAGGCAACTATGGGATCAGCTATTTTAGATCTGATCCTAATCAACAGTGATGATGCGGTTAATGGGGTGGAAATGGCAGGATCTTTCGATGGGAGTGACCATGTTCTCCTGGAGGGGAAGCCAAGCAGACATGCATTCTAGAGACTATGAAAAAGCTGATTTCAGTAAACTAGGGGAAATATTTGCAGTGATCCCTTGGCCAGGAATACTAACAGAAATAGGGGTTTATGACGGTGGGAGTTTATTAACATTGAGATACTGAAGGCACAATTTCAAACAATTATAATAAGGATGAAGAATGGGAGGTGTCTAAAGAAGCCAGGATAGATGTCTAAATAGCTTTCAGCTAAGCTAAGACTCAAAAGGGATATGTACAAGAAATGGAAAGGGGGGGGGGGATCACGAAAGAAGAATTCAAACAAAGAAGATTATCACATGGGCTTTCCGCCTGGGCCCAAAGTCGACTGAAACTTTGGGAATCCCCCTCCCCCCCCCAAATCAGGTAATGCATGCCTCAGTGCTCAGACTGGAGCCATGATGACCTGATCTTAGTCAGATCCATCCCCGATCTGCCCTATTCTCATCCTTCACAAAGTATAGTTAGCTCCTGGTTGGAAAGCCAGTGTGACAGTCTTCAAAATAGCCAGCTCATGTACCAGAAAAGCTAAAGCACAATAAAAAATAAAATAAAAAGGGCTTTTTTGTTATGTTTATATTCACAAAGAAGAACAAGGAAATTGTAAGGCCAGTGCATGAGGGAAATGATGGCCTGTTACAGACTGCCAAAATAAAGCTGCTTCGGGTCTCTTTGGAGATATGCTGTTTAAATCATGCATGGGTCCTAAGAGTCCGGAGGTCGTGCCAAAGCCACACTCCATTCCTAAGCACTGGAGTGCAGCTTTGGTGCAGCTTTCGGATTCTTAGGATGCATGCATCATTTAAATAGCATACCTCCAAAGAGACCCGAAGCAGCTTTATTTTGGCAGTCTGTAACAGGCCGATGAAATGCTAACTTGGGCCAAGAAAAGGCTGAACTACTCAACATCTTCTTTGCAATGGTCTTCTCCAAAAAGGAAAAGATTGTTCAACCTGGGGAAAATGGAGCAGATGATGCAGTAGGGGAAATGCAGCACAGGATAGGTAAAGAGACAATACAGGAATACCTGGCTGCTATAAATGAATTCAGATCTCAAAGGCCAAATGAACTATATCCAAGAGTATTTAAAGACTGGTCAGATGTAATCTCAGAACAACTGTCAATAATTTTGGGGCATTCCTGGAGAATAGAAGACCTCCTAGTAGTCTGGAAGAGGACAAATGTTTTTCCCATCTTCAAAAAGGGAAAAAAAGAGGACCCAAACAATTACTGCCCCATCAGTCTGACATCAATACCAGGAAAAAGTCTAAAGCAGATCATTAAACAGACAGTCTGTAAGCATTTAGAGAGGCATGCTGTGACCACTGAACACCAACATGGTTTTCTCAAAAAACAAGTCATGCCAGACTAATCATATTTTTCCCTTCTCATTCTCTCTCTCTCTCTCTCTCTTTGATAGAGTTATAAACTTGGCAGATGAAGAGAATGATTCCAGTAAGGCCTTTGACAACATCCCCCATGATATTGCTGCAAACAAGCTGGTAAAAGGTTGGCTAAACAATGACACTCTTAGATGAATTTGTAACTGGTTCAGATGTTGTCCAATTTGCCTCTGTGAAATGTTGCAGGACATAATTTTATGGAAATATGCCTCAGCTTAGATACATTTGTGATCTTGGTTGCAAACATGGATGCTGGGTAGCTTTTCATTCCTGTGGATTTAGCTAACTTCACAAGTTATTCCTTTCTCCATGTACATTCAGTTCTTCCAATTAAATTAATAGGGACACCATTCTATGCAATATGAAGTATGCATCCCCTTCTGTGTTTAGAATTTAAGTGATAGCTGTATAATTCTATGTACAACTAGAATGTTACGAGAAGAAAGGACACATCTCAAATAGTGCACTATACTGTAGTTTTATAGTTGTTGTTTCGAAGCGCTTGTTCTAGGGCTCATGGCCTGTAACATGAGCTATTTGATCTGATCATCCATAACTTTGAAGGTGTGGTTCTTAGTGGATACTATATATTAAATTTCTATATACTGAAATTAAAAATACTAGAAGTTTGAAGGCTGGAGGATATGAAAAACCCATCAGTCTAATTTTCATTTGTGTTTCTCATCAATGTGATACTTTTTTCTTTCTCTCTACACAGTTTTCCTAATGTAGAGGCAGTACAAACTACCCCTTTCAGGGTGGTCTGTAGGTGCCAACAAACCGCCTGGCAATGCTGTGGACCAAAAAAGGAGGCACCTAGAGTGGCTCCTTTTTGGGATGTCATAAGGGCTGTGAAAAGACTCTTTTCCAGGCAAGCATTCTCTGAAGATGCCAGCCACAGATGCTGGCGAAACATCAGAAAGAAAACCCTTCTAGAACATGGCCACATAGCCAAAATACCCCACCAAAAAACTATTTTATAGGATTGATATAATGTTGTGATTTTATGGACTTTATTTTATATAAATTGTAATTTTTAACTGAACTGTAATTTTAAATTTATTGATGTAATTCCATCTCAATCCGCAGGGAGCGGCAGGAAATATAATTATTATTATTATTATTATAATTTCCTACCAAGGAAGGGTCACTGAAAGCACTTTTTCCTTCTGCATAACTGGATAAACTGATTGATTTCCCCCCACTAGTCTCCATTGGTGTGAAATTTATCTGAGATTTTAGGATATGTCTTTGAAATTAAAATGCTAGGCTTAAATCGAATTGTTTGATCCAACTAAGGAGTTTTTTGCACAGCTAAAAAAACCTGTCTTACCTTTCTTGGTTTGAATCCTCTTCCAGGATGCAGCTGGGTATTATCCTAGAAGCTGTCCTCAGTTGGCCAATTTGCAAAGTCAGGAGCTTCCTGGCTTTGCAAATCGGCTAGCTGAGTGTAGCTGGGAGCCAGGTTTTAGGAGGGTTTTAGGTGGGAAGTGACATCAGCAGCAAAATGCAAGCAATAATACCCGGCTGCATTTCAGAAAAGGACTCAAACTGGGAAAGGTAAGACAGGTTTTTTAGCTGTGCAAAAAACTCTTAAAGTAGATCATTGAATTTATGTTTTGAATTATCAAATTTCTGAAGTTTTCATGGGTCTACTCTAAGTGGGGCTAACAACTGCATTTAGCCCTTAGCTTTGGAATTGTTGCAATGAATCATCCATATCTGAGATTTTTTTCAAACAGTGATACATTCAAGTGACCAGCCCAGAGATCAGTACAGCCACCAAAACCCCTGCTACAAAAACACAAAAGAAACCATTATTATTATTATTATTTAAAAACAACAACAACAACGTGATGTGGCCTCTCTGCTGTAAAAACAGATGGTTGTTTATTGGTTGCTATGCATGATGTGAAAATGTAATTTTGCTCTAGACTCTCTTGTTTAAATTTCTCAGAGCTGCCAACAAGGTTGTTGATGGTCCCGAGTCTGGCAGATTTAAGGTATGCGCATCTCTGTTTCAACCGAAGACTTCTGCTTCTCCATGTGATTCAGCCAAGTACCTCCCATCTTCTCTGGGCACTCACTTGGGAAAACAATTGCCAGTCACAGCTGTACTGCCCAGGTCCCCAGCTGCTTTCTCCTCTAATTATAGTGCAGTGGCAGCCATGCTTCATATCACAAGAGAAAGATAGCAGTAATTTGTTGCCCAGCAAGAGACTCTGTAGCCTGCATCAGACTGGACAGTGAGAGTGGTTGCAAATCCAGGCCATATGGACAGATTTGTTGAGCCAGGTCCAGAGCTGTGAGCACTGAGCTCTGAAAAATCTTGGTTTGAATGCTGTGTTAGTGCTGAGTTAGGATCAATGCCTATTTTTCTTCTGAATGGTTCTTCATTTTTAAAAGGTATGTGCCATAGAAAATTGCATTTAAAAAGAAAAAGAAAAAATGTGACCAAGAGAAAGCAAAATTTACCAATTCATCCATCTTCATTTCTGACAGTTGCTGAGAGAATGAAAAACAAAACTTCAGAATTCTTTTGTATTCATAAGTGCACTTCTTTGTATGGAAAGCTAGAAAAAGTATTCAGAGCACTATAAAAGAATGGTACTTCATTAAAGAAGTTCATTTCCATTTCCATTTCCATTCCTAGCAATGTGGGATTTATTTTTGAGGGGAAAGAGCAATTAAAACAAATACTTTAAGTGCAAGTTAATTATAGTGCCCCTTGAATTGCATTGCTACTTCATCATTTCCAGTGCATACGGCTATTGTTTAATTCACTGGCTCCCCATTCTGAAGAGAGAGAAAAAATCAAAGAGAAATATCATAATGGAAATAAAAGGAAGAAAGTATTTTTTTAAAAAAAATGTACAGTATTGTTATAGACTGATTAGAACTTAGAAACTGAAATCAGTGGCTGGTATCATGTTAGTGAATTATGCAGATGTGAGTCCAGCTTATGGGTGTACAATTCACTTTCAGGGTTGTTGCAAATGCCACAATTTAATAGTGAATGCGCAATGGCCAGGCTCCTCCCAAATTCCACATTTTACCTGCTGCAACTCCATGGCAATTTACTGGACCGTGAAAAGAAGGGATGGGTGGTGCTTGGTTATGTTCCTATGGCTGGATGCACAGCAATGATATCATCCTCCATGACATTTGGAAGATCCCTGACAGATCCCAGATGATATCTGTTCTGCACCCCACCATAAGAACATAGCTGGGCACTTCTCTGTAATTCTCCTGGCTCTCCACTGGCCAGAAAATGGCTATGTTGGGGTGCCTATAGGAGCTAAAAGGCGATTTAGGGTCTGAGAGGGAGAGAGGTTGTTGTTCTGCTTTTGTGGAAATTTATAATAGGTCTTCCAATGCAAGTTCTTCAGCCTGTAGTCCAAAAGAGAAATGCAGGATATTCATTTCAAAACATCTCATCTGAATTGGGAAGGGACTTCTTCTGGGGACAAATTTGGCAAGGACAGAAGGAAAAGAAGTTTGGTTTCTTACGTTGCCAATCATTTATTAAGACAAGAACAGGCAGGCTTCATTCTGCTTTTAGGTTAAGTTTAGATTAAGTTAATAATAAATAATAATAAAATTTTTATTTATATGCCGCCCTTCCTCCGATCAGGGCGGCTCACAACATAATTAAAATACAAACAGTTCCAATAAAAACATATTTAAAACAACCCAACAGTAAAGCCCCAAAGCCCAACCTCTTGGCCACGAAAGAGAGGAGGGAGGCCCACAGGATATTTACTCGGGGAATGCCTGTTGGAATAGGAAGGTTTTGAGGTCCTTCCTAAATTGGGCCAGGGTGGTGGACGAGCGGAGCTCTGTGGGCAGCGCATTCCAAAGGGCTGGGGCAGCTATGGAGAACGACCTCCGAGTAGTGGAGGCCAACCTAGCCCTAGGCACCTTCAGTAGCTGCTGCCCAGACGTTCTGAGAGTGCGAGGCGGAATGTATGGGGAGAGGCGGTCCTTTAGGTATCCTGGGCCCAAGTTGCTTTGCTTCCCTTTACCATATTTTATAGCTGTGCATTACAACTGACCCATTTCTTGGCTAACAAATGCAAATAAGGAAAGGGATTTTAAAAAACGGTAAAGGGAATAGATCTGTCCTAGATTCTGCTTGTGGGCCATTGGATAGTGGAGTGTTCGCAGTAGTGTATCCTGACATTGTGATTGATACCCTGCACAGCCCATCTCAGTACAATTGTGTAGATCTGAAGAAAACAGAAAATAAAATAGAAAAAGGAAAGCTGCATGTTGAGGAAAAAGTTGAATGAAGTGAAAGAAGAGGCTATTTTCTGCTCCTCCTGGTAGAAAACTGCAGATTCAGGTACCAGCTGGCTTCCTATTTGTTTATATTCCCAAATATCATTTCCCCCCAGAGTTCATGGTTTAAATTATTGATAGTGTGAAGCAGCAGTCTGCAGGCAGTATGAGCTGAAGCAAGGGGAGGGGGGGAGCTGTGCATGTAAAATTTCTTTTGTATTCACATCATTCTGAAATTGTCCCAAGGAAGATTTTTAAAAAAATAATAAGAAAACTCCATTGCTCCCAGAATAAATTGTGTGCCATAAAAAGAACTTTGTCTTGTAAAAGCCTATCAGTGTAGCACCTTTGACATAGAAAACTTTGGGGAAAAGAGATAAAGCAATAAATGCTTCCAGTTCAATTACTTTTCATTTTCTCTTCCTTAGCATTTAAAACTCAGCTTCACATAGAAACTGTGTACTACATCAGTCAATCATTGAGAAAAGACATGAAGTTTGAAAGGTTCCAGAAGAAAAAACTAGGTTGGCTGCTCAATATTTCCATATGAAAGGTACAGAGGATTGAGAGAGATACAATAACAACCTGATCCATAATCCATTTCAGTCCAAGTACTAGAGTTTTAGCTGATTCTGTTTCACTAACTCGAAGAGTACTAAATTCCTAATACAGTACTACAGACTAACTTGAACATAATCTAATCCTTCAGTCTAACTCAGCTGAGACCACTAGGACGTCGAAGGAAAATGGCAAGAGGGTTGTGTGGCATGAGGCTTTAAATGACTACAAATAACAATAATTTACAAGAAATTGATTTGTTATTTGCCTTTAAAATAGAATGTGGCTGCAGTTTTTCAGCTGAGTTGGCACCCCTCCTTGAAACTGCTTTGCTTCAAGTACATTTTAAGAAGGAAATTAATGCTTTTAGTTCTGTGCTTTAAAAGAAATACAGAGGAGTCAGCACAACTAGTGCTGAACTGATGACACCTTCCGTACCTGGAGGAGCTGAAATCCAGCCCTTAATGAAAGCTTCCTTAATCTTTTGACAATTGAAGGGAGACCAAGGAGCTCTTCTAAGTTACAGACACTAGAAAGAATGAAGGAGGTGGTTATTATCCTCTCCTGAAATGTGTGCAAGTGTTAAGTGTGTATCTATATTACAGTACCACTTGTTTTTCAGGATTTATTACCTACTGCAGACATTAATTTTTTACTTGAAGTTTCATAGATACGGAGTCAACTGATTACAGCAAATTTACTTAACATGCACAGCTGGTGTTATTTTGTCTTTAGTGTGTTTTGGGTTGCTATATAGGCTACATATCTCACAGCCTTCCAAGGGTAAATGATCCAGTCTCTTGAAATGTTTTACATTGCAAGTTGATACACACACATCCACAGACTTATATTGGCCACTCCCAGGTTGTGGAATTCCCTCTTACAGGTTGTTTGGTTTGCCTCCTCTCTGCTCTTTTTCCATTGGTAGGTAGCAATCTTTGGTTCTTAATTCATAGAATCATAGGCGCGTTACAGAGCGCCCAAGAAGGGCGCTCTGCCGCCGCTGGTTGCTACGTCCAGGAACTGCAGCGGCCAAACCGCGCCGTTCCCAGGCACAACAAGAAAGAAGCCCTGAAATGGCACTTCTTTCTGGGCCCTGGAAGTGGCGCCACGAGGCGCTAGTCGTGCACTCGCGGCATCACTTCCGCCGCATGATGTCCAGACGCTACGTGTCCACGACATCAAAATGGCGCCCCCCCATGTGGATGGGCGCCGACATTTTGTATGGACTTGGTCCATATTAGGGTTGAGGGGCGTCCGGAAGGGATGCCCCTTCTCAACCCTAACATGCCCCTTCCTAACCCTAGTACGCCCCTTTGGCGCATCTGTAATGCGCCATAGAAACATAGAATCATAGAGTTGGAAGAGACCACAAGGGCCATCCAATCAAGACCTCTAAGGTAGGAGATTCCACTACACTCCGAGGGAGTTTGTTTCACTGTCGAACAGCCCTTACTGTCAGGAAGTTCCTCTTAATGTTGAGGTGGAATCTCTTTTCCTGTAGCTTGCAAACCAAACTTACATGAATTTCATGTTTAGACTTGGGTCCCATCTCCAAGACATCTCATTATGGATATCAAATATTCCAAAAACTGGGGGAAAAACCCCAGAAATCCAAAATGTTTCTGGAAACATTCTGTATAAAGGAAGATTCAACATGTAGTTGGATAAAGGAGACCCTTCATACAGTGGGGCCATGGTATCCACTTTGGTTTGGTTCCAGGATCCTCCATGGATAGCAAAATCTGTGGATGTTCAAGTCCCATAAAATACAATGGCATAGTAAAATGGTGTCTCTTATATAAAATAGCAAAAATTTGCTTTTTGGAATTTATTTTAAAAAATATTTTCAAACCACTAATGGTTTTTTATCCATGGATAAAGAATCTGTGGATAGGGAGGGCTGACTCAATAGGGATCATAGCACTATAATTCCAGTTTAACTGCCATGGCAACATCCTATGAAAAGGATTTGCAGTTTAGAGGACACTATAACCCAAGAATCAGTTTGCCGTTACTGCTCTGTGACCCTGATATTAATATCAGGAGGGATGTTTTAGGCAAGTAACCCAAACATTGGCTCCAAAGGCCAGGAAACCAGCTATGCTAGGTTGAGCCAGATAGCTCCTCTTGGGAGAAACCCAAGGCACTCAACCATGATGGGATCTCTCAGGATACAAATCAGCATAATTCCTAGATTATTGAGAAGATGATAATGAGCTAGATGGAGACATTGCTTACATATCACAGACAAAGGGAGTTTCTTTCTAGGAATGAAACATTTTTCATCTGAGAACATTTATGTTGATTGTCCAGTTGTTACGGCATACCCCAACCATTCATTTCCCCTGGGAGAACCATTTAGCAATGAGGTAATCCATTCAACCTGAGAATACTGCCTTGGGATGTGATTTTGACCTCTATTGCCACACCAAATTTTATATCCCAGAATTACATTGGATGTTCTCATGGCAGTTAAAGTGGAATAAGCACTCTCTTCAACAGAACCTCAGCAGAGCAACTGCCTTGCCAATAAGTCAGACTAGATCCATCCAGTCCATCTAGACTTCCAACATCAACCAAGGTGGCTTTTAAAAAAGACCATTAGTTCTTAAAGCCTCTATGTGGAAATCATAACAAATTCCAGATATAGACATGTGGGTTTTAAAAGTATATGATTATATGGAAATAGATAGACTGACCTGTTCTATAAATAAGAGATCAATAAAGAAATATGAACAAGAAAGGAAATCATGGGTACATTATCTGAATGAAGAGAAAGGAACATATACTAGTATTATTTTAAATTATTTTTTTAATGAAAAAGATCAATTCACTTGGTAACAGATAGCAATGTGTAGAATAAAATAAATCAGAAAAGGAGTTACTAAGGATGAAAGGAAGAATTAAATATTTTTATGTACAAGAAATATACATGTGAAGAATAATTTAAAAATGTAAGGATAATAGAACGTAACGATGTATTAATACGGAATTGATAAAGATAAAAGGAAGGAACAACAATATAAATTTAACTAGACCCTTAGTATTATGTATCATAGCAAAATGTATTTTATTATGTAAAAATTTGATAAAAATATATATTAAAAAAACCCAGAGTTAATTCTTGCTATTTTAAAGCTTGTTTTTGTTTTTTAAAAAAAGTTTTTAAAAGTTTTTTTGTGTTTTTAAAGCATATTTTTAATCTGTTATTTTTTGTACATCACTTCAGGGGACATTAGCCCTAGCAGGCTAAGAGTGACAAATATGTTAATGAATAAATTTGTAACCTCAAGTCATGTATGGTCAGTAGGCATGGAGAAAAGCACCCTTATATTATATTCAACATTTTCAGTATATGTAGACTTGCTGCAACTCCCAAGATATGTTGCAATAAGAAATGTGTGTCTTCTGTATCATTCACATATTTTGTAAGAGTTAGAAGGTATTTCTGAAAAATAAATCATGCATGAAACAGTGTCTACATTTTGAAAAGTGAATGAATAACCCTGCTTTAGTCAATAGAGGAAATATCTATATGGGGTAAATTATATGAATAAATGAACACATTAGGAAATGTGTAAAAATGTGCATGATTTTCCATGTGGGAAGAAGCTAAAATAATATCCCAACCCAGTACAAAACAAGGACAGAAAGGAAATGCAAGTAGCATTTGGAGAAATATAAGAAAATCAAGACTCATGTCTCTGTTGTTCCTCAGATGCTGACATGATGTGAGACAGAGTGTGATAATGCCAGGCTTATCTGTACTGAGTCAGTGTGCTCATGATGATGGTCATACAGAGAAGCTGAAAACAGGCTCTACATGATGACTCACCTCCACTGCAACTGAAACAACAAAGCCATGGACATTCTGGTACCTTTTGAAAAGTGATTCTGTCCCCAAACTACCACAGCTGATGCTGGCACAAAGATGTAAGAGACCTGCTGGGTCAAAACCAAGGTGCTTTTTGTCCAAAACTCTGTTTCCAAGAGACATCATGTCAACCAGATGCCTCTGGTAGCCTTATATGAAGGACATGAAGTGAATGACCTTCTCCTACAGCTGCTCACCAGTAACACAGATTGAGTGGCAAATTGTCTTTGGGTATGTAGCTATCATAGCTAGCAGATATCATTAACCTATTTAGTATGATTATATAATCCCCCACTCCAATGCCAATTAATACATTTTGAATCTGCTTCCAATCAGTGGTAAATGTGTGATCAGTTTCAAACTCTCAAGCCCAGAGTAGGGATGCACAGATCTGTCCAGATTTCTTTTTCTCAGTTTCTCATATCTCTAGCCTTATGCTTTGTTCATTCTGAACACAGAATATTCAAATCAAAATTCTTGGAGTGTTTGTCTACACATCTTGTAATATAGATTTTTTTTGTGTGCAGTTTTGCTGGATATGATTTTTTTCAAGAGGTTTGCTAATTAACATTCATTTCAATATTAGGCTTAACATGTTTTTTTTTCCTTGTGAATATGGTAAATAGCTTGTACATTGATTTAAATTATTTTTAATGTGATTTTCACTAAAATATAGAATTTTGCAAATATGTCCCCTTATATCTGCCTTTTTTCATTTTTTTTTTAAAAATGGGAGACAACCATTCCAGAATTCAGACAAGTGTAAATTCTGACAAATACACGAGGTTTGATTTGTGTTGATTCTGGCAGTACAAAACTAGGGGTGGGGGGTTCCTGCAAAATTAGGTAAACTATATGAATTACACTTTCATCCCTACTCCAGGCTCCAGAAATTTGCCTTGGAGCTACAATGGATGTGAGGAGGAAGTAACCATGTGGACACAATTATCTGTAGTAATCATGTGATCATCGTAAACCCTGGTGGCTGAGGCTTCCATGTCAGTGGAGCTGTGACCTCCTTCTTCATTTTTGGCTGAAACTGAAATGAGCTATCCAAGGTGCTGAAACCTAGCTTCAACCTAGCTTCAACACCACGGACAGTTCCTGTAAAGTTTGATCTAAGTAGATTCTCTGTCCCACTGACAGAGAAGCCACCAGGCTGGAACTGAATGTATGTACCATCTCTGATAATTACCCTCTTCATGAGCTAGCATCACCTTGCTGTGCATTGGAAAGGCTGCATTGGCTTCATAAAGAACCTTGTAGGGTGACAGGATAGTCATGTTTAATTATTTGAACAGATGTCATATTGAAGAAGGAACAAGTTTATTTATTTGCTGCTCCAGAGACTAGGAGACCAAACAGTGGATTCAAACTATAGGAAAATATATTCCACATAAACATTAGGAAGAACTTTCTGATGGGAATTGCTGATAGTCAGCGGAACACACTGCCTCAGAGCGTGGTGGAGTATTCTTCTTTGGAGATGTTTAACAGAAATTGGGTGAACATCTGTTGAGAATGCTTTGTGTATTTCTGCATGGCAGAGGGCTGGACTGGATGGCCCTTCTGGTTTCTTCCAGCTCAGTGATTCTAGGGCTGCCCACAGTCCTGTGTATTTTTTTTTTTTAAAAGAATGTACTTTTCACTAAAAATCTCTCCCTATGCTTTTCAGGAGTGATAAGGGACACTTTTATTACATGGACATGGGGTCTCTCCAGGCTGTGTTAAGCACAAGAGTGGCCGTTTTTCAACTACAAAATGGGGCATGAAGGTTTTTAAAAAAATGTGTGTGGGGTGTGGCCACTTGGTGCCTCAGAGCAGCATGTGGACTGGGTAGAGGCTGCATGTACTTTATCCCTAATGTACAGTTTTAAAACATAGTTCTGTTTAAACAATGAAGATATCATTGCCTTAATAGCAATTTTGCAAGAACCAGAGCCCTCCTGGGGATTTAAAGGAGCCTTTTGAATAAAACAATGCCAAATTTAAAATTAAATATGATAAAAGATGTAAACTGATTATCATATTTCACAAAGAAAGCTATTCAAGTAGCATTATCGTTCCTAGATATTGTATGGAAAAAGGAAAAGAAGCAAGGCACTGGCATATTTTCAAAGTACAGCATGATGCTTCATAGAATCTTTTTTAGAAAAAGAAGAAAGGAGAGAAAGCATTTGGTGTGGAATATTTTTTCTTGGTCAGCTGGGTTATCGCAGTGTTTCATTGTAGGAATCTTTTACCCAATTTTCCCTCTCCCGCAAAGAACAGCATTCACAGCTGCAAATATGAAATGTGGTAGTCCTGAAAAAGAAAGTGACAAATATTCATTACATTCGTATGAAACGCAAACAGCTTATTAAAGTTGGATAAGACATTTTGTTTATTTTGTGTATTCTCCATTTCAAGGTAAAGGTAAAGGTGGGATATAAATTATATATATGTGTGTGTGTGTGTGTGTGTGTGTGTGTGTGTGTGTGTGTATCTGTGTATCCCCCATTCTTCATCATGGTATCTCAGGATGTTATACAATAGAAACAATTCAAAACACTTCCAGATTAAACATAGGATTGAATTTTGCAGGCTGAGGCAAACAAAAAGCGCTTCTCCATGCAGAGTGAATGCATGCAACACATAAAATGGGGCAGCTAAAACTTCAGCTTGTGAAAAAAAAGTCCTTCATTAGAAACTCAATCTCTTGCCCTGTGGCATGATTCTGGGTAGCTACCACTTACTGAAATAGCCCATGATTTCTTAGACTGAGGCTGTACTGGGCACACCAGGAGACTTCAGGAAATGTAAAGTGTTTGGTTCTCTTACTGGTTTTAATCGCGATGTAGATATTTAAATGTAGATGCTTGGGCTTTTCATTTCTGAATGCGCCTGATTTAAACATTATTGAGACTTCTGTTCACTGTGGCATACCCTTTTTAAATGTCTTTTTTTTTCAGGGAGGGGGAGGAGTGCATTTCTTAATATTATTCTAGCAGTGTGACCATTTAAGAGATGATAACAAAATAGTGTTTCCTGCCAGGCTGCTATTTTTATGCCTTTTGTAAATGAAACTCTGCAGTAGCCAATCTTAGTAGCAGGGATGTAGGGATATTAAAATTCCTACTTTCTGCTGCAACTATGAAGAATCAAACATGATATTATGGCTGGGAAGGCAGATAGCAGGACAAAATAATGACAAAAGCCTCTTTAAAAAGTCCACTGAAAATCTGTTTCCTAAATAGAGAAAACACTTATTTGGTCTAAAAATGTGTACTTGTCCTTAATCCTCTGCTTATGCTTTTATTTTCCTAATAAACGTTGTATCAGCAAGACTTGGATTTAGTTCTGATGATTCTGTTTTACTTGGGAGAGAAATATTACCCTTTTCCCTCCATGAGGTAAATCTATAATAAAAACAGTCATCTTTAAGAGAACTAAGGTAACACAATACAGTACATTCGTTTAGACAGCAGGTTTTAATACTCAGGTTGTCAAGCCCAGAGAGAAGTAGGTGGTATATTCAGGAGGACTATGATGACAGATCTGGTATTACAAATGCAGGTAAAAATAAAGATGAAAAGACTATTGAAAATATTTGGGAAAAGGTTGAAAAACTTGTTTTATGAGTGTTGTGAAACCCTCATAAGAGGAATCTTGATCAATGACATTCTTCAGTATTCAGGACTTATCCTGCACAAAATTCACATGAACGTAGAAGAACAGAATTATTACAAATCGTTGATTTCTGCCAATGAGAGGCGCCCGCAGCACTTGTTCTCCACCTTCAACACTTTGCTTAAACCTCCCTCTCGTCCTGCCTCTTCATCATTCTTTCCTAATGACTTTGCTAATTATTTCATCTCTATGATCACCACTATTCGCTCTGAGATAGTCCCTCCCGATTCTTCTTCTGCTCATAATCTTCTATCGCCCTCGCCTAACAAATTTTCTGCGTTTCCTCCTGCTTCTTTGGATGAACTCTCTACACTTCTGAACTCTCGCAAACCTGCAACTTGTTCTCTTGACCCAATTCCTACTCGTCTTCTAATCTCTATAGCTCCTTCTTTTCTGCCCTCGCTTCTCCATATCTTCAATCTCTCTCTCTCTACAGGCTCCTTCCCTTCGGACTTCAAACATGCTCTCATTTCCCCTATTCTGAAAAAACCTTCTCTTGATCCCTCCTGTTTGTCTAGCTATCATCCGATTTCTCTTCTTCCCTTTCTTTCTAAGGTTTTGGAATGGGTTGTTTATTCTCGCTGTCTTGAGTTTCTTGAAGCCAACTCCATTCTCGATCCCTTTCAGTCTGGCTTCTGCCCAAGGCATTCTACAGAGACAGCCCTGACCAAGATCTCAAACAATCTTTTACTGGCCAAGGAAAATGGCCTTTACTCTGTTGTCATCCTTCTTGATCTGTCAGATTTCTTCTCCTGTTCCCTTATCTGTTGGAGTTCCCCAAGGCTCTGTTCTGGGTCCCCTTCTGTTTTCCCTCTACACACTTAGGTAAACTCCTTAGCTCTTTTGGTTTTTCCTACCATTTGTATGCCGATGACACCCAGTTGTATCTTTCCACCCCTGACCTTTCTCCAAGGCTTGAACAGCAAGTTTCGTTTTGTCTCAC
>NC_056525.1:213414061-213476509 GCF_019175285.1 Sceloporus undulatus | reverse complement strand
CTCACAGTCTGTCTGCTCAGTGGATGTGCCATCGGCATTGAAAGCTCCACAGGTCCAAGATGGAGCTTCTTTGTCTTGTCCTCCCTAAGCCCATCCTTCAACACTCCTTTGTTGTCTCTGTGGGAACATTTGTAGTCAACCAGTCCAGCAAGCCCACAGTCTTGTTTCATTTTTATGTTTTTTTTGTTCGTTTTTGTTTCATTTTTGATTCAGTTTTTGGTATCCCTCAGATCCAGACCACGCCAAGGCTTGTCGATTCATTTGTACAACATGTCTAAAATCCGACCGTATCGCTCCGCCTCTACTGCCAAGATCCTGGTCCATGCCCTAGTGGATTACTGTTAACGTCCTCCTGGCTGGGCTTCTCTTCTCACCTCTGTCCTTTAATCTCTGTCCAGCATTCAACTGCACGCATGTATCTGTCGTCCCACCCTCTGACCACATCTCTCCTGTGTTGGGCATCCCTTCCCTGGCTCCCCCTCCCTTTCCGTATTCAGTACAAGCTCTGCTGGCTGTTGACATTTAGAGCCCTCCATGGGCTGGCCCCTCCCTACTTATCAGACCTTCTTTTCTCCTCACCTTCCACCACGGGCCCTCTCGTTCTGGTAGTCAAGGTCTGCTGTCCCAGGCCAGAATTTCTCTGCCCCATCTTGGATTCGCCCCTTTTCACTTGCTGCCCCTCACTCCTGGAACCTTCTTCCCCCGTGAGCAAGGGCCATCACTTCTTTAACCAGCTTCAAAACAGGTTGAAGACCATCCTGTTCAGAGAAGCGTTCCCAGCATTGCATAATTGTCGCTTGCTATTTGAAGTTCTTTTGCTGCCTTGTTTTATCGAACCATTTCAAGTATTAATGGCTTTAAAATCAATAAAGATATATACACCCAAAAAAAAAAAAAACAAAAAAACAAAAACAAAACAAAAGCTTGCATCATGTATTTCATACATTTTGATTGGCCAATTAAAGAGATCTCTGTTCTGTGGAATTTGATTGTTATTGTACTTTTTAATATGGCCAACACAGCTATCCCTGAATAAAATTCACATGTGGTTGTTTTCCACAGGAAATGCCATTGTCTGAACAGGAAATAACATTTCCTACATGGAAAATAATAATTCAACACAGAAATATTAATTCCTGTGCAGAAAATGTTGTTTTCAAGGCAGAAAATGCTATAACTGTAGATTTTTTTCCTATGTAAAATTTGTACGTGATTGATTTGAATTGAAAACAGCACTTTTTGTGCAATTCTTTGGAATTTACATTATTCATATTCAAGATGGAAATAATGTGAAATTTTGAAAAATTAATATGGAAAAACACAAACATAGCAGTCCCCCATCAAGGTGGAGAGACTTGTGTACTTAGATGTCCATGTTGAATTAGGGTTCAGATCTCTCTCTCTCTCTCCTGCATCTTTCACTCTGATACAGCAAGTAGGTATAACATAAACTTTTCCTTGCAGGACATACTGTAGCTGTAACATGAATGTTGCTGATGTGAATGAGGAGGATTTCATTTCAGTTTGTTTAAAACGAAAAATCACAAAAATGGCTGAAATCTGCAAATTTCTTCATATTGAGGAGGGAAAGAACCCAAGACTTTTTTTTAAAGGTTCAGAGATAGGAGAAATCAAAACTGACAAATTTCCCCATCACTGGCAGCTCTACAAAAAGAACAGCTTACAACAAAACTGCAATTAAGAACTGTTTTAAATGAGGACAACACATCCTGGAATTGTTGTTGTGTTTCTTCAAGCAATTCCCAGTTTATGACAATGAAAAAGTGACGCTGTCATGGGAGTTCCTTAGCAAAAATTGTTCAGAGTGGTTTGAGGCTGAGAGTGTGATTTGCCCAAGGTATGTCTGTGGATTTCCATGATTGAACAGATGGGTTTAAGCTAGTAGTGGGTGATGGGTTCCATATTTACAAGGCATCTAAGGTGCTGATTATAGGAGAATGTTTAGCACTTTGAATAGCTCAATTTTTAAACAACAACAACAACACTGGATTATTAAAGTTTTTTTAAAAAAGAAATAAAAACATGAAGAAAAATAAAAAAGTGTTAATATGTACTGAGCATACATATTACTATAAGCTGACTATGGGGCAGTACAGATGGGCATGCTGCAGCACAGACGCACCATCCAAAAGGAGCTGCTCTAGGTGGCTCCTTTTTTCACCATCGTAAGGTCTGCAACGTAGCCCTATGATGCCTCTTCCGCCCAGAGGCGTGTGGGCACTCGGGAGCCCTTACATCATGAGCCTGCACCCTGTGTGGATTGGATCACAGTCTTGTGACATAATGGTGCCAATATTAGAGCTCGGTGCATATGGATGCTGCACCGTATCAAGCCCTAATATCGGCTCAAATGGCCCATTTGTACTGGGCCTATATTTCCCAAAATACATTTTCTTGAGATTAATGTCTATAAAGTAGAAAAATCTTGCAATGGATAGTGAAATTCCAACCTTGAAGTGTAAGTCTTTGGGTAACAGTAAAAGCAGGCAGGATCCAACAGCACTGAACGTCAGTTAAATTCTGCATCACAGGTATATAATTTAAGAGTCTGTACATCTTGAAATACCTAGGATTTTTCTAATTCAGAATCAATCCATTGTAGCACATCCCACCAAAAAGGAGTAATCCCTGAACATGCCTACATCCTATTCCACAAAGGAACATTTTGTGCATCACATTATCAACTTTTAGTTGAAGTAGACAGAGTTTTTCTAAAAAGGCATTTGGTAGCTCTTTTAAAGTTTGCGCTAAAATCCAGAGTGGATTCACTGCCCTGCTGATAGGAAAGCTACCAGCTGTCACACTCTTAAACCAAAAATAAGAAACAGTACTCTTGTTTGCCCAGTGTCTGCAGTTTCAGGGTTGTTTTTACGTGGCTGTTCTTCATGCAGCAAACAAGGTATTGTCAACAAATATTGATCCAATAAAAATGTCAACACCTTTTACCACTTTTATCTTCCTCATACTCTGGGACCAACAGCACTTCAAACAAAGATGCTGCCTAGTATTTAATTCTTTCAAGTGCACTTTGTGCTGCACTGTACTGGCACTCTGAGGTTACTATAATCATTATTGCCATCCATGTCCTTGCCCTAGTTCTGGATTCCTGCAGTTCACTGATTGCAGTTTCTTTCTGCTAGCAACACAAGTGAGCACACACATAAACACACTGACTCCTCTCATCAGCCACAATTGTTTTCATTCCCAAAGGACAAGCTTCATGCATAGAGCTGTCATCATTTGTTGATCTTTGCTTCACCCGATCACCGAAAGTCTGCTGGCTCAAAGAAGCCTAAAGTTGCCTTAACATAGGTTCTATATATAAAACCATTCCTAGCACTGGAATAATGTGTAGATCATCTTAAAAGTAATTCCACTGAGCTCAGTGGGACTTACACTAAGTCAAGTAATTAAGTATAGGATTTCCGTACAAAGAGAGTTACATCCTTGCATTTGTGTCACAACCATTTTCCTGTTTATTCATTCCTACATTTCTACTCATGTTTCCTATCCTTGTGAGAGGAATGTTTCCACCCATATTTTTGAAGCACTAAGTACATCAGAGTGGACAAAGAGTAACCTGTGAGTTGCATTCAGCTCCCAATATTCCAACTGCATTCTGGGAGGAATGTCTGGGATAATGTTGATGACACATGCAGGTGCAATTGCAAATGACACCTGCACATTTACTCATTTGTTCACTGTGTACAGAGATATTCAGCACCTCCATCTGAAAGGACCTCCTGTGAATGTTATCTAATTTCCCACTGACTGGGTACTCCCTAGAACCATTTAGTGGCCAGGGGAGACCAGGGGAAGCCAGCCAGTACTTGGCTGTGTTCCTACAGTTGGATGCACAATCAAGTAGGCACCATCCTGGAACTTCTGGGGACCTTTCAAGGAACTCTGGGAGGTCTAGGATGATGATGTATGCTTAGCTGCAGAAAATAACTAGTGCCACCTATCTTTTTCCTGTCCTCTTTGGTCCCACTGCCAGGAACAAATAGTACACAATGAAATTCATCTGTAGGTGAGTGCCAGCTACAGAGTTTGCATGTATGCTGAAATGACACTACCTGCCCCTAAAGCTCTTTTTATAGTTGTGTTGGCAAATATTTAAATTGGGTTGGGAATTATTAGAAATGCAGAATGAATTGTGCTTCTGGAAAGAGTATCACAGAAGAAAAGTGGCACTTCATTTTCCAGCAACTGTTTGTCCTGCTTTCCTACAGGACCACCACTCTTTGAAAAGTGTAGTACTAGATGTGCTCCTAATGTAGGGTTGCCATAATTCTCTACTATAAACTGGGACAAAATATAGGACAATTGTAGGCTAAACTTTAGCCCAAAATGTAAGACATGTAAGGTCCTCCATTTTTCTTAAATGTATTACATTTTGGGTGAAATTTTATCCTACAATTGTCCTACATTTTGGTCTAAATTTTGTCCTACATTTTGTCCTGGTTTATAGTAGAGAAATATGACAACCCTATCCTAATGGCATGAAATTGTATCTTTCTCTTGTTGCACATAAGATTTGGCTTCCATGTTCATGGTTTGAAAAAGATGACTGAAAAATATGGGGGTTAGTACAATGTCCTAGAGTAGGGTAGGGTGGGGGTAATTTCACCACAGAATTGTTTGCTAAAGCCTCAGTGAAATCAAGTGGATGCTGCAGGACATCTGCTGCTCTAAAATCTAGGTGGTTTTTTTTGGGGGGGGGGGACAGGTCCATATTACAGATCTATGATGTGTGTTAGGCAGACTACTACTATTATGTTTAATTATCTACTAGAAAGGGCTGTAATATTATGGTAACAGAGCATGTGGCTTGCAAGCAGTTCAAACCCTGGTATCTCCAAGTAAATCTGTGGAAAAAAAACTCCTGTTTTGAATGTCGAAGAACCAGAGCCAGAGTCAGCGAAGGCATTCTTGAACTAGATGGAACAATGATCTGGCTTGGTATAAGACAACTTCCTCTCACTAAAATCTTATTTGACCCTGGTGAAGTGTGAAACTCTGATAGCTTATTAGAATCATAGAATCATAGAATCATAGAGTTGGAAGAGACCACTAGGGCCATCCAATCCAACCCCCTGCCATGCAGGAAATCCAAATCAAAGCATCACTGACAGATGGCCATCCAGCCTCTGTTTAAAGACCTCCAAGGAAGGAGACTGTATCACCCTCCGAGGGAGTGCATTCCATTGTCGAACAGCCCTTACTGTCAGGAAGTTCCTCCTAATGTTCAGGTGGAATCTCTTTTCCTGTAGTTTGCATCCATTGTTCCGGGTCCTGTTCTCTGGAGCAGCAGAAAACAAGCTTGCTCCCTCTTCAACATGACATCCTTTGAAATATTTAAACAGGGCTATCATATCACCTCTTAACCTTCTTTTCTCCAGGCTAAACATCCCCAGCTCCCTAAGTCGTTCCTCATAGGGCATGGTTTCCAGACCCTTCACCGTTTTTGTCGCCCTCCTTTGGACATGCTCCAGTTTCGCAATGTCCTTTCTGAATTGTGGCGCCCAGAACTGGACACAATATTCTAGGTGGGGCCTGACCAAAGCAGAATAGAGTGGCACTATTACTTCTCTTGATCTATACACTATACTTTTATTGATGCAGCCTAAAATTGCATTGGCCTTTTTAGCTGCCACATCACACTGTTCACTCATGTTCAACTTGTGGTCTACTTGGACTCCTAGATCCCTTACACATGTAGTTTCATTCAGCAGGTGTCACCCATCCTATATCTGTGCATTTTATTTTTCCACCCTAAGTGCAATACCTTACATTTCTCCGTGTTGAATTTCATTTTGTTAGCTTTGGCCCAGCTTTCTAGTCTATTCAGGTCATTTTGAATCTTGATCCTGTCCTCTGGGGTATTAGCTATTCCCCCTAATTTGGTGTCATCTGCAAATTTGATAAGTGTGCTCCCAATTCTGTCATCCAAGTCATTGATAAAGATGTTGAATAGCACTGGGCCCAGGACAGAGCCCTGTGGGACCCCACTGGTCACTTCTCTCCAGGATGAAAAGGAGCCATTGTTGAGCACCCTTTGGGTTCGGCCAGTCAACCAATTACAAATCCATGTAGCAGTTACCTTGTCTAGTCCACATTTTACAAGCTTGTTTGCAAGAATGTCATGCCGGATGTCTGAGTGGTGATGGCTGTTTCTTCTCCTCCAGCTGTGCAACCATATCTAGGTAGCAACGGGGCATACGCTCACAGCAGTAGTGGCTAGGGAACAGAGCCATGTCTAGGGCTGCATCTACATTGAAGAAATAATGCAGTTTGACACTGCTTTAACTGCCATGGTTCAGTGCTATAGAATTCTGGGATTTGTGAGATATTTAGCCTTTTCTGTCAGAGAGCACTGTTGTCACAACAAACTATAACTCCCAAGATTCCAAAGGATGGAGTCATAACAGTTATAGCTGTGCCAAACAACATTAATTCTGCAGTGTGACAGCAATGTGGGGACAGCTAGAGAAGGAGTACCTGTCACCCTTCTGACATCCAGGAGAGTGCAGGCTAATCCTTTTACTAGATACCTCTTTGCACAATGCTTGAAAGGTACTTGAAAAGTCAAATCGCAAACATGCGTGCAGAATTGTCCGCGAGGATTATAGCCACTGTCTTTTAAAAATATATAGTATGTTGGTATGCGATCAGTACAAACATCCACAGTAAATTTTTATACATAATATACCATACGTAACCTTTTAAGGATAATATATAACTGCTCCACCTATTGTAATTTGAATAGGAAAACAGTACACGTCTGGAAAATGCATTTTCTAAACCAATAAATTTTAGAGACAGTCTCCCCCCCCCCTTAGTCTTCTTTGTTGGACTTTATCTGACACTCCCTAAGCAACTCTGCTTGATGCTTAATGGATCGTGCTTAATGACATTGCGCTTAGGGCTTAGGTTTTGGCTGTGAAATCTCAGAGCTTGGGGTGCTTCTGACTTGGCAGACCTATTGCATATGTCTGATTTAGCCGGAGAGGAAAAGGTTAGGATTTATTTGATTCAGCCCATGATCTTTTGGTCATCACAGGCTGGTATAGTTCAATAATTAGGAAAGAGGGAAAAGGGGGGGGGGGGGTGAGTACTGTTTCAGTAGGTCTACTAAAGTTAGTTGGAATCATGTAATGAAGAAAACCACCTGACAATCAGATAGTCTCAGTGTTAACACATAATCAGTCAGCAAGAATGTGGCCTTCTTCAGGGATAGTTTTTTGTGGGTTTTTCGGGCTATGTGGCCATGTTCTAGCAGAGTTTCTTTCTGATGTTTCACCAGCATCTGTGGCTGGCATCTTCAGAGAATGCTTTGCCTGGAAAAATTGGGTGTATATATACTGGGAATGCAGGAGTGATTTGCATGTGTATTGTTCTGTGTTGATGGCTGGCCTCAGGCTGGGGGGCTAATGCAAAGGAGGATTAATGTCTGCTGATTGGTGATCATTATCTGCTGGGAAAGTCCCTGACTCTGAATGATTTCCCATTTGCATTTGCTGAATCCTGATTTTGCTATTCCTCAGGACTGGCAGCCAAATTTTGTTCACTTTAAGGGTTTCTTCTTTCTGGTTGAAATTGTCCAGGTGTTTGTGGATTTCAATGGCTTCCCTGTGCATCCTGACATGGTAGTGGTTGGCATGGTCCAGAACTTCGGTGTTTTCAAACAGTACTTTATGCCCAGGATGGTTTGCGGCATGTTCTGCAACTGCTGATTTTTCTGGCTGGCCCAGTCTGCAGTGTGTTTTGTGTTCCTTGATTCTTGTTTGCACACTGTGTTTGGTGGTCCCTATGTAGACTTGTCCGCAGCTGCATGGTATATGGTAAACTCCTGTGGCTGTGAGTGGTTTCTCTCTGGTCCTTGGCTGAGCAAAGCATTTGCTGGATTTTCTTAGTTGGTTTGTAAACCATTTGAAGGTTGTACTTCCTCACCACTTTGCCTATTCTGTCTGTGACTCCTTTGATGTATGGTAAAAATACCTTTGGGTGGTTGCTTGTCTTCACTTCTCTGGGTTTTTTCTGGGCCTGGCAGCCCTTCTGATGTCTGAGCTGGATTAACCATTGGCCTGTAGAGCCCGGTCCAAGTGCTTCAGTTCATCTTCCAAGAAGTGGGGTTCGCAGATGCATTTTGCTCGGTCTACTAGTGTTTTGATTGTGCTTCTTTTTTGTCCTGGGTGATGGTTGGAGTTCTTGTGCAGGTATTGGTCTGTATGTGTGGGTTTTCGGTATACTGTGTGACCCAAATGTAGGTTTGGTTTGTGGATGACAAGGACATCCAAAAATGGCAGTGTTCCTTCCTTTTCTTTTTCCATAGTGAATTGGATGTTGGGGTGGATGTTGTTCAGATGGTTCAGGAATACAGCCAGGTCTTCTTCTCCATGGCTCCAGATGGTGAAAGTGTCATCCACGTATCGGAACCAAGTTGTGGGCTTTTTCGGTGCTGTTTCCTGGGCTTGCTTTTCAAAGTGTTCCATGTAAAAGTTTGCTATCACCGGGCTTAGAGGACTTCCCATTGCTACCCCATCTCTCTGTTCGTAGAATCCATTGTCCCACTGGAAATAGCTTGTGGTGAGGCAATGTTTGAACAGGGCTGTGATGTCTTCTGGAAAAATCTGTTGGATGAGTGTCATGGTGTCCATTATGGGGACTTTGGTGAACAGGGAGACCACATCAAAGCTGATTAAAATGTCTCCAGGTTTTAGTTCCAGGTTCCAGCTGGAGATGTGTCCAGCTATGTTTCTATAATTGGGCGCACAGGTATTCTTCCCAGGGGTCCACCAGATGTTCCTGGGATGATGTTATTGCTATGCATAGCCCTCTATTGGCCAGTGCTGGAGGGAATGCAGTTGTCTCTTTAGTGGTAGTGGGAGTTTGGCAATTGTGTGGTATGTGGTTAGTGCAGGATTCCACAACAACAACAGTTACAGAAATGTAAACTGGATGTACATATGTAAGTTGCTAACCAGATGCCATTCCTTGACTCCTAAAAGGATCCATGCTATCATGTCTGTGATGCCTTGCAGAAAATGGCACCCAGAATCCTCTTGGCAGTACCTTGTATTCTGGTTAAGTCTTCAGGAGCCAGGTCTCTTTGGGAACACTTTGTATTTATGTTTGCAGAATGCAGCAGTTTTGTACCGTGGGACTGTGGCAACAGAATGGGGTAACTACTCTGGGTGCTCGTAATAAGGCAAAAAGGAAAATAGATATTTTTTTTTTAATTTAGGAAATCCATGAAAAGGTTTAATCAAATCCCTACAATAAATTCTAGAGGTCCCTAAAACATATTTCCATGGATAAAAATCTATTCAAGCAATCATTAGGGATCCTTCGGCTTACCTATGTCTAGGTTGGGAGAAGCATAAGCAACCTTTGAGTAAGGAGGAAGAAATTAAAGTGCAAGTGTATCAATGAACACATAGACCTAGCTCTAATCTGCACTGTAGAAATAACACAGTTTGACACTGCTTTAGCTGCCAGGGCACAATGATGTAGAACCTTGGGTTTGGAATTTGTTGTAGCACCAGAGCTCTCTGACAGAAACGGCTAAATGTCTCACAAAACTATAAATCCCAGAATTATATAACATTGAGCTGTGGCAGTTAAAGCAGTGTCAAAATGTTTTTATCCAATGCAGATTGGACTCTAGACTAGACAGGAAACCACCACAGGACTATATGCCTACTGCCATCTATGTAGATTTCAGCATACTGTACTTGGTAAAACATTGATGTCTTAATTTCCAACCACACTGACAGCTTGCAGGGAGGAAGGGGAACCAGGCTACCAGTTCTAACCTTCTGGTCTAGAATATCTTTATGTTCCTCAGATGTTGAGTTTAGGGCTTTTCTTTTAACTGGGTTGTGCAGATCCACTGTAGCTATTGTTCTTTACTTAGAATGAAGACTTGCTTTAGAGTCCAGACAGGATCTTCTCTTCAAGGTTATTGTCTGACTCACTGGATATGGCTGTGACAAGCACACTTTGTTTATAGTGTTATGCCAAAAAATATATATGTATAGTATCATGACAAATGAAAAGAAGATGGTTAATATTCAGACAGCACCAATAGTATCCAGATACAGTAAACTTGATTCTTAATTTTTGAGTAGTCAAGCTGAACCATACCTTGCGCTTAAGCAGATTGGTTCACAGAAAATGTAAACTATGCTGGATGTGTTGATTTCATGTTTTACAAGACAAATGCAAATACTATAATAAATTACATTGCTCCAAGTAAATGAGGCAACCATTTTTAACACATCATAGAAATGTCAGTACATATTGGATCCAGTCCCTATTGTAGTGGTCTGCAAACATTGTAGCAGCCATTGTCTGTCCAGGAGTCCTTTTCCCAGACTGCTCCTTAACCTTGCCTCCCTGCTATATTTCTTTACCAACATGCCCTTTTAAAAAAAAATTCTCCTTTTTTTACACAATTATAGCAATTTGATTTAGATTGGGGAGGAGGGTTTTTTTTTAAGAAAACATACTGCTTGGGAAATGCATGGGGGTTGATGGAGACGAGGAATCTATTTTATTGTCTAATGATAGGAGTGCAGTCCAGACATTATCACACACAAATCTAATGCAAAAGCAGCAATAATGGTAGCAATTGATGGGTAAAGCCTGTCAATGAAAAGGTGTCTGATACTCATGGATGGAGGACAGGTCAGCTACAGCTCAGCCACAGTGTCATCTGATAAGGGTCGGCTATAGATGCATCTCTTCTGTTTTAATTCTACTCTTTAACCTTGAGTGATCATCTCCATACTCTGCATACAACCTTTCATACATGTTCAGGCCCTTTCCCATATTTTCCCTGGTGACAATATGTTTCCTATTGTTCTGAAGGTAATCAAACATGACACTAAATAGGAAATTATCAACACCTGTGAAAAAGCAGAAGGTCATTAGAAGGACCATCCAACCACAACTATCTTTCTTTATGAATGAATTTTAAAAGAACACACAAAAACTGTATGTTGTAATGTCACTTCTGCAGGTGATCAGAGAATTTTTTTTTTTAGCTGCACAGCCAAGATAACATAATGGAATTGACAGATATTCAAAAATGATTGAAAACCTCAATATATTTGGATATGGAGGTAAACAAATTTGAGAAGATGATCTGTGTTAGTAGCAGTCAAAACACATCAGAGGTTGAAACAACAACTGTGGCATTTCAGAGTTTGTTAGATTTTTTTTTAGCATGAAATTCCACATGTGAGATTCTATTGAAGGAGTGATGAGTAGGTATATGCATCACGGATTGAAGGAATCTGGGAATGATAAATGAGAAAGGTTAAGAAGGTGAGAACATAAGATAAGAGGAAAGCAATATCCTTTGTTGCTAACACACACACACACACAAACAATTAATCAAAACAAATGTAGGGGAAATTTTCTTGAAAACTCTAGTAATGGTGTCTGGTACTCTTGTTTTTCCTTTATAAAAAGTTTTTGAAAATAAGAAACAATTATGTTCTATGCAAATGTAAATGATTTAACATACCTTTATGTATAAATCAGGGATATGACATAGAAGATTCATAAAGAGAATCATTTTTAACTGTCTTGATTTGGGATAAGGTTGCAGTATTCAAAGGTATTTTTTCTTTCCTTTATTCACATTTTCTGAATAGCTGCTGCTTGTTCTTTATGGTGGCTGTATGTTTTATCCCAAAGGTCAAATGGCAATATTAGGCATAGTGATAAACATTTTAGATGGTAATATGACATGGAGAAAAAGGTTAGCCTCTATACACATATTTATTTTATTGCATTTAAATGCATTTAAATAAAAGCCATTACACATCTGATAAAAGAATACAGACATGCATACATGTACATACATAGAACAAATTAAATTAATGTGTCCCCTTCATTGCTGTAGAATATTGCTATTCTATAGCAGTAGTTTTCAGAGAGATCGCACAAAGACTTTTAGCAGCCTTAGCAAAGAAGAAAATGTTTTGTATATAACATATGGGTCACAATCTGGCAATAGCCAGCATATTTTCACATAAGGTCTCTCATATAAAGGAGTCAAAATCTGTCCGAGGAAAATTACTCCCATATTCTAGTCCATAGGGACAGTTTTTGAAGGAAAAAATGATTAGGGAGTACTGGAGGCTTTGTGGCCTGCATGGTCCATTCTTTCCCTGCCCCTGACCAGGGGATACTCAACTTCCATAGAAGAAGAACTGCACCAAAGAAGAGTAAATGCAATGGCCTAGGAAGGCAGCAGTCCTTGGCAGTTGGGGAGGAAGGTAGAAAAAGAAGCAGGCAAAGAGGTGGATCACCTGTCTTCAGATGGTTCTTGAGTCATGACAGTTACAGAGAATCAGTCAGCTAATTCTTCAATGATCTCACACACATTTCCTCTATTAGCACCCTTTGCCTCAGACTGCATGACAGTGAGGGAAACCCATCCCTCCACATCTCAACAATTTGGTGCCTCCCCCTCTGGTTATATTGGAGACAAGGGCCAGTATGTTGCCCTGGGTTGACTGTTTTATTAGGACTCCAGGAGAACAAGAATCAAATTCCTGCTCAGCCATGGAATTCCACAGGATGACTTTAGGTAAATTATACTCATCCTAGAAGGAAGGCAGTTAGAAACCTCATCTGGATAAATCTTGCTAAGAAAATAATTGGTTAGCTATAAGTCATACCTAGCTTGAAAGCACATAAAAACAACTATGATGGACACACACTGTCTGGCTCTCCCTGCCCTATTTTTGATATCTGGATCTCCAGGCCATTATGAGTCACTTCATATTGTGCTGTTCTTGACCAATCGATCTGTTGCTCAATCTGATCCAATCCAGAGTTGGAATAAATTCAACCTGAATGTTAGGATTCAGAATTACTCAGAGGTAGCTGTATACTATTTATTTTGTAAAGAAGAGAAAGAAAACTGGTTTCCAAACTTTGTGTGTGTGTGTGTGTGTGTGTGTGTGTTGCTTGATATTAACTACAATCATAGCATTACTAAGGTTATTATTTCAAGTTTTCCAATTTGGTAACAAATGTATAAGAAACATATTTCCCATGCTGAATTGTTGAAGTAAGCTAGACAAGGGAATCCAGTCTCAGATATGCCACAAGGAATAAATGTATAACTTGGACCATGCTGTATACATTTCTACTCAGAAATAAATGTGATTTTTCTTTGTTGTTTTGTTTTGTTTATTTGTTTTAACATCACAACTCATGCCTCTCTGATTTTCTCATTGCTTTCAAGTATTAGCTATGCTTGGTAGACTGTACAGTTAAATTGTTCTGCTTTAGTTCGAAAACGCCTTGAGAGTTGAAATAATCAAGACCTGTCAAACTGGAAGCTGATTTTGTTGCTTACCTGCTGCGTCTGTTTTGACATAACAGAACACCTTGGTTTAAGCCATCATCCATGCCAATCATCCATCATACTGTTACATATAATACTTAACAACAATTTCCAGTCAGATAAGTAAATGGCAGTTTCAATAGGTATCTTAATAAAGGCATTTACTTCACCTCCTTAAAATTATAGACTTGTCGCTATAGTGATTTAAAGACCCCTTACATATTCTACAAATGCCTTATTTTACAGGGAAATTTTATTTTTATTTTATTGTACAGAGGAAACAATATTTTATGATGACTTAAACTGGAAACAAAAATACATTTTTGTTAAAAAAAATCAATATATGGCAAAGCTTTAATCCTGAAGAGATTTCCTTATGGCTTTTATAAGGAGTTTCATTAAGAATGGGGAAAATCTGTCAAATTTACTCTCACTTGGATTCAAAACTTCAAGTTTCCATCCCAAATATGTGACTTGTATCTTTTTTTTGGAAATATTTCAAGAATGATCTGAAATTAATTGTTCACCTATCCACACAGGTTGCAGCTAGCCCCAACATGGAGAAGAATATGTGTTTTTGTTGTTTGTTGTGTGACTTGAAGTCATCTGCAACTTCTGGCAAGCTGAAGGTAAAACTATCATGGGGTTTTCTTGGCAAGATTTGTTGAGAGGGTTTTTTTCTATTGCCTTCCATTGAGGCTTGCCCAAGGTCATCCAGTGGGTTTCCATGGCTGAGCAGGGATTCAAAACCTGGTCTTTATGAGTCCTAGTCTAACATTTAAACCACTGCATCACACTGGATCTCAGACCATGTTTTATTGTCTGTGACTATATTTAAGTATTAAAGTTGAGACACCCTTCATGAAAAGGAAGTTGTAATCCCACTTCAGCCCTTTTATGACTAAACATACAGAGATTTAAAGATAGACTTCTGAAAACCAAGCACTGAAAAGGAAGAGTTAGGACTGCACTGTGAACGTGCAGTTTGACACCCACTTTATGTGGGAGTAATCCTGATTGAATTTACTGGTAGAGATGTGTGAGATTCTGTTTTAAATGATTTGGCTGATACAGATAAATGGAATAATTTATCGTGGTGTCACACAACACTGTAAAGTGACATTGGTGTACTATTGATCATTTAGTGGCAGAATTCAGAAGGTCCTTTAAGACATTTATCTAACCTTCTAAACTGATTTCCTTTGTTCTTTATACCTGTGATGTTCTGTTTAGTTGTCAAAGTCACAAGGTATGATGATACATAATAGGTGGCATTAGAAATAGGAAATAATATAGTCCACAAAAATATAGTCTCCTGTGATGATAAAAATTGTCTTCTCCCTTCCCCATTATTTATATTTAGAAATTCATTTTTTCCCCAACTCAGAAGCATTCAAGATACAATATAACAATTAAGGGTAATTTTGGCAGGATACATACTGCCAAAATGTAGCATGGCGGTGGCGATTCTAGGGTTAGGGAGTGTGCACCATTCAGACGCTCCCTAACCCTAGTACGTCCTCCGTACGTCAAAATGACAGTGCCCCATCTATATGGGCGCTGCCATTTTGACACGACGAACACTTAGTATCCGCACGTCACGTCGCAGCCGTGACGTACTGGCGCCACTACAGGGCGCTTGTGGCATCCTTTCAGCTGCGCCAAAAGGAGCTCCAAAATGCAGCTCCTTTCGCTGCGCGTATCACTGGCCCTGCCTTTACACGGCTCCACTAGCGATACAGAAGAGAAAGGGGCCGCTGTTGGGGTGTCCTGGGGCATGAAGCCCCAAGGACACCCCTTTCCAGGCTGCGGGGAAGCAGCTTTTAGCCGCTTCCCTGAGGCCTGGAAAAGTGGCGGATTGGGGCCTCTGGGGCTGCCACTATGGCTGCTCAGGCCCTGATCCGTCAGGGAAAGGGGCAGTCTGTATCCCGCCATTGACACCTTCTCTTTCTCTCCATTCTGCTCTTTCTCTTTTTCTCTCCCACTCAGTTCTTACTCAGTCTCTGTCTCTCTATACCTTGGTTCCCATTTGGTCTTTTCCTCTCCACAACCTCCTTTCCCCTTTTTCAGATCATAGTAACCTCCCACCTCACCCTTCCCTGTAGCTTTGAACTATATGAAGATTTCCACATTTGCCTGCATTGCGGCTAAAACATCCCTGAAACGTCCCTCAAAGGTGGAGGAAGTGTGTGTGTCTGAAGTCAGGTGCATTTCCTTCATCGTCATGGAAATGTCGCTCCTTCCTTAAGTGTCCCTGAATTGTTCCAGAGGAATGGATTTCCTATGAATGCAGAGTTTGCGTTCATAGGAAATCTGCTCCCCTTGAGACGATTCAGTGGATGCTAGAGGGAGGGACGTTTCCCTGATGATTGAGGAAGCACATCTGGCTTCCAGACAGACACACTTCTTCCACCTTTGAGGGACGTTTCAGGGACATTTTAGCAGTGATGCAGGCAAGCGTGGAAATCTTCTAGAGAAGACTTCAGTGGCCTTGAAGAGGGAAGGATTATGTACACTTGCCCTCTGGACACCTAAATAGCCCAGGCTTTTCTTCAGCCTCATTTCATCTAGTCAGGGAAGATTAGGGGTGTCTATCACATAATGACTAGGCTACAGGTAGTTTTCAATAAAATACCACATTAAAAAAATAGCATAGTGATGCACATCCTAGGGGTCCCTTAATATCCAGCCCTAGGTTCAGGTATCAGGTAACTGTCATTTTTTGGAGCTATGGTAGGAATAGATACACAAACACAGGAACAATTCTCTTATATTATTCTGGATTGTCACTCTTAATATCTGTCTAGTGGAAGCATTTTCACTTTCCCCATGGAAAAGTAAAGTCTATTTCCATCCTCTGATGTAGCAGAAAATTCAATTTGCTCTTTCTGTCATAGGCACATTTAGACTTCTATGTAATTGCATTTGCCTATTTTTGGAATCTAAGATACTTATGATAAAGACAAACTAGTACACTTGATTGTTATCTAACTTTATTTATAGTATGGGTAAGCTAATTAAAGAGAGGCAATAGAAGAGAAAACTGAATTTGATGAAACACAATAACATTGTTTACTCTCTTGCAGCAGAGATTACTCTCTCTCTCTCTCTCTCTCTCTGTGTGTGTGTGTGTGTGTGTATACACACATAGGATTTATTTTAAAACATTTATCTACTGTTCTTAATTCTGTTGGGATTCCAATGAAAAGTACAAATTACTACTTACAACAGGTCAGAATACAAATAATAATCAACCAGCAGCTAACTCCAATTTTTTTAAAAAATTGAGGAGGAAAAAAGAAGTAAGTTTGCACACACTTAGGACAGATTGCAATATTATTAATGCTCTGCCATTTCAATTACATCTTAGTCCAAAGAAAGGTAGAGGCCTTATATACTGCATCATCAATACATGTGTATTTGTGCATATTCATTAGTTTTCTTTATTAATGCTAAGTACTAGAAAGATCTTTAAGGCAAGTACCTGCATTGGGCAAATCTGCAAATTTCCTTTTTCTTGTTGAAATAACTCCAGATCATCTCACATCATATTTCACTGTCAGTGTTTGTTCCAGCATAAATGACTATTAGTTCCTCACTCTTCTTTGGAAGATCTGGCAAATTTACTGTAAAGTAATTTGTCCTGGCATATGAGAAGCCATGTTCTCCCCTATTTATTTTATGTAGCTGACAGGCAGCTTGGTTCAGGTTCATTACTATAGAGTCCCACAAATCAGGTTGTTTTCATATTTTGTTTTATTTTGTGTTGAGATATGTATTGCCTTTTGTAAGGTAGAGCAGATTGCAGGATACTAGCATGATATGCAGGTCTGGTTTTTTTTTTTTACTTCATTGAATTATTTTTCTCTATCTTGTCTCAGGCTGTATCTACATTGCAGAATTAACGCAGTTTGACACCACTTTAACTGCCATGGCTCAATGCTGTGGCGTTTTGGGATTTGTAGTTTAGTGAGATATTTAGCCTTCTCTAGCAGAAAACTCTGGTTCCACAACAAGAAACTAGAGATCCCAAGATTCCATAGGATGGCATTGTGACTGTTAAAGAAGTGTCAGTTTTGCATTAATTCTGCAATGTGGCAACAGCCTAAGTCATAGATCAAAATGTAGACTGTAATTTAAAAATTCAGAAGAAGCTGAGAGGTACATTCACACTATACATTATAGTACTATTTCCCACTTTAACTGCCATGGTTCTGTCATATGGAGTCTTGGGAACTGTCAGTATAGAGAGAGGCATTTAGAATTCTCAGTCAGAGAGTTATATTGCCTCACTAAACTACAATCCCCAGGATTCCTTAGGACAGAACCATACCAAATAAAGTGGAATAATAGTGCTATAATTCTGTAGTGTGATTGGGCCCCAAGACTTGGAAGAGAAGTTACTAAAGAACTAGATAAGGTCCTTGGTTGTCAAGACATATCATTAAATACCAACATCAAGATAATTCATACCATACTATTTATTATTTTTATATCTCATTGTGAAAGTAGTTAAAATGGAATAATACTGCTATAACTGTACAATATGAATGGGCCCCAGCATAACATTGGTAGCCATGGTCAAAAAGGAATCTTGATAACCAGTTTATGACAACCCCACATATTTAAGAATCATGAATGAGTCTTCTCATTAATGCCTTCTGCAAATTTGCAGGGTACATATGGGACAAAGTCGTAAAATACAGATAGAAAAGCACACACAAAATAGTTATCTCAGCTTTTTGTTATGAGTTAATTATCAAACAGGCCATAGCATAAATGCTGCATAAGTATAATTGGCTGCTGAAATGTCTTTTTCTTTTTCATTAGCCCCAATCTAGTGGAGAGCCTAAATGATGTTTTCTTGCTGGTCTTCCCTCAGGGATGCTTTCTTACAAACTATGTAGCACAAGCTGGGAAATGAAAATCTTCATTAAATGACCATACAGCAGTTAGTAAGGCAGAATATGAAAGGGTGCCTTTTTTTACATCTTCAAAGAAAGCAACAAATCATAACTATTAAGTTACCATTCTTTGATACCACTGAAGTATCAAAGTTCCTGATGACCAAGACATATAGGTAAGGAATTATTGTCCTTTCCAGATGGTTTCGTAAGAGCTGTTTTTTCCCCTTAAGATTTTCAGATTAACTCAGAAACCAATCAAATGGATCAAAGATCCCCAAATCTTTGTTCCGTGTTATTAGTTTCTGGATTAACTTGTGCACCATGGCATATTATGCACACTGACTGCAGTCACTCAGATGAACTGAACCATTAATTTCACTTTGTAAAAGGCACATGCTTTTCCCTATGTAAGTACAGGTTAGAATCATAGAATCATAGAATCATAGAATCATAGAGTTGGAAGAGACCACTAGGGCCATCCAGTCCAACCCCCTGCCATGCAGGAAATCCAAATCAAAGCATCCCTGACAGATGGCCATCCAGCCTCTGTTTAAATACCTCCAAGGAAGGAGACTCTATCACCCTCCGAGGGAGTGCATTCCATTGTTGAACAGCCCTAACTGTCAGGAAGTTCCTCCTAATGTTCAGGTGGAATCTCTTTTCCTGCAGCTTGCATCCATTGTTCCGGGTCCTGTTCTCTGGAGCAGCAGAAAACAAGCTTGCTCCCTCTTCAATATGACATCCCTTCAAATATTTAAACAGGGCGATCATATCACCTCTTAACCTTCTTTTCTCCAGGCTAAACATCCCCAGCTCCCTAAGTCGTTCCTCATAGGGCATGGTTTCCAGACCTTTCACCATTTTTGTCGCCCTCCTTTGGACACGCTCCAGTTTCTCAATGTCCTTTCTGAACTGTGGCGCCCAGAACTGGACACAATATTCTAGGTGGGGCCTGACCAGAGCAGAATACAGTGGCACTATTACTTCTCTTGATCTAGACACTATACTTCTATTGATGCAGCCTAAAATAGCATTGGCCTTTTTAGCTGCCGCATCACACTGTTCACTCATGTTCAACTTGTGGTCTACTTGGACTCCTAGATCCCTTTCACACGTAGTTTCATTCAGCCAGATGTCACCCATCCTATATCTGTGCATTTTACTTTTCCGCCCTAAGTGCAATACCTTACATTTCTCCGTGTTGAATTTCATTTTGTTAGCTTTGGCCCAGCTTTCTAGTCTATTCAGGTCATTTTGAATCTTGATCCTGTCCTCTGGGGTATTAGCTATTCCCCCTAATTTGGTATCATCTGCAAATTTGATAAGTATGCTTCCAATTCTGTCATCCAGGTCATTGATAAAGATGTTGAATAGCACTGGGCCCAGGACAGAGCCCTGTGGGACCCCACTGGTCACTTTTCTCCAGGATGAAAAGGAGCCATTGTTGAGCACCCTTTGGGTTCGGCTGGTCAATCAATTACAGATCCATGTAACAGTTCCTTTGTCTAGCCCACATTTTACCAGCTTGTTTGCAAGTATGTCATGGGAAACCTTGTCAAAGGCCTTAGTGAAATCAAGATATACTATATCCACAGCATTCCCTTCATCTACCAAGCTGGTAATTTTATGAAAGAAAGAGATCAGGTTTGTCTGGCATGACTTGTTTCTCTGAAACCCATGTTGACTTTTTGTGATTATGGCATTGCCTTCTAGATGTTCACAGACTCTCTGTTTAATGATCTGCTCCAGAATCTTTCCTAGTACTGATGTCAGACTAACTGGACGATAATTGTTGGGATCCTCTTTTTTCCCCTTTTTGAAGATGGGGACAACGTTTGCCCTCCGCCAGTCTGCTGGGATCTCTCCTGTTTTCCAGGAGTTTTCAAAGATTATTGCCAATGGCTCCGATATTACATTTGCCAGTTCTTTTAATACCCTTGGATGGAGTTCATCTGGTCCTGGAGACTTAAATTCATTTAGATTAACAAGGTGTTCCTCTACTATCTCTTTACTTATTCTGTGCTGAAATTCCCCTATTCTGTCCTCTGCTCCATTATCCTCAGGTTGAGCACCCTTTGCCTTTTCTGAGAAGACTGAGGCAAAGAAGGTGTTGAGTAATTCTGCCTTTTCTCTGTCTTCTGTTAGCATTTTGCCATCTTCTCCACGCAGTGGCCCTACCGTTTCCTTCTTCTTCCTTTTGCTGCGGACATATCCAAAAAAGCCCTTTTTATTGTTCTTAACTTCTCTAGCAAGCCTGAGTTCATTCTGCGCTTTGGCTTTTCTGACTTTACCCCTACACATGCCTGCTATTTCTTTGAATTCCTTTTTTGTGATTTCCCCCTTTTTCCATTTCTTATACATGTTCCGTTTCAAACTTAGCTCCGTTGAAAGTTCCTTAGTCATCCATCCTGGTTTCTTGAGACACCTCCCGTTTTTCTTTCTCACTGGAACTGTTTGAAATTGTGCCTTCAGTATCTCTCTTTTGAGAAACTCCCATCCGTCCTGAACTCCTTTATCTTTTAGTATTTCTGACCATGGAATCGCCCTCAATACTTCTCTAAGTTTACTGAAATCTGCTCTCCTAAAGTCTAGGATGCGTGTCTGACTATGCCTGGCTTCTCCTTTCCACTGTATAACAAACTCCAGGAGAACATGGTCACTTCCACCTAATGATCCCACCACTTGCACCCCATTAACCAAGTCATCCTTGTTGGTTAGGATCAGATCTAAAATAGCTGACCCCCTTGTTGCCTCTTCCACCTTTTGGACCATGAAATTGTCTTCCAGGCAAGTGAGGAATTTGTTAGGCCTTGAGGATTTTGCTGAGTTTGACTTCCAGCAAATATCAGGATAGTTGAAGTTGCCCATCATTACTACATCTCTCTTTTCTGACTGTGTGGTCATCTGTTCTAGAAAGATATCATCCAATTCCTCAGTCTGACTTGGGGGTCTGTAGTAGACTCCCACCGTAACATCCTTGTTGTTTCCCTCCCCTTTGATTCTTATCCAGATGCTCTCCACCTGGCTTCCATGATTGATGTCCAGGATCTCTTCACTGGTGTAAATATCTCTGACATATAGTGCTATTCCTCCTCCTTTCCTGTTTGGCCTATTTCTCTTAAAAAGGTTATACCCCTCTATTTCCACATTCCAATCATGAGACTCATCCCACCAGGTTTCAGTGATGCCTAGTATATCATATTTGCTTTGTTGTACTAGGAGTTCGAGTTCATCTTGATTATTTCCCATGCTCTGTGCATTAGTGTAGAGACATCGCAGACCTTGGTTTCCTTTTACTTGCTGCCTGTGCAAGTTTTTTTTAGGTTAGGTGAACTAGAGGTTGGCAATTCTGTCAGTTTTGTTTTCTCCCACATCTTTTGGTAAATTTGGTAAATTTTGATAAAATATGAACTAACACAAATTCTTTTCTGTTCCTAGCAGAGATAGGCAAATTGTCAATTTCAATTCTCCCACACATTCAAATCTTCAATGAAAATGGCAAATTCTGTTTTTTTAATGAAATGCTCACTATTCCCTAAATTATTCCTACTGATTTAAATAATTATTTGATGCATCCAATGATATGCATTCTGGTCCATAAAAACTTATTACATTGTGACTTCAAAGTGCTACAATGTTGTCATTTGTGCTTCACAAGTTAACATGGCTACCCATCCAGAATTTAAGATTAACCCCAAGATGAGTATATCTAATTTCCATTTTACACATGGCAGGTATATAACACAAAACAGAGAGACAAGCAGAGATGTGTTACAATAGGAGACTTGACACCATTGAGATAACTCAATGAGAAAAAAATGTGAAAGGTTTGTAAAGTAGCACAGTATTACTTTGAGAAACAAGAAATAGCGGTGTTGCTCTGTGCATCTTGTTAAAAAAGAAAAACCTGGACTCCCTGAGCACTCTTACAATTGAATACTAAAACAGAGAAGTTACCAGTCTTTAAAGCCTATAAATTTCCCACATTTCTTTGTGGCCTAAAGGTGCTCATGACAAGGAAATAAGAAATGGCTGAGAGAGGGAAGGAGGCATTTCTTTTTTATTTAAGTGGATTGGATTGAAGGAAGTGAGGTACTGCCTATGAGTCAGAAGCCAACTTGAGAACAGTGATGTACATTTCTCTCTTTCTTTTCGCCATCCCTGAAGGAGGTTGGGAATTTCATTACTCTTCCTGCTGCTCTATGGAGAGTGAGATATTTCAGCTAGGTCTGTCCTTACAGAAAAGCCAAACCATTCCTGACAAATTCCTGAAGAATGAGGCCTATAAAACATGCAGCTGGCTTTCCCTTTCTAAGTCTTCTTACAATTAGCAGTGTGAACCACAAAACTCAATTTTCAATGTCTAGCAAGGAAGGATGGTTGGTAATTATTTAACAATTGAATTCCTTCTCCCCCTCCCCTCCTGCAGCCCAGTAGAGTAATTCATATTGTCTTGACTGAGATTAACACAATTAAAATGAGGAATATCGAGTTGTCTAGGTGATCAAAACTTAAAGTGACCCTATCATGGGGTTTTATTGCCAAGATTTGTTCAGAGAGGGTTTGCCATTGCCTTCCCCTGAGGCTGAGAGATTGTGACTTGTTCAGGGTCACCCAGTGGGTTTTATGGCTGAGCTGGGAATCAAACATTGGTCTTCAGAGCCATTGTCCAGCACTCAGACCACTACATCGCACTGGCTACTATAGTTGTGTATACTTATGTATAATTTCAGGTGTTTACATACCTATACTTTTAAGATTTGGAACTACAACATTTTTTGGTGGTGACTGGAAAGGAATGATGGCCGGTGTTTATCTTTAGAATGGAATCCCTCCTTCTTCCTTTCCTTCTTCCCTCTTGCAGCCCGGTGGAGTAATTCAAATTGTCTTGATTGAGACCCACACAATTAAGATGAATGGATGTGACACTGTTATTTTTATTTCTTGAGCAAAACTAAACTAAACTAAAAATGTCCTAAACATCAAATTTCTCACCAAAAATGCCCACCCCATTACTTCTTTTGCAAATAAAATATTTGCACATTCTCACATCTTGATTGATCAGGCGCCAAATTTCAAAGTCGATAAATATTTGAATCAAGCATTCAGGAAACCAAAATCCCATATGCTTAACAATCAGAAACAAGCTTTCATTGCATCTCTACTTCCTGTCACTTGCAGCCATCCTCATCAACAACTGACAGTACTTGCTTGAGAAAGCCAAACAAACAAACAAAAAGACATTGATTTGATCACTGAGCAATGGCTGCTGTGGACCTCATCTTCTCTCCTTCTGCTGAGGCACAAGAGTGGCATGTCAACACATCTTTGCTTATTTCAGCCTCAGAACCAACAACACAAGCAGTCAGTACAGGTCCTCAGACAGTGAAGGCTCTTCCAGCCTGAAAGAAATGCACCCCACCTCCCTTCAGCATTACACATTCATGCTTTCTCTTCCTTGTCCTCAGATTCCCTGGTGGAGCTAAAGATGGTAGCTGCCTCTTCCATATCTTCTTCCTTCATCCATCCAACCCCTCCTCCTTCCCTCACTCTCATCCTCTTTATCTTGAGTAGGCTTTTCTTCTCTCTCTTTCTCTTTCATGTTCTGTCTACCAGTTGCCATGGAAAAAACCCTTTGTGATGGAGTCGCTTGGTAGACTTGGTTTCCTGATAGCCAATCATGGTCAAGGCTGACAGTGAGAGAGGGGATTCAGGAGAAGGAGTAGATATAAGAGGCAGGAGTGAGTGACTGTGGGTTCAGTTGAAAGGGGATTTAAGAGAGTTGAAACAAGCTGAGAGAAGGTTTGAGTTCATGGGAGGTTCTTGAGTAAGAGTTCTTGGGAGATAATAATAATAATAATAATAATAATAATAATAATAATAATATTTTATTTATATACCACCCTTCTAAAAAATCAGAACGGTGAACAACAGGAATAACAATACAATTATACAGAACCAAATAAAATACGTTAAAAACAGTTCAATAAAATTAATAAAAATAACATGTCGGCAAAACAATGCTGACATGGGGGGGGGGGGGAAGAATTACTGGTCAGGGTAAGCTTGTTCAAATAAATGGGTTTTTAACCCCTTCCTGAATTGAGGTAGGGAGGTGGCTGAGCGGAGCTCTAAGGGCAGCGCGTTCCAGAGGTTGGGGGCTGAGATGGAAAAAGCCCTCCTAGAGGTGGAGTTATATTTCACCTCTGGAACTCTTAACAATAGCTGGTCAGATGGTTAATCTGACTGGGCCTAGAGAGGGTCAGAGAGATATTCTGATGGGCCACTAGAGAAACTGGAGAAAAAGGCAAAGGGTCTCAGTACAGTCAGAGAAGGACACTTACTGGGAGAGAAAGTGTACTGGACACTGCAAAGAAGAAACTGAAATGCCTGCAACTGTTATATTAATGTAACCATACTGTATCTGAACTATTGTACCTAAGCAACATTCTTGCTAAATGTTATTCAATAAAATTAATGTTTATCTGTTATAACAGAAGCCTCTGCCTGAATGAATTCTAAACCATATAGGTACAGACAAACATGCTACCTAAGATATTAAGCTTATAAGAAGAAGACACTTGGGAGCCTAGCCCTTATGCATTTAGGGAAAGTGTATAACGGTGGATGTTGGGCAGGTGTCATTGACACGGGGACTTCTATAAGTGAGAGAGAAAAGGTAATCTCAAGGTATAAAAGGAGGTTGTGTCACACCCTTTTTCTCTCACACATCCTAGAAAACCTTGAAATAATGATTTGTTGGATTATCAGCATTTTCTATTGTGCATTAAATTCATTAGACCTAGAGAGCCAGCATGGTGTAATGGTCTGAGTGTTGGAGAAGGACACTATGATAACAGGTTTCAAATCCCAGCCTGGACATGGAGACCCACTATGTGACCTTGGGCATGTCATACTCTCTCAGTTTCAGAGAGTGGCACTGACAAATCCCCTTTAAACAAAATCTGCCAAGAAAACGCTATGACAGGTTCACCTTAGGGTAGCCAGAATTCAGAAACAACTTGAAGGCACACTACAACAATTACATCAACAAAGCTTCTGTTCAGACATGCCTAGATAGAATTGCCTTGTTGGCCTGTACTGCATTGGTGTCATTTTTCACAAAATCAGAGTTGGAAGGGTTAGGGTATCACCACCGCCATCATTTGTCCCTTCATGGTGATTATGGGTAACATTACGATGATTGGGATCAGGGAACATAGTCAAAGTGTAGTCAACTGCATTTTTAATTTTAGAGTTTTGTTTCAAATGACATTCCAATTGAGGGTAACTGCTTAATGAGAGCAGTTTCAATGGCTAATCGTATGCATACACTAAATTTTTAAAAACTGGTACAATTAAAAAAAGGATTGCTGGCACTACAGATGGACTGGTAGATTTTTAATTGCAGAGACTTATCTCAAGAATTCCCATAGCCACATTCCGAAGGAGAGTCCAAAAATGCAAGAACTGTGTTGAACATATCAGCCATATATGCTCGATACCAGCTAATTCCAGCAGCTTTTATCTATCCTAGGAACCATGTGTTTGTAAAGTTAATGGGTCTTAGTTGCATATCAGTATGTTTAATCACACCTTTATGTTGTCTTCTCTTTTCTTAAATTACACCTTCATGATCCTGGACTAGGCCTCCTAGGCATCCACACTTTTTTTTAATTTAATTTGTGAGATGTTGGAGTTGTAAGTTTCCAGAAAAGAGAGAAATAATATGGCAAAAAATGGTACAAGTCACTGGCAGAACATGAAAGAAATCTACCAGTCTCCTGAATAGGGTTTGAAGAACTCGTTTAATTGAAGTCTTTTTTGCACAGCACTTTGCAAAGATTGCACAGGAAGCAATGGCTTTAGTAGGGGTGACAATGCAGGGGTTAGTATTTAAAATTTGACAGTCTGCTTTTCAGTACTTGTAGTAATATTGTGGCAGTAATACTATCTATACATTTTTATGAAGTGTGCAGAAAAAAAATCAGGTTACATTTTAATGAAGGGCAGTCAAGATTTTCCTGCTGCCTAACATGGGTGAGAAAGAGCCATTATTGTGACCTTCTTTCCAACCCACCTTGCCTCCCATCTCTACACTTCTCATTCAATAACCAAGCATCAACTGGCTCTCTCTGTATTTCCCTCCCATATCTGGCAATGCAGACACTATATATATGTGCAGAAGATTTTCCATTTCAGTATTTGAATAATAAGACAATTGCCCCAATAAAATGCTGAAAACACTGACATTCCACAAAGGCTTTTGAGGGTGCATATTGTGATAAAATGTTGTGGGTTTCAATCTACATATAGATAAATTAAAAACAACAACAACTTTGAAGTATCTACCTACCTTGTGAACAGCAACAATTCTGATTTCTTATGCTTTCAGATACAACAGAGGGCTAATAGTAATAATAAAGATGGTGGTGAATAAAAAAAGGAACAAAGATGCAAAAAGACTGAGAAAGCAGCACTGATCTTTATTAAGACACATATTAGTAAATTCTGCAACATTTTTCAAAGATGATATGCCCTTCAAACTGAATCCTGAAATCCACTAAATGTCAAGCTAGATTTTAAATGTAAGTGAACAAAGCTAAACATCTTTAAGCAATGGGTAAGATGTGAGAAAATAAAGTTGCATGCTAATTCCAAAGTAGAATCTTGTACTGAATTAAGATTGAATGATAATAAGGAGAAAAGTTGAGATTTGTGATGCCTGCCCTATAATAATGCACTATTAGTATGCAAGTAGCATGCTGTTAGCTAAACAGTGTGAATTGAAGGTGGATATATTTAGCTGCATCTTCTGATTGTTATTTATTGCAGCTGCAAGAACTGTCAGTGGCTTTTAGAGCATGAAATAGCAAGCAGATCTGACAATATATAATTGATAAAAAAAAACCCAGTACTGAAAATATTCAAAATCAGAGCATTTCTAGAGGTGATCATGTATGAATAGAGGATACACTGGCATTTTTAATATCACTCCATATGTGTTTGCCTCCTGCTCTTTCATGTAGATATTATAGGACACACACACACACACACACACACACACACACACACAACTCAATGTTTTGAAAATGCCAGCACTTAGCTATCCAGGATTTACATGTTTTCAAGCACAAAGTAATACTACCCAAATGAGTTTCCATGTACTATTTAGCTACCTAAAAACTAAAGCTTCCTAATTTAAGGATCACATTGACTACACTTCTTCTATGTATTTTCACAAGGGACTCAAATGTTTTCCTTAATATGGAAGTCATCTGAGGCTCTATTATATTTTCAGGAGTGAGGGAAGATATACTCCATCTTTGTTCCAGTTTCCATTTGTGCAACCAGGAATGCATTTTGAAGGCAAATATCCATCTTTGTATGATATAGCCCAACTGATGGATGAAATACATACTTTCCTGGGAAAAAATCCCACTCATCTCATTTGGACTTACATCTAAGCAGGTACACACATTATTGCACTGAATGTCTTCATGACTTGACCTGCCCCTCAGAAGAGATCTTGTAATCCAACTCATTTGGGGGAGAGGGAGGATTTTTCTTAGTTCTAATAAAAGTTATTACTCTACTCTTGCTTCCATTTGGGATCATAATCAATTTTAATTCAAGACAAACTCTTATTCTAAGTGGTGCAGTGAAAAGACAGTTAGTTGCTACTGAAGATCAGTGATGAGAAGTGAACTATCATCTGCTCATTAATGGATGCTCACATCTTCTCTTTCCAACCACAGTGTGACACATTGGTAAGGCTCATTCACAGTAATGAAAAGTATAACATGATTGACAGGTAGGTTATGGTTTTTTTAACCCATTTTGCTTCAAGTCACGAAAGAAGCTTTGCCTCGGATAAGAAGCCATAGCCCTTATCAAGTGCATGATTAGGGAATATAATTGGCTCAATAGAAAGGAACACAAATATCTAACAAATACACTAGCTGGGCTAAACATCTTTGCTGTGCAGCAGTAGTCAAGGAATCATCAGTTCTTGGATCAAAATATGAAATATATCCTGCTGTTAGAATCCATTTTTTAAAAAATTGCAAATGCTTGGCAAGACCAGGAAAATAAAACAAGAAAATGTAATGAAGAGTGTGCGGAGGCATTTGATAAGACAGGCTCTTAGGATTAATATGTAGAAAATGAAACATGAGTATGTGCTGGGCAGAAAACCCCTATCCCTTGGGTACTCAGCATTGTGCTCCAGAGTCCTCTACAGATACTGATTGAATGCCTCCAGACTAATCTCCAGAAACACAAGGAATAGAAGAACTGCCCTTGTTACATGATTCCCAGGATCAGTAAAGCTCTTTTTAGCAGACTGAGGGGCCCCTGTTTCAGTTAGATAGGGGCTGTGGCAACTGCACACCATGGCCCCAATCCAACTTCTGGAGAGCAGAAAAAGCAGTCACAAAAAGTAGCTCCTTTTTGCACCCTCCAAGGGGCACCATAGCCATGGTGGTGCTCTTTTATGATGTCCCTTTGGTGCTGCATCATGTGGATGCAGCAGCGGAGGGGTGTCATAATGGTGCACACTGTGTGGACCAGAGTGTGCCAAAATGGTGTCCTGGGGGTGGGGTTAGGGTGTCCAGCATGTAGACATTGCACCCTAATTTCACCCACAGGCCGTCACAAAGTGCCGGACTGTATAGGGCCTGAGAGTGCTTTTCTATATCCTAGCAGCCAATGGGTTGGAGTTGTTCCCATAAAAGTTCATCACAATTTTGCCATCTGTTTTGGTATGCCCCATCTGCAACAGAATTTTACTGGCTTATCCCTATAGAAAAGGCTAAAGTGGAAGAAGAGTCTTATCTCTGATCAGTCATTTTATACCCCACCACAGGACTCATTCACTTGATGACACATTGCCCCTGAGCCTAAGGTGTTAGGAGTTAGAAATCATCAGGAGTGTCTCCTGTAACACTTGTTGAGGGTAAGCTATTTTTACCAAATTCTTACTGTATTCTTACTCATTTGTTATTGTTGGTCTTGCTAAACCCTGGACTATTCATTGATTTGGCTTTGAATATGCATTGTTTAGCTTACGTGATTCTCCAGTAGAACTCTGTTTTAACTTTTGTCTTGTTCTCATATTCTGTTTCTATACATGCCTTTCTTGGTCTGCTCATTTTGAGCAGCTTTAATGTCATTGACTCTGGACCCTGTTCTTGGGATACACCTGCTTGGAGCAAGAGTAGTGGTGGGATTGTTACGTATAGAGTCTATGACTAATATGGAATCAGCCTCCTGGTTCATTTAACACAGTCATTGTCCCAGCAGAGAACCCAGCCCTACCTGCAGATATCAGAGACTGAACCTAGGGACTTTCTGAAGGGAAAACAGCTTTTTCCTCAGAAATGTTATGCCTTTTCTCCATATTTTCCCCAGAGGCTTACAATTCCTTCATTCCAACCAGAAGTATAGAAGTCACTTGAAATATCTGTGTTCCCAGTTTGACACTCAAGCATCTGACCCTGTAGGCTGTGTTTCTCAGAATGGACTCAAGCCCCACATATTCTAAGATTCTAATGAAAAAGAAGGGTTGAGTTCCTCCAGTGTTTTTGAATGAGGGCAATAGGTAGTTGGAAGCCCCTAAGATAAAACACAGTAAAACATCTTCACTTCTTCTCTTATGTCCTCTTAGCAAATTCTATTTAAATTCCCACTTGTATAAACATTTTAAATTATAATTTTTTTGAAATATCAAAGAAAGAGATCTGTGGGTTTGTCCTTCATTTCCTCCTTTTAAATCCATTGAAATGAGCCTAAGAGATAATTTGCTTTTAACTATCTGCATAAGAGAAAAGTGTCTTTGCTACTGAAATCAGCTCTTTTCCTAGAGCCTATAAAATACTTGAAGAAATGTCTTCACAATAATCTGTATTGCATTGTTTGTTTTCCCTGTTTTTCCTGTTTGTGATAATAATAATAAATAATAATAAAATTTTATTTCTATATCGCTGTTCCAAGGATCACAGTGGTGTACAACAAGGATAAAAAAAAGGTAAAACCATCACAGTCCCATACCCCAACAGTATTACAAAATACAATAAAAACAATTACAACAACAAACAACAATACACGTGGTTGTGTAGAATGGAATACAGCAAAACATTGTGAGGGGGAAAAGCATAACAACAAGGCTCACGGGGGAAAAGCCTGGCAGAATAAATAGGTTTTCAGGTTCTTCTTAAAGATATCAAGGGAGGTAGAAGTACGGAGCTCATTGGGGATGGAGTTCCAGAGCTGTGGGGCTGCAACAGAGAAGGCCCTCCGAGATGAAACATATCTAGCGTCTGGAACTCTTAAAAGATGTCTCTCACCCGATCTGAGAGTGCGGGGCGGATTATATGGGGAGAGGCAGTCCTCCAAGTACCCTGGGCCCAAGCCATTTAGGGCTTTATAGGTGATAACCAACACCTTGTATTCGTCCCGGAAGCGAATAGGCAGCCAATGAAGATCTTTTAGGACTGGTGTTATATGGCTGGCTCTGGAACATCCAGTAACCAGCCTAGCAGCCATATTCTGCACTAATTGAAGCTTCTGGGTCTGGTACAAGGGTTGCACCATGTAAAGCGTGTTACAGAAATCTAATCGAGAGGTTACCAGAGCATGTACAACGGTTTCAAGGTCCCCCCGGCCAAGGAAGGGTCGCAGTTGGCGTATCAGCCGAAGCTGATAACAGGTGCTCCTGACCGTCGCATCCACCTGAGCAGTAAGGTGGAGCGACGAGTCCAGGAGCACCCCCAAGCTGCGAACAGAGTCCTTCACAGGAAGCGTGACCCCGTTTAGGATTGGTGGAACAATTTCCTTACCTGGGCCAGGAGAGCCTATCACCAGTACTTCCGTTTTCTCTGGATTCAGGCTGAGTCTGTTTTCCCTCATCCAGCCCATTACCGACTCCAAGCAAGCATTAAGAGGAGAGATGCCATCCCTAGTTACTGCATCAGTCGGAGACACAGAGAAGACTATTTGGGTGTCATCAGCGTATTGATAACACCGCGCCCCGTTTCTCCAGATGATCTCTCCCAGCAGCTTCATGTAAATGTTAAATAGTATAGAGGACAAAATTGCTCCCTGAGGGACACCAGATGTAAGGGCCCTCCTATCAGAGCGACAGTCCCCAAGCTCCATCATCTGAGATCTGCCCGAGAGGTAGGAACGGAACCACTGCAGAGCAGAGCCCCCGATACCCAACTCCCTCAGGCGACCCAGAAGGATACCATGGTTGATGGTATCGAAGGCTGCTGAGATGTCCAAGAGCACTAACAGGGATATGCTCCCCCTGTCCATGCCCAGACGGAAATCATCAACTAAGGCGACCATGGCAGTCTCAACTCCATAGCCCGCCTGGAAGCCGGTTTGAAATGGGTTCAGATAATCCATCTCATCCAAGACCCTCTGAAACTGAAAGGCAACTGCCCTCTCGATCACCTTCCCTAAAAATGGCAGCAGCGAGACAGGCCGATAATTGTTCCGAATTAGGGGGTCAAGGGAGGACATTTTCAACAAAGGTTTAAACAATGGCCGTCTTCAAAGTAGATGGAAACTGCCCATCCCTGAAAGATGCATTAATGATACGGTGTAACATATTAGTTACAACCATTCCCCCTTGAGCTGTCAGCCATGAGGGACAGGGATAATCTTGTCCACATCCTTGGTACAGACAGACTCAAAGTGATCCAGTTTAATCAAGTCCACGGAAGCTCCAGATGCCTCTACTCTAGATTCTGAACTAATAATGGAGTCAAGATCAGCCCTTATCCGAGAGATTTTATCCGCGAAGAAGTTGTTAAATTCATCATAGCAGGCTTTAGATGGTTCCAAAATAGGGTTCAGGGGAGGAGGGAGTCGAGTAAGCTCTCTCACTACCCTGAACAGCTCTGCCAGACGCGACTCCACGGATGCGATACGCGTAGAAAAGAACGAATTCTTCGCTGCGATTATCGCCACTTCGTAGTCCTCCAAAAGAGAGTCCAGAGTGTCTTGTCGGCTAAGTGCTGATGTCTCCGCCATTTGCGCTCTAGCCGTCGCAGAGCCCGCTTCCTGGCCTGAAGATCTTCCATGTACCATGGCCATTTTTTGGAAGCAGGTCTGAGAGGACGGTTGGGAGCGATACTGTATATAGCCCTGGAGAGGTCACTATCCCAGATGTTAGTCAGGGCATCAACAGAATCACCATCAGTACCAACCATAAACCCCTCCAGGGCTTCTTGGAACCGTTTGGGTTCCATCAGCCTTCGAGGGTGGACCATACGAATAGGTCCACCACCCCCGGGTGGGATCTGGGTAGAAGCCTTGATATTAGCCTCGGCCAGGAAATGGTCCGTCCATGACAAGGGAGAGACATCAGTAACCTCTGCCCACGGAATCTCCAAATCCATACAGAAGAGAACATCAAGTGTATTACTAGCCGAATGTGTGGGCCCTGAGACTAATTGGGACAGGCCCATAGCTGTCATGGTAGCCATGAACTCCCGCACCGCACCAGTTGGACCATGGTTGGCCTCGAAAAGGATGTTGAGGTCCCCCAGGACAAGAAGCACCAGTTCCGAGACCAACTGTGTCAGCTCGGCCAGGGAGTCTGTTAGTGCACGGGGTGGCCGGTAGACTAACAAAATCCCCAAACTTTTGAAAGTTGCTTATATATGCAACGTAAATATTGGTTGCAATTGAATATTTCATATGTGGGCGATCATAGAATCATAGAATCATAGAATCGTAGAGTTGGAAGAGACCACTAGGGCCATCCAGTCCAACCCCCTGCCATGCAGGAAATCCAAATCAAAGCATCCCTGACAGATGGACATTCAGCCTCTGTTTAAAGACCTCCAAGGAAGGAGACTCTATCACCCTCCGAGGGAGTGCATTCCACTGTCGAACAGCCCTTACTGTCAGGAAGTTCCTCCTAATGTTCAGGTGGAATCTCTTTTCCTGTAGCTTGCATCCATTGTTCCGGGTTCTGTTCTCTGGAGCAGAAGAAAACAAGCTTGTTCCTTCCTCAATATGACATCCCTTCAAATATTTAAACAGGGCTATCATATCAGCTCTTAACCTTCTTTTCTCCAGGCTAAACATCCCCAGCTCCCTAAGTCGTTCCTCATTGGGCATGGTTTCCAGACCCTTCACCATTTTTGTCCCCCTCCTTTGGACACGCTCCAGTTTCTCAATGTCCTTTCTCAATTGTGGTCATGTGTGATTATTCTCAACTGGTCATGTGTGATTATTTATCAAAGTCCCATGTTAAGTTTATATCTACTCTTTATAGTTGTGGCATAGTGGTTTGAGTGTTGGACTCAGGGTTCAATTCCTTGCTTGGCCATGAAACCCACTGGGTGATCTTGGGCAAGTTACATGCTTTCATCCTCAGGCAAATGCAATGTCAAACCTTCTTTGAACAAATCTTGCCAAGAATACCCTATGATTCACCTTAGGGTCACCATAAACTGGAATTGACTTAAAGGCACACAACAACAACAAATGTCTCACTGAGGTAAAATGTTAGCACAAAACAGTGAAACCCTCTGTCTAAATAGTGGTTACCCATAAAATTGTTCTAAACTTGTAATAGTTATATTATCTAAATCAATTCCTTCCTTACTTTAAATCTCCTATTTAGACCATAAATTCTGCTTTTATTTTGCATGGCTTCCTCCACCCACTTCTAATTCCAAATTAAGCATGAGATTATTTTTCTGGTAGGTGACTTTATCATACTTAAAATAAGGAACACACTTATTTATTTAATATGCTAATGAGATTTTAAAAAAAAACCTCTTGGAACCACCACAACAAAAGCAATCCATTAATATTTACTTGACAAAGTTTTCCTTTAATATCTATCATTAGATTCCAAGAATGCCTTGCAGAGTTGCATCATTAAAGACACAAAGCTAAAAAGGTTAATCAGTCAAACAAGACATCATTGTTTCAGGCTGCTATTTAAAATACCAAGCTGTATTGTAGGAAGCCTCTCTATCTTTTCTTAGCTAATACAAAATGTTTTTCCATGTTAGCTGTGGCGCTGATGTGTACAGATGCATACAGTATCATGTTGACAATCTTTTGAGGAAGATTAATTGTGAACAAAGTAACAAAAAGACCAAAACTGATACAGTGGTACCTTCAGGTTGGATCCAGAGTTTAGAGGAAGATTGTTGTGGTTTTTGGTGATCCTAAGGTGGACCTATCACTGGATTTTCCTTGCAAGATTTGTTCAGAGAGGCCTTCCCATTGTTATGACTACCTCAAGCCACATTTGTTTCTTTCTCTAAATTTCTTTCCCTAACAAGCTAAGCAAGTCAGGATTAGGTCAGGGCCTGGATACAAGACTGCCTGAGAACCCAAGATATGCTGAGCTCCATGGAAGAAAGATGGAATATAAATATTCAACAATTTCTTCAAAGGAACAAAGCGTTTGGAAAAGGTAGCAAAAATGAATTATGTACACAAAAGGAGAACAGTCTTGTCTTCCAAAATTTTTAACCCTTGTTCCTTCTCTGTTTTCTTGGTTTGTTCAGTGCTGCACATTTTCAGACCATAAAAGCTGCCAGAGAAACAGAAGATCAGCACTGTACAATACACAAGATGCAACATCAAGCTTTACATGATATTCTCTACCAAAGAAAATGGAAAAATCAGAAGTGGCTTTCTCAGCAAATAAGGCAATCTGCCTGAGTGCTAATGTAAAGAAGCTTGTTATAATTACTGACTTCATTATCACTCAGACATAACAAATGTAGTCAAAGGAAATGGGAAACTTACACCTTAAAATGTTGTAAGTCTTGTTAGTACCTAACTGTTCAATTATTTTACATGTTCAGGATGAAGAGCCTTAGGCTCAGTTCAGGATCGAGGAAATAAAGTTGTCGCACTCCAGCACTTCAGATTACAGCTGGAATCAGTTTCTCTCTGATGCCTAGGGACAAGAGGATTATCTATAATTCCTTTGACCTCATCTAGCCAATATTATCCAGAAAAGAAAGGAATGCTACTAATGAATTAAGATAATTCAGTATTACATCCTATTATGATATTACAGTTCTGGCTTGTGGAACAGCAAGGCAGGCTTTTGGATTATAAACATTGTCTTAGAAACAATTAATCAGTGTATAAAATAATAGCTCATGCTTGATCTTGTATTTTAGATGTCTTTTGTTTTTAACTTGTACTGTAAGCTACCTTGGAACCCTGTTTGGAGAAAACAAATATGAAATAATTTCAAATGCCTAAAGGTTAAACATAAAGGTTTAAAATAAAGCTAATTTTATGGAATGGTGGGGGCTGCAGAACAAAGGGTGGGAGTTAAATGCAGCTGGTGGGCCATATGCCCCTGTGAGCTAAACGGATGAGATGTTATGTATAGGATTTAAGTGATTAGATACAGGGAAATACAAAGCATGTATTTTGTCAAGTGAAGCCATGAGCATGTTGTACTGGTGCCTTCAACCAGCATCTCAAATCAGTGATGGGTTGGGTGAGGGCTAATTATTTATATAACGCATCCTGAAAAGCTAGAGGTTCTGTAAATGGATGTTTTGCAGGAGCACTGGTGGCGCAGTGGTTAAATGCCTGTACTGCAGCCATTCACTCAAGGTTGCGAGTTCAAGACCAGCAAAAGGGCCCAAGCTCGACTCAGGCTTGCATCCTTCAGAGGTTGCTAAAATGAGTACCCAGACTGTTGGGGGCAAATTAGCTTACTTGCTAATTAGCTTACTTGCTGTTCACCGCTATGATATTTGGAATAGCGGTATATAAATAAAACAAATTATTATTAATTATTATTAAACTAGCTGCTGTCTCTTCAAGTATAAAGTTTGCAGACTGATGATGCTCTAAGATCCAGCTTTGCTTGCCACTGCTTCAGAGCTGAGTAGCCTTTGTGGTATAAAGTACCTTAAAGCAATTACATGTGGTTCATCAGTTGCAGCCTCTCCTGGACAGGATTAGTCTGGTACAGTTTAAAGACCCATACAGAAATGCATATATTGAGAAAACCACTGCATGTATATACAACAGTGTATATAGAGAAATGCATAGCTTTTGGAAAATAGTATAGATATGAGGAAAAGATCTTTCAAAACTGCATGTATTAGGAGAAATTGTATACAGTGCATAAAATATCTTTGTACAAAATGAAAGTGTATTTTTGCGGACTTGTTAAAAATTGCTATTTATTTATTTATTTATTTAACACCGTCAGTGTACAAACTCACATAGAAATGGGACAGAATCCATGCGTGCCTGAAAACACAAGTGAAACAATCAGATTTGTCTGTCTCTGCCCTTCCAGAGCACTGATGATTATAGGTTTGTATAACACAGCCAGGCATATATTACACAAATGATGGGATAGTTCTTCAAGTTGTGTGGGTGTACTGTAGGCTATCTCATGAGATACTGAGAAAACTATAAGAATACATTATATGCTGTTTTCCCTCTCTACATTGTTTATTCTCCCATATCTCTTTCCTTGGTAGCTGGTTTTACCCTAAGAGTTGAGAAGCAGAGGAACAGAGAAAATTAGCCACTTAGGGGAAATAAACAACAGATGGAGAAAAGCAGCCTGCAGCTTCTTCTCAGCTTTGTGTAATCTCACCACCTTCTTCTGTTAGTTAGTAAGTGTTGGAGATGAAGGCTTCAGAATGACCAAGAATCAGTATATTTTTGCATAGTAAGGTTGCTGTTCCTTAGTGAGTTTAATATGTAGCCAGTCTTTTTCCTCGTGTGCTCTGGAAATTCAACAAAGACTTTTCATGTGATTTTTTTTGTTTTGGAAAGCGTTTTTCCCATCTAAAAAGTTGAACTGTTTCTCCTAAGACTTAGTGCTTGACAAGAACAGCTTCAATTTAACATATGCTGGAACTTTTGTGCCACCCTGTTGGTTTTGAACCCATCCACTTCTGCAAGGCCTTCAACATTTCAAAGATGAAAAGTGGGACAAGTTTGGTAAAGGTTATTAATGAGGAAGAATCCAAAAGCTAGAAGAGGCTGCAGCACTTTGCTTTTTTCTGATACCACAGGGATAGACAAGAGTCCACCCGATGCTGTTCTACCCCCCCCCCCCAACTAAGTTAAGTGAAACCTACTTTTGCACTATGAATCCCATTTTGAATAACTGACATAAACTGAGACAAGGGACGAAAGTGACAGAAGGAGAGAAGAACTGGGACATTTCAAAAGCAACTGAAAAAGTGAAATGACAGATGATTAACTGGGACTGCCTCTACCAGTTCAGAACAATTGGAGGGTATACCACTGGAATACAATGGGTGCATGGTATCTTCTGGGTTTTGGTTTCAGGGTGCCCTGTGGATACCAAAATCCATGGATATTCAAGTCCCATTAAATTGATTTGATGGCCTTTTAGGGTTCTTCCAACTCTATGATTCTAAATACAATGCTTTAGTAAAATGATGTCCTTTATATAAAATGACAAAATCAAGGTTTGCTTTTGGGAATTTATGTATTTTTTAAATACAGTGACTCTTAGTGTCCACTGAGGTTTGGTTCCCCGCCCCCCCCCCCCCCCCCCCCCGTGGATGCTCCTTATATAAAATGACAAAATCAAGCCTTAGTTTTTGGAAAACACACACACACACACACACACGGGGGGGGGGGGGAAATCTGTGGATGGTTGAATCCATGGATAATGAACCCATGGATCTGGAGGACTGCCTGTATAGCCTATGAGAACTTTACTGAAATTGAATTTGGTCCTTGCATGGAAATATGTTTCTTTCAATGATGATGATATTGTGTATTACTTCACTAACTTCAAAATGCAGAAAACCAATATGGGGGTGGTAGTATGAGTATGTGCATCTCCTGCTCATTCCAGTGAGAGTTTTTCTGCATCTCTGCTTTAAGATATTGCCCTGGGAATTATGGTTGATATGGTGATGATGTTGAACAGAAAGAAGAACTGGTGTGTGGGAGGCAGATATTACAGGGGGGGGGGGGTTGGAAAGTGGTGGAGGTGCTTAACCTTTACTTGTGCCTGTCAGAAACATTTTTAAACATTTTAAACATTTAAACATTTTTCCATCAGCTGAACACAATCCATCAACTGGACACAGAAAAAAAACTTGTGGCTCTTAAAAAAAAGAGGCAACATTTACCAAATCAAGTGAGCAGTGTGGGAATTGTTAAAAACCCTTCATCATAATCCCATGCATTTCTGAAAGGAGAGATTTGGTACAGACACTGGAACAAAGCAGAAGAACAGTATAGAATATATTAATCAATGATTGTGCTCCTCTTGTCTTTATCTGTGGCCCCCCTTTTCTCAGGCAAAGGAAAAGCAAAAACACTGAAAAATACTAATTGACAAGTTATTAGAATGTTATGAATACATTAAAGGTATACTTTAGCCACATTTCATTAACTCCTCTCTTATAGGCTTTGCTAAGATATTTCTCTTCTAGAATTTATGTCTCACTGCTAACTCTAACTAACAACAGATCCCTGGATCATTCTTGGGTCATCCTGAGCTCTTTATGCTTTCGGTTTTTATCAATGGGGCTTTCTATATTGCCCTTTGGGACGTCCGGAGGACGTCCCATTTTAAAAAAGGGGCGTCTCTTATAGACGCCCCTGGGCCTAGTACGGACTCCGTCCGTACAAGATGGCGCCGGCCCTTCTACATGGCCAGCGCCATCTTTGCGTATCGGACGCTGAGCGTCCGTACGCGTCGCATCGCTTGTGACGTAGCGAGTGCGCCCCTGGCGCCTCGCTACGTCGCAAACGCGACGGAAAAAGAAGCTCCATTTTGGAGCTTCTTTTTCAGTCCGCAGGGGAGCCGCGCCATATGGAGGCTCCGGCTCCGCCACGGACTAGCTGGCGGCGGTCTGTACCCCGCCTATGTCTGCATCTTTGGACCTTTTGAATGCTTTTTTTTTAAAAAAAAATATACATATGTAACCTTAATTTTACAGACTGCATTTAAATGTACATACTGAATATGAAACTTTAACTCTGACCCAATGTACTCACAACTTTATCATTTGAATCCACAACAGTTTGACAACAGAACAGGGAACAGGAAAAACAAAACTGATAGAGTGACTTCTTTGCTTTTTACTCAGGACTCAAAAAAATCAGTTCATGCTCTTTTTTAGTCACTCCTCTCAGGCCAAAATGATATATTCTAGCTTGGAATTAGGATACAATCTCACACATGCTGGCTTGAATTTAACTTGATTAATTTTGATTACGTCTGGCAGTGGAAACCAGAATTTGAATTTGTAAAGTGTTTCCAAATTTTCTCTTGCTGCAATATAGTAAAATACCAATTTCTTTAATACTTTCATATCCTTATTCCATTCCAGAACCACATAATAATTCAACATAGGATCAACTGGCTCGCCATGTTATTTTTTCAAAATAACAAAAATTATAAATTTCAATGAGTGTGAATCAAATTGACAATCACTAATTAACCAGAATATAACAATTATATTCTGGATCTCTGGGTTCCAAAATCACAAAAAGACACTTCGGGTGCTTTTAAAAATACATTTAGATATTATAAAAATAAAATAAAAATTCAAGCTAAAACAATATACAAAATCAAAAACCTCTTGGATGGGCCATTCTCAAAATTTAAAAATATCTCAGCATCTGTTATAACAAAAAATCATTTCAAAAACTTTAGGCCAGGAATTTAAAACAAAAAACAAACAATTATTGCAGTCAATAATCAAGAATCAAAACAAGTCAAAATATGCAAGAGCAAAATTAAAAATTAAAACCAGGAACAAAAAAATGATTTAAAACAAGCCAATTTAACATGACATTGGCAAGACTTTGCAGGCATCTTTGAGCTCAAAAATACAAAAGCTCATGATATGGCCTCAAAAATTAGCAGTTGAAATAAGTACAAAATCAGCACACAATATTCAGAAAAAGCAAAAATTCAATAGGCCAGGAAACAGGCCAGGAAACTCATGGATCACAACTTAAAACTCAAAAAATAAAAAATAAAAATACAAAAGCTATTTCTAGCCAGGCAGCAGCAAACCTTGCATGACCTCAGGCGAATGCTCATGATTACAACAGCTGTTTCAGCCTAGCACAGCTATAGCCTTGCAAAACCAAAACATCCTACCTTTTCCAGGCTTCAAAAGAATTCAGGCCTAACACACTAATCCTATCAACTTTAATTGGAAAAATAATTTAGCTGGATTGCCAATCAGAAGATTGCAGGTTTATAATTCAAAAACCTCAAAAGCACAATGCTCCAAAACAAAAAAAATTATTTAGTCTTTACTTAAAAACAATTGCATTTAAAAAAACATATACAAATTCCCAAAGGCACAACTTAAACTTCATTTTAAAAACCCATGAGAGCATCTTGAGGTCAGAAAATAAAAACAAAATATTGAGCAAAAAAACTGCTTGTCTGTAAATTTAAAAATATCAAAAACAAACTTGCATTCTCTGGTCAGTCTGGCTGGCTGCTATTCATGTAACATGAACTCTCTCACACACACACACACTTTCCACTCAAAGAAAAACAAACCAGCTTAATGCAATCTCTTATCAAAAACAAGCTTCTTCAGAGATCACCCTTAACAAGACAGTTACTATTCTTTCATCTAAGTCTAAAGCACAACCTCTATTCTATGAACTTAAGGAAAAAATCCTTTGCCTTTAAAAATAGTCTACAAAAATCTCAGCCAGAGGGGAAGAGAAAAAAAACAAGCTTTGAACTTACAACTTACAACGCTTTGCTGCCCCATCTCTTTAGCCACAGCCAGGAAAAAAAAACCTCACAAACAGTATAGCCAACAGGCCTCAAAGATAATTCCCCAAACGTTTGGCCAAAACTCACCAAATATTTAACTTTCACAATTACTATTAAAACCAATCACCAAAATCACACCAAAGGCTCTGAAAAGTACCCATGTTAGTGTGAAAGTCACCACATTGGCAACACGAAACTCCATTCCAGGTTTTCTTTCCAACATAGCTTCTACTATTCTAGCCTTAGCCAAAGGAAAAGTTTTAAAATGCAAACCGTGGGCTTTACCTGACCCCCCTTTGTCTGTCTAACTCCAGCCAGAACTCAAACCACTTTGTCCTTCTGCACCAAACTCATTTCTAAATCTTTCTCAGCCACTTAAACATACTCAAACCTTCTGCAACATTCTTGAGCCTTCAATTTCACAACACAAACCTTGTTTATACTTTCCTCTGTAAACATTTTCCAACCATTATCCAAACCATTATGCTTGCTAACTCGCTCCATAAAGCTTTCAACTTTCACACACTATCATTTTACATCCTCATACCTTCAAACACTTTCTTTTATCTTTCTCACAATTTTCTCCACTCTTAGATAACTTCCAACCACAGTCCAGTTCACAAAATCAGGCCACAGCTGAGGCTTACTGGCTAAGCTTAAAACTCACTATCTTATTATTACTATGCCATAACAACAACACTATAAAGCACTTATTTCTGCCCATCTTCTTAAAACTTTCACTGACAAAAGAATTTGCAATGTCTTTGGGAAGGCACAGGCTTAATATTCAATTTAGAAAGCACTTATTTCTTTTGGCTTTAAATGGGTATGCATTCAAATTTAGGGCAGAACTTTCCCAAAGGCACTGATCATTTAAAATCATGAAAACCCTCAAGTTAAAACACCAATTTTCCCAAAATTTATCTACAATATACACAAACGCAATTTCCAATTTTTATAATTTAAGCAATTTCAATTTCCCAAACAACAAGTTTCTATCTCTGGGTTGCTCCTGACCACTATCTAACACACAAAGCTAATTCAAAATCCTCTTTTCTTCTCATGTGGGGGCCTTCTTCCCTGATGTGCACCTCTCTCTACAGAGTCTATCTCTATCTTTTCTATCTCTTCCACAATCTGAGCCAAATCAATCTGAATCTTGAACACAGCTTCTTTAATACCAGTTAATCTCTCATCCTTTCTAAACACCAATCCTCTGCAACTATTCAACCCAGGTGGACTTTTCTCAACAGTCTTATACCAATAGAAAATATACAAATAATCATCGAGTAACCCTATTTCTGACTCCAATGTTTTAGAATACAACTGCAAGACAATGTCAATATCTATACTACCCTCTCTCGGCCAATTTGGTAAAATCTGACTCCAAACATCTTTACACAAAAAGATTAACCGCTCCTTTTTCAAACGTTTCCCCATGCCTTTCCTAAAACATTCATCAAAATGACCAACCATGTAATCCAAAGGAGTTTTACCTCCCTCAGCCATCCTTAGACACAAAACAACAAAAGACCACAAATTTCAACAGGCACAAACACTATAGGATTAGGATTGAAAAATACACACTGGACAGATTGCAAAACCCACAAATATCAGACACTACATACAGACAAATTCCACACGTTTTCAACCCACATTTTACTCTTTACTGGAACTCAACAGTCTTTACTGGAGCATCCACCACAACCAGACAGAATGAAACAAAATACCACAACCACAATTTATACTCACAATAGACCAATGCTCTCCTCCAACTCTCCACCAGCACCTAACTTCTAGCTATTTAAAACAAAATACCACAGAAGGGAAAGGTTTGCCACCACACAAAAGGTAAAACAATTTATTGGCACTTGGAGATCAGTAGATTAACTATCCCCAGCACAACTGAGCAAGTGCCTTATACTTCCACACTAATTCCACACTTTGGCAAAACAATACTTACACAATACTTACCACAATCTACCTCTTTTCAGTTCCCAGTTCCTTGCTTATGTTCCCTAGGGGCCCGGTTCCTGAGTTTTGGCAAGAAGGCTTCTCTGGGCAGAACCTTTGCTACTGGCTCAGCTAACACAGGGAGGGGGTCCTTTCTCCCACTCGCATCCAAAGATTTGGACCGGTCAACGAGGCTCCCTTTTTAGTGCACTTTTCCTTATATTTTATACTTTACCTGTTCCTGAAGAGATGATTCTTCTTCTATTTTTACTTTTCCCTTTCCTTTTCCCCCCCAGTGAATTTTCACATTACTAAGTGGTCTCCTTGGCTAGACTCTGACTCCACCACTTGAGCCAATCCTTATCTTATCCCTCTTCAATCAAAAGTTATTGAAGTGCGCGCAGGGCATTGATAAGAATCTACTCGTAGTAGAAACATGTACAGCCAGGAAGGAGTTAATTTCTCCCACTCTTTGCCAATTCCTGCTTGCCTTGCCTCCTGGCTGGCTCGCCAAATATGTAACAGAAATTTCAGGAAACTTAGATTTCTAGGATTTGCAGAGCAAAAGGATCAGCAAGAGGACCTAATAATTGAAAATCCATAAGTTTATTTCCATTTGTCGACAAAGGAAAACATTGAACTCAGTGGAATTCAAGTTCCAAAAGCTGAGAAACCCCGAACAAGACAAAATGGCTCTTTTTATATTATTCAAGACAAAGAGGCTTCTTCAATACACCTGATTGGCTAATTACAATTTAAACATATAGAATTCTTACAATCAGAACAGAAATACATGCATACATTAAAACTGCATCATCACTATTTACCCCCTCCTGTAGGAATTCAGTGGCTTTCCCTTCTAACCTTGCTTCTGAATGTCTACTATGTATCCTTATCTCAGTAGTTTATGTTATGTCTTTCTTACTGGTGCCAGCTTCCATCTAGGTCAAGATGCACTCACTATTCCTTTCCTCTAGTAACTCCAAGCCTTTATTTAAAAACTATCTCTCTGGCTGACAAAGGTGACTCCATCTTTCTATAGTTTTTATATTTCAACAAGGAATTTCCACCACAGTATCAGTATAGATTACAGATCTAATGGCAGACAAAAGATTGAAGGTAAATTGACCCAATAGCCATAAAAGTCATCACAACATAATTTCCACAGGCAACTTTTTCAGACTGTTTTATAGTCCTGATAAACTATAAAACTGGGTCATCACAAGAATTAAGCTCCAATGTTATGTGCATTTACCTGAATGTAATATACTGAATACAATAAGATTCACTTCCAAGTAGATGTACAGGAGGATCATCAGTACATTTGAAATGTGGTGTAGGTGGAGAGTTCTACAGTTAACATGGACTGCCAAAAAGACAAATAAATGGGTCTGTGAGAAAATGAAGCCTGAACTATCACTAAGAGCTAACATGATTCACTGAGTATACCATATGTTGGCTATATCTCATGAGGCAAAGTGAGTAATTGGAAAAGACAATAATGCTTAGTCAACTGGAAGGCAATGGGAAATGCAGAAGACTACAATACAGATGTCCTGATTCAATCAAGAAAGCTATGTCCCTGAGTTTGCAGGATCTGACCAGGGCTCTTAAGGGGGGGGGGCATTGTTCTCTTATTTATAGGCTTGCCATATGGTGAAGCTGACTTGACAGTACAATAAAATCCTCATAGGATTTTGCTGTTTTTCAAATATAATTGAATTTGATAATCTTACATGTATGCACAGAGATACATAAACACAAACAACTGTTTTTGTGTTTTAAAAATGTGCTTCGAAATCTGTTTAAGAGTCAGGGTACTTGTCATTATGTACATCTTTAGATCAAAGATGTGAAGTTGAACCTATCTGCCTAATTCTTTGTTTAATATTTCAACATATATTATTGAATGAAGTATTATTATTTTTTACTTTACTTCATTGTTGGGGATTAAAAGAGTTATATTAAATCTAGACTGAGTGAACTATAAAATGAAATATGTGCAAAATTTTGCCTGCAGCTGCAACTAATTGGACTATATACTTCATACTAAACAGATTTTTATAAATTACAAATTATTTTTCAGAGGAATTCTAAGTGTAGTTATTGATCCTGTTATAGAGAGAAAACAATCAAAATGGTAGAAGACCACTAGATTCTTGGAAATTGGAAATCTTAGAAATCGAAATCCTGACCCAGACAGCATATTTTACAGTGTCCTGGAGCAGTCCACTTGACAAACTGTAATGGCTTTCATCCCAGTTCCACAACAGTGTTTTTGCAAAACAAAAAAATTACTAACTTCATGCTCACAAATAAGATGAAAATGAAAAGTGAACTTCTTAGTATCAAGACTTTCATTGTTGTTGCTATAGAAAGCATGGAAGTATGTTTCACTGACATTAACAGAACTGTCATATGTGCTCATTGGCTGCAAGTACAGTTATATAGATCAGGGGGAAAAAGCTTCCCAGGCATAGTCTACCTTCATAACAGACTCCATCCAATTTATATGAAATAATAAAATGTCCATTGTGGCCTTTTTATATGCCCTTGAATTTACACAAGAGATTATTCTAGTTCTGAATAGGATTTACACACCCAAGAATGAAATTTAGAAACAAGCCCTTTATTATATCCTGTCTGCTCTGAAAAGCTTGTTTATGGCTATCTTCCAGGGCTTGGCAGTTAAACATTTAACATAATGTTCTTATCTTTAACTCAAAAGTATAACAAATTAAACTTTTCAAAGCTACATAATTTTACCAGTGTATTGAGTTTCTAGTTATTTTCAGACATCATTTGTAAGAGCCTTTAAAGCAACATTTTTACAGGAAATGTTGATGTTTTATGCTATTTTAAGGCAATTTTTTAACCTCAAAAATTGAGAAATTGAAAAGTAACTGGTAATGTCACATGAAATATAGGAGTTAATATTTTTCATCATAGTAATAGCAGTGTTATTATCATTTAAACACTATAATGGATAATAGAATGAGTTACTTGTTAAAAGTAACTTTCCAAGTTGTGCTATCTTCCTTATGTGACACAGTATTGTGCTATATGCCCTTTGTGCTGTGTCTGCCAACTTTATTTCCTAGTTATTTACAATTCTCAGAGGTTCTGGAGTTAAGCCAGAGATTGAGGTTGCTAATATTTTATTTCCTATTGCATTTCTCTTTTCTCAAAAACTGAGTTCAAGACTACATTAAAATAATACAAATCTAGCACAAAACCAGTTCAAAAACTCATTGAAGTAAAAAATGGACCTCACACTGCAGCCTCTTCTGAGAAGATTCCTATATTCTTAATCAAAACAGCAGATATTTTCAAATGGAGCATAAACAGACATTATGAAAGAAGAGGGACTGAAATTATTTAAAAATTAATATTTAAATATAACATATTTTACAATAAATACCAACACCTTTACACCTTTTACAGCACTTCAGGGGACCTAGTGGGCTAAGAGGGACAGACAAATCCCTTAAATAAATAATATTTCAATATTTGTTCATGTAAATTTTATTTCCATGCCATAAATTTTCATGATTTTATATATTTATTTATTTATTTATTTATTTATTTATTAAAAAGAAGAAGTGTGGACTTACCCAGATATGGAATAGAAAGAGATTGATTCATTCATCCGTAATTATCCATTTGTTAGCATAAGGAAAACCACACATTTTTATTCTTTTTCGAGTTAAACAGTGTTAGCTATACAGTTCATTTTGAATGGAATGCAGCGACCTTTGTTTTTCTGCAAACAAGATTGATTGATTGATTGATCGGGTTTGTAAAGACCCATTCTGTTGCTCTTCTTACATCATCGCCTTTTCCTGCCTTACACATGTGTTGAATCATAAGCAACTAAGGCTACTATAAAGAGAATAGAAAATAAGCAAATGTGACCTTTAGCTGAGTTTCAAAATGCCAAGTCTCTTTAGTCTGCTAATTAGAACATGAAAATAATGTGAAAATAGTGTGGTGAATATCAGCAGCTTCAACTGCATTACATGAATTGTATTATAAGTACAACTAATAATTGTTCAATGATAAAAGACAATTTGCAGTATCTATACAGGATGTACAGGCATGCATGTACATGCACAGAACTACTTTAAGTTGATACATGCGCATCTCCATGCTATATTGTTTCATCATAAGATTTTCATGGTAAAAGTCATTCAAAAGGTATTTATTGTGCCTCAGTCTGCACAGTACTAACAAGTGATAGTTTGGGTACCACTGCTGTTGTCTCGAAGAGATACTCCATCAGTTTCATTTCCATTACTGCTGCTATCCAATAGCTGTTCAGCACATTTAGTCTGGCTCCTCAGCAGAAGACTGTCTGACATGGAAGACCCTGCCAGCAGCACTGCTGCCATTAACATAGCTTCTTGCCTCATAGGGCCACACAATCCTACCACCATGGAAAGGTAGTGACATTGGTGGGACGATCCATCATAAACACAATGGATTCCTATTGATTTTTGCAAATGTATTTCTGTAATGAACTGAAAGATTAAACTACAGTAGGACCTTCTTATACATGAATGTTTTATATATGGATTCAAGCATCCATGGTTTGAAAATGTTCCAAAAAAGTATAAATTTCAAATATCAAACCTTGATTTTCCATTTTTTATAAGGGACACTATTTTGCTATGTCATTATATTTAATGGGACTTGAACATCCACAGATTTTGTTATACATAGGAGGTCTTGGAACCAAATCTCAACGTATAACAAGGGTCCACTGTATTTGAAATATAAATGCCACCCCCCCCCCCCGTGCCAGGACATGATTTGCGTAAACAAGGTCCTACATTCAATCCCTGGCATCTCCAGTTGAAAAGTTCTCGATGGGCAGCCTTGGAGAATAGTTAGCATACATGGAAAGGTATTCCCCATGTCCACATGCAGGAACATAGAATCCTTCTTGTATCAGGTTAAACCACAGAAACTCCCCCTCGGAGATGTCAAATGTAGATTTCAGATCTGCAAATGTAAGAATTGTCTCCTCCTGTTCATTTGTATACTAAAAATGCAGTCCTGTGGCTGTTTACTAAGAAAACAGCCCCAGTGTGTTCAATGGCGCTTACTCCCAATAAAGCAGTTTCACTTCGATTCTAATGTGCAATATTAATATTGAGTGATTCTTTCTACATGGTGCAGGTGTGAGCATTGAAGTAAACCTATAACAGAACAGTATTAAAAATGTAACTTTTCTAAGCTGTATAGGAATGGGAAAATATCAAGATATATGAACATTGAAAAGAAACCCACCCTCCCACCCTGAAACCCTACATATAAAACAAGATTCCTGACAGCTGGGAAACTGTACTGGGATGAATAATACAGGAGTGGTGTAGTGGGTTGAGTGTTGGACTACGACTCTGAAGACCAGGGTTTAATTCCCATCTCATCCATGGAAATCCACTGAGTGACCTTGGACAAGTCACATGCCCTCATGGCAAACCTCCTCTGAAAAAATCTTGCTAAAGAAACCCTAGCCTTAGGGTCAGCATAGGTCAGAAAAGCCTTTAAGGGACATAAGAAGAAGCATTCTTTTGCAGTATTCTTTACTTATTGGAACATCCCAAAGTGTTACAGAGTAATTATTCTGCATAGAAAAACACGTATTTGTGCAGAAAATAGGTTTTCTTTACAAAAACAATGTTTCCTGCAAAAGAACCTCTTTTTCTGTGCACAAAACTGTGTTTTATGCAAACAAACAAACAAAAACAAGAAAAGCCCCCATATATTTTTCTACACAGAATAATTCTTCTGCAGTACTTTGGGATGTTTGAATACAGGAGAATACTGCAGAGGAATATTTATTTTCTCTAGTAGTGGGGAGAAAAGTATTGTAATTACTTGTGCCTGCAAGCAAGGATGAAATAGTCAGAGATTTACAGCCCTGGTTGGGAGTATATGCTCTATCCTAAATCTATTTGCTAGTTTCAAATAGCAATCAATGTGCTCACATAAGTGTTGACTAACCAATTTCTTCTTGATTCAATAGGTCTACTTTATTTGAGACTACCAACTAAATTTAGGTCACTATTTTCAAGATAAACAATATCCACTGTGTTCATTTCTTTTGTGTACTTTTAAATAAGGAAAACATTTCTTGCTTCTGTGGTAAATTTAGCAATCCATCCATTGGATTACAGGGCTGAGATTCTACATCATTGTCTAAGTTGCATAACTTTAAGAAACTTTAGCTGCATTGCAGAGGCACAGTGAAACTCTGTTAGTGAATTGCAAGGATGCCTATCAGGGCATCAAGAAAAGTGCTCCAATTTGCACTTCTGATGTGCACTGGGTTCTGCTGATGCGTATTAGTCACTTCTGATGTACAACAAGTGCTCCTGTTTTGTTCCAGCACTCCCTATTTGGTGACTGGATGCACACTGGGGAGTGTCTCAGAACACATTAGTGCCCATTGTGCATCGAGCCATGGCACATCAGTCATTTTATGAGTATGCAATGAATGCCTATACATAGTGACATTGCAGGAGCACCTAGGTGAATATAGGTGTTGCAAAAACTGCTCAGTTCTATGTCCTGAACATGTAACTCCACTTACAAAAACACAAATTCCATACTGAATTTCAGGCCTCCCCCCACCCCCACTCCCCAATCTAGGTGAAATGATTTCTGTTGTGACACAAAACAAGCTAGCTCTTTTGCTTTTCCTTACACTTACTCAGATACAGTTGGCTCTCCATATCCATGGACTCCTTATTCACCGATTCAACCATCCATGGCTTGTAAATATTTTAAACAACTTATAAATTCCCAAAACCAAACCTCGATTTTGCCATTTTATATAAGGGACAACATTTCATTGTGCACTTCTATTTAATGGGATTTGAGCATCCACAGATTTTGGTACCTGTGGTGGTGGTTGTGGTCCTAGAACCAAATCCCAGTGGATACCAAGGGTCCAGTGTATATATTAAGATCACAACAGAGAGAGAATTTCTGCTGCTTCAGTCTTGTAGACCATGCTATATTTATTTAATCTTATTAGCATAGAGAGTACTAGATTAAGGCAGGCTGGATAATGCAATATACATATTTTGCGTTTGTTGTCTTATAGACACCTGAGAATGGTTAATGTGATGCTAAGATTTACTTTTTATTTAACCATTTCCATTTTTATTTAGTCTTATGCAAAAATTAAATCCCGTTTCTTGAAGATTGATGATTATAAATTCTGACACTGTGTGTAAATCTTTGTGCAAAGAAGTACTGTTTTAATGAATAAAGATGAAAGAAAAGACTAAGAATAATGTTTAACCCATTTTTATGCTCTGCTATTAATCAATGTAAGGGAGAGACACTGCACTTTAAATGGGCCATATATACTGAATAAAATGCTTGAAGGTATTGAATTAATCTATTGGATCACCAAAATTAATGTGGGGGCTCAAACAGTTCTCCAAGCTCATTCTAACATCATCCAAAGCAGTAAATCTCACATATTATTTTCATCTTTTGATGTGCCAAGGCTAGAATTTGCAGCATTAAAGCCATGTGCTGCAGTCATCATGCTTTGACGTCTACCTTTGAATAGATTAAAGTTCTTCAGGATTACATCCTTAAAAGCATCATTATTATACCCTTGAAATTATATGTTTTTTTTTAAATGTGTAATTTTGTGTAGTCCTGGAAATAGTGCCAGAAAAGTAGCAGAGGACTATTTGAAGACTTTCAAAGGGGAATAAAAAAAATGTAGATCATAAAATCAGGTCAGGGGATAAAAAAATAGAACTAAAATTACATATATTAATAGCTCAAGCAGACAATTTTTAAAAAAAGTAGTGGCAGAGCTCATTTTACAATGGGTATTCCTATTTACACAGACCCTACCACAGAAAAATGCTAACTTCCTCTTTTCTTTTGGATGTAGTTCAGTCTTGTACATGTTTGGCCCAAGTAAATTCCATGAAGTCCATTGAAGTTTACTCACAAGAAATCATCCAAGTGGGAATAAATGTTGATCAAGCTGTTTCACCAAGGATATGACTAAATCTTGACATATGAGTGCAGGGAGCTGTCTGTATGACTGATAAAGCAGCCTACCTATCTAAATGGCATGACACATGTGGTCAACATGGGAAGAATCCAGGATGAAGTTGCATTCCAGGGCTAAGCACAGGAGCTCTGGTTCAAGCTAGAAAAAGCAAATTATTGCACAAGCCTGCAGATTGTGTGCACTATTTCTGCTCATATTTCTGCCCACAAACTGATCACACATGCACATGAATAGTGAGTTGCACTGTCGACCCATTGCACCATTAACCCATTGCATACCTCATGAAGTGAAATGATGGCCAAGATGTTGTGCCACCAACATTACAGTAGATTTAATCATACCATTAACAAACTGTCCAGTCCAACAGTGGCTATGAGGGAAGGGAGGGGAAGGGAGTATGTATGGGATAGCCTCCATGACTGTGCTGTGGAAACGTAGCACTGGGTACACCAATGCACCATATGGGTGGTAAATTGCTTGTGCAATCGAGTGGGCTGTCATACAGCTGGTTGTTTGGGTGTTGAATGGGCTGTCAGGTAGGTGGATGAAAGAGGCAATTGGTGGCTGCTTGTGGCACATCTGTGCACATATGTACATATGTCTGGGCAGAAGAGAAAAAATAATGACACAGTGCATCTTATACCTGTGAATGTCCCATTTTCACCAGTCCATCTTGGTAGAAGAAAGGGAATGTTGCTTCCCATGGATATTCAGCCTGTTGTGGGAGCTGGCAGTGTGATCAGTGGGTTCTTCTTGTGAACTGGAAAACCCTAGAGGTAAACTTGCTTTCCCGCTCACAAATATTCATCATGATCCTTGAACTTTTCTAAGCTCTGGTCCTGTTCTTTCTAGAAATCATTATAGATGGCATTCAGTGACTGGCCAGATCTCAGCTTACTGGCATGTTATGCATGTGTAAGCCACCTGTCTACATTTTTGTTGATACTTAACATCTATATTCAATTCAAGGCTGCAGAAGTGTAGTTGCATATGCAAAGCTGTTGTAAATATGGATACATGTTCTCAAACGATGCATATTTCCATGTCCATGCTGAACAAGGCAGCAGTATATCTTCAGTTGTGCATTCAGTTGCTTTTCAATGCATTGGCAGTATTCAGACCGGCGCTTTGCGCCGGTCTGGATACATACTAGGGTTGCCTTAGGACATCCTTTATAGACGCCCCTCAACCCTAGCACGTAACCGCGGCACGGTAATGGCGGTGCTCTGTCTACATGGGCACCGCCATTACAACGTCACAGCCACACCACTTCCACACTGAGCGGCACTGGCATGACACACACGTGCCGCTGCAGGGCGCTTGTGGTGCCCTTTCAGCGGCACCAGAAGGAGCTCCGAAATGGAGCTCCTTCCACCGCTTGTATCGCTGGCACAGCGTTTACACAGCTGCGCCAGTGATACAAAAAAGAAAGGGGCCGAGCGGCTCCTTTCTCCCTTTCCCCGCCGCTGTCACAGTGTCCTTGGGGCATGAAGCCCCAAGGACACCCCTTTCCAGGCCTCGGAGGCCCTGATCCATCAGGAAAAGGGGCAGGTGCAGGCCACCCCAAAGGGGCGGTCTGTATTCAATCTTTGTTTGCTTTTTTAAGGAAAAAAATCCAGTCATACTTACTACTCATAAATCTTATCTAATTATATGTTGGCAGAACAGGAGTTATATTTTTCTCATCTTTCATTCCAAAGCACTGGGAATAGCCAAACTGACATCACTAAATGGATTTCATGATAAAGATTTGTGGCCATTAGGTCAAGTCAAATTTTTCAGTACATTGGATTTCCAATTTTTCAGAGGTTTTAAAATAGCTCAAGAAATGGTACCCTTGAGTCATTTATGTCCTTTGGCAACGAAGGCTCATATAACAAAATTACTTATCTTCCACATTCAGAGAGATTGAAGGCATACAGAGAGGCTTCAGTTTCCAGAAGGCTTTTTTTTTAAAGGAATACAAGATTTCAAAAAGACCTTCCTTATAATCTATCTGCCAAAGAGAGTTCTTCATGATCACTGAAAGAGCAGAAGAAAATCCCAACTCTAATAAATTAAATATCAGTTCTGTGAAGACTTTGACTGTCTAGAACAGTTGGTGGCATCATTTCTGAAACTGTGCTAAATACTGAAGGCTGAACATTTTGACATAAAATATTGACTTCTCCCAGTCCCAAAATACTTAGACTTTCTGTGCTAGTTTGGTGTTGTTTGGAGCCCTGTTCAATGGCACCAGTGTTGTCTGGCTAAAGCTTAAGGACGTATTGTATAAAGAAATTTATGAAAGCTTTCAAATATAATTTGAACTAAAAAAATGTTGGGTGCTAGTCATCAACTTTTCCTGGCAGCAGAAATGTCCTTCATCTTAGCTGAACCTTTTTCTAGGGATATACATTTTTACTTTATTTCATTTTGGCATGCAAGAATCAAGAACTCTAAAAGTTTTGTTCTACATTTCATTTGTATTCAAACCAAGTGTTTTTGCACCAGATACATGCTCTATTAAAATGTTTTTTACACACAAAAAATATTCACAAGATGTTTCCCAAACAGATTTTTTCCCTTTTAGAAATTGATGATTTATTACCAGTCTTGTTGAGGATGAAAATATGTGTGAATGTTCTTAACATCACTAGCTTTGGTCAGCTAATTGCAGAGATATGCCAACATAGCAACCTGTCAGCAGAACTGCTTTTCTGGCTAAGGTCTTACATCAAAAAGAGCGAAGAGGTAGAGAAAAGGCAGAGTGAGACAATGGCAGAATTACACAAGATCCTAAACTCCTTCTACCCAAGGATACTACCTCAATATATGCAAAGTTAGGCCAGGGTAAGGGTGGTCCTAAGTAATTTCAACACTTCATGGTGGCAGGGGTTGGGATTCACCACTGGCTGCATCTGCACAGCAGAAATAATTCCATGCATACCATGCAGCTGCGGACAAGTCTACATAGGGGCCACCAAATGCAGTGTGCAAACAAGAATCAAGGAACATGAGAGACACTGCAGACTGGGTCAGGTGGAAAAATCAGCAGTAGCAAAACACATTACAAACCATCCTGGGCACAAAATGCTATTCAAAAACACTGAAATTCTGGACCATGCCAACAACTATCAGGTCAGAATGAACAGGGAAGCCATTGAAATCCACAAACACTTGGCCAACTTCAACAGGAAAGAAGAAACCCTCAAAGTAAATAAAATTTGGCTACCAGTCCTGAAGGACACCAAAACCAGGACTCAGCAAATGCAAATGAGAAACCACTCAGGGCCAGAGGCTTTCCCAGCAAACAATGACCACCAATTAGCAGACACTAATCCTTTTTTTGCATATCCTCCAAACCTGAGGCCTGGCCATCAACAACAGAACAACACACAGATTAACATGGAAAGCACTCCTCCTCACCCAGGGTCACACAGGGGCTTTCTATACTGCCCTTTGGGACGTCCTCCAGACGTCCCATTTTAAAAAAGGGGCGTCTCTTTTAGACGCCCCTGGGCCTATTACGGACTCCGTCCGTACAAGATGGCGGCGCCCTTTCTACATGGGCGCCGCCATCTTTACGTATCGGACGCACAGCGTCCAGACACGTCGCGCCTCTGCTGACGTAGCGAGCGCGCCCCTGGCGCCTCGCTACGTCGCAAACGCGACGCAAAAAGAAGCTCCATTTTGGAGCTTCTTTTTTCGGTCCGCGCGGGAGTCGGGCCGTTTGAAGGCTCCGGCTCCCCCGCGGACCTTCTGGCGGCGGCGCCAGACCACTGCAAAGCGGCGGTCTGTACCCCGCCACAGTGTGTGTGTGTGTGTGTGTGTGTGTGTGTGTACACACACACACACATACACCCACTCTCTTCCAGTTTAGCATTCTCTGAAGATGCCAGCCACTGATGCTGGCGAAACGTCAGGAACAAACTCTTATAGAACATGGTCACATAGCCTGAAAAAAACACAAAAATATGGATGCTGGCCATGAAAGCCTTCGATTTCACATTAGAAATCATTCTGTTTGACATTGCTTTAACTGTCATCATTCAATGCTATGAAATCCTTTGTAGTTTGTTGTGGCAACAGAGCTCTCTAACAGAGATGACTAAATATCTAACAAAACTATAAATCTCAGAATACCATAGCATTGAGCCATCGGAGATAAAACAGTTTCAAACTGCAGTATTTCTGCCGTGCAGATGCAGTCACAGCTTCAGTTACTGTCTTGGGGGATCACAAGTAATTGGTTTCTTTTGCCAATTAGAACTGCATTCTTAATTAGGTGGCAAAACCATCTTAAGTATTATCATTATTATTAAGTATTATTATTAATTGTAATTAATCATATTTAATACCAGATAACGAAGAACTGTTCTGTTAAGGGATGTAGACCTATCATAAAAAATGAAGTGCTTTATTCTATTCTACAAACCATTCCTTTAACAAACTCTTTTAATTTTATTTCCCTTTTAAGCTTGGTTATAGCAATGGTGCCATATAGCCAACCAATTAGTGTTCCATAAGGTATAGAGAGTTTATTTTGTTAGTGGTTAAGCATTAAGGAGCATAGCATAACACAACATAAAGTGAAAGGTCCATCTGACTACTTTTAAAGACATTATGGCATGGAGTACGACGGATGCAAGTTGCTTGCCAGAAAAAAGATGGTCATAGGAAAGAGATATCTGTGCTGTTTTGTTTTGGGGCCATATAGTTTTGCTGTTTTTAAGCTGTTAACACTGCTTTTGGACACTCTACATGCAGTCTTCCCAGTTGCCCTCATCTCCTCCACATTTTAGGAAGTGTGAACAGCTGAGGAGCCAATGAAGACAAGCAGCAGGATTTTAAAACCATAAATCAGGAAGAGAGTATACGCACACACATTAAGAGAGTAAATCCCATCCCACTAATGTCACTGAGTTTGGTGTCACCCAGTGTAAGTGCCCAGAAAGAGCTGAGGTGTGTGTGTGTAGACTGTCATGCCCTCACTCCCTCTGCATCGCTTGTCTACTCCCTGGCCATCCACTCACCACCTGGCCAGACCACTACTCAGGGTGGTGCTGTGGCCTCTGTAGGGGCTGTTTAGGGTCTGGCACAGCTGCTGTATGAGTGAGAATGGGAGATTATGTCCTTTTTGCTAGCCTAGCCACCATGGCAATCCCACCAAGTGGTGCATCCAACCAGGCGTAAACCTTCCTCTGTGATGTCACCTGTTATGCTCTTCAACCTCCTTCACCTCCTAGTGACACCCCTGTTCCTTCCTAAACACTTACAACTCTGACCAATGTATTGGAATTCATCCTCTCTCTGCCTGATGAAAAAGACAGTCTTTCAGATGTCTGCACCAACTTCCAAGTTGTTTCACTGCCTCCAGCCCAGGACTACCTCTAAATACTTGGAAGTTTTGTAGCATCCAAATGCATATTGTGCAGTTGTAAATATGTTATACTTTCATAAATAATGTATTAATACACAATCAGGTTGTCTTAGTTATGCAAACAAATGGGAAGCACCATAAGGACATAAATCAAGTATGAACTGTTAACTGACACTGTATTCAGCTCATTTTGATTTATATCTCTCAGAGCATTCTAATTACAACATACAGGATTTTAGAAGTTTTTCTTTTGTGTGTGGCTGAACATTTTTCAAAATCCCAGAACTATAATTATATGTGTGAGATATTACTTGTAAGAATTTGTGTTCTGTTCCCCCCCCCCCACACACACACACTCATCTGCCATAAAAAAGTAATGGAAAAGCTCAGAGAAGAGTTGTAACTTCAATTATGGTATATGTGCAGTAGATCTTTACATTATATGTCACTGATACCACAGTACATATAAAGCAAGCATTCTGTTAACATTACAATTATGCTGCTGCTTAATTTCTCTCTAGTGTCAGTTTAAGCACCTATTGCCAAGATGTCATTCAATTTCTAAATGGTTATCAATGGAAATTACTTAAGTAATCACTTAACTTTTTTGTATATACACTTAAAAACAATTATAAATATCATCATAATAGTATGCCCATTCTTTAAATTAGAAGCTTAGATTAATTTGCGTTTTGAACACAGGACTAGAAGAGTAAAGGCCAACATTCTGGCAGAAGAGCTCACCCAAGGGAGAAAAGAAGTCCATTTGTCACAGCATGTGATTTAGTCTACATACATACGCAGAACTTAACATGTTTTATTTTGTGATTGGTTACAAGAAAATAAAAACAGAATTAAGTTGCAAGTCCGATTATAGGAGCATAAAAGCTGAAGAAATCCCAGTATGGAAGAGAAAGCAAAATTGCCATGAGAACTAATCATAACTCATACTCTTTACCTTAAAATAAAATGCATCACCCTAACATAACCTAATTTTTAAATGTTTGTGGAAAATTTCTTATCTCCTCCCCTTTCAGTCAGCTCAAATCCTGGGAAATCCTCTCCAGACAGTTGGTTGGCTATCATAGGGATGGAAATAATTTTCCAAAATAATCAGATAATGGTGGAAAAACATGACAAAAATCTTTGTACTTCGGAATGTATTCTATACATATCCTACTTTTATTCGGAAAACACCATTGCTCTGTCTTCTACTGTTTTCTTGGGGGGGGGGATGCTGTGTGTTAATTTTGTGCAGATAAGTCCCAACTACAACATTTTTGGTGTAGGAATCAGCAATTTATGCAAAGAAAATTGTTTTCTGTGCAAAAATGCATGTGCAAGTTTTGTACATAATAACTTGAACTACAACTTGTCTTTGAAAACCATGCAGTTTTCAAATACTTTTTTACAGGAGGAGGAAAATTGCCAAATTTATTTATTGCTTCTCTTCAGAACAAAATTAGCAAATAATTGCTCCAGTAAATCCTGACTAAAGGGTTGGTGAAATAGGGCAAGAACTGCCCAAAATTGGACCTAAGTGTTCAGTTAAGTTAAGGAAATTGACATAAGAAAAGGTGCCCTCTATTTGGTCAGGAGAGTTGCCCAATCTACCAGAGGGAGCCTTTCAGGAAAAGTAGGTGGCTGCATTAGGGAGAAAGAACAGAAACTTTTCCCCCCAAAACCTATTAAAGTTAGCTTACCAAGAATCTAGTCAGAATTGTTATCTTGAATCTGGCCATTTTCCTTACATATTTTTTTTTAAAAATCCTATGTTTTGCATTCTATTTATGGAGGCATTCAATATATTTTGAAGTTCTTGTCAAAGGCAAGACACAGCCTCTCAAATTTCATAGGTAACTTCAGCATAGAAAATACATGCTATTCTGTCCTGTCATGTTGCGGTTAAAGTTGAGGAGCCCATCATTAAAACAAAAAGAGTTTAGGGACCCATTGAATGCACCAAACCTAGTTACTTATACAGGTTCAACATCAGATTTTTAAATAGAGCAGTAGTCAAAGGGAAGCCAGCATGGTGTAGTAGTTTGTGCATTAGACTAGACTTCTAGAGACAAGGACCTTATCGCACAGAAACGTAAACGTTCTAGGGACGGAGAGGACTCTCGTGTGCGCAGCGCGACTCCCAAAAACGGATTTTATCGCACACGCAAAGTCCTCAGAGCGCCCGTTCCATCCCCCGTCGCGCACCCGTTCGGTCCAGTCCTGACAAGCGCCATTTTTGTTGCCAACGGAAGGTAATTCCGTCAGGCAAAATCACGCCCGGCAGGACGGGTTCGAATGGGTGCGCGACGGGGGACGGAACGGGGCCTCTTGGAGGACTTTTGCGTGTGCGATAAAATCCGTTTTTGGGAGGTCGCGCACGCACACGAGAGTCCTCCTCCCGTCCCTAGAACGTTTACGTTTCTGTGTGCGATAAGGTCCCAGGGTTCAAATCATGCTCATCTATGGAAACCCTGGGAAATTCATAGTCTTTCAAAGGGCAGAAAAGGGCTACCCATGTATGAACAAATCTTGGCAAGAAAATATTTGATGGAAGTGACAAGAACAGCAGCAGCACAAGCACTCAGATCCCTCTACCTGAAGATATTAACTTCTCAATTTTGTTTTCTTTCAGGTCTGAACTTTTTAAATCTTACCCCCTCTCCTGTTGGGGAAGAGAGGAAAGCACATTGTTGAGTTTTTTCTTATCTTTGAAGGTGCCACAACTCTTGAGTTCCAGAATTCCCCTGGAAGGAGACTAAGGTTCTGTATTTGTCTGACTAGCAAGCAAATGTCCTTGTATTCTGAGCCGCTTTCCCAATCCTTCTATTGATGTACTGATATATCCTGTTTATAATCTATTTTCATGCCCTAACAAGATTTGTTTTTATTTGAACACTATTGGGCCCAAACAGACAGGTCAAAATACAGCTGCTTCAGGTCACTTTGGAGGTATGCTGTTTAAATGACATATTCATCTTAAGAGGCCAGAAGCTGCACAAAAGCTGCGCTCCAGACTTTAGGACTGGAGTGTGGCTTTGTCATGGCTTCCGGCATCTTAGGATGCATGCAGCATTTAAACAGCATACCTCCAAAGTGATCTGAAGCAGCTTCATTTTGGTCTGTCTGTTCAGGCCCTATTATTGCTAGCTGCATTGAGGGCTATTTTATGCCCCCCCCCAATTGGGATACAAATTTAATAAATTTACCTTTTCTTAATGTAATAACAATGGTTTTTTTTAAAAAAAGAGTTGCCTATTTGCTATTCTGTCCATTTACCTGACACAACATCCCTCTAACAGTACAGCATTATTAACAATTTATTAAAACAGCAGTTCCCAAGCCACTTTTTCAGGATTAGTTCTGCTTACTTGAATAGGAAACCTGTGGAGTTAATAGGGAGAGAATTGCTGTCCTAGAAGGCAAAGGGATATTGATCTATCTTATCCAGCTATTTTTTAGAAACAGTGATAGGAGAATGCTGTCCATAAGCATTGGGATATATCATTCTCACACAATATTGAAATGAATATGAAATAAGATTTTTTAAAAAAAATTCCCAAACCTATACTGGTAATGCTCTAACAGCAAAACCCATATTTTCATAATACTTTTATTAAGTCAGTTAAAAATTAACAAAAATCACTGCAAACCTCCAAGTCAATGTGCACTCAAAGTCACCTCCAGCACATACAACCTGCAATATCAAAATTCGTTTTCAGTATTGTAATTTAGACAATATAAAGACTGCTCAGAAACCCTCTGTTATCCGCACATTGTGGTTTAAGCTTTGCATTGGATAGTCAGTTTGAATTTTTGAGGAGGTGAGAATCCAAATGTATTGCTTTTTCTTGAGATATTATCATCCCATCCTTGCCATTGCATCTTAATGCAACAGAAAAAGGACATACATTTAAGATCTGTCTCTCCATCTCCTTCCTTGCATCAGGAGATGAGACATAAAGTTTTGTTAGGTTGAACTATGTTCCATCTCTTCTCTCATTGCTGCACTCCTTTTTACTTGTTGCATTAACCATGTTTGGAAACGGCTAATGGGGCAGGGCAGTGGCAGTGGAACATCCAATTATGCATCTATAGCAAGATTCAGATTGATGATATGATTCTAGGGGATCTCCAAGAGGTCTCATAAGAAGACCTCCAACTCCAGACTCCCTTCCCCCAAATATCTGGTACATATAAAAATCTTGGGGTTCCCCCAAGCTTGCAACATTTAGTCTTATGCCACTCTGACTGGAAAGGCCAGTTAAGTATAGTAAGACTCCCTTATCTATGGAGGATACATCCCAACACCCCCCACAGATGACAGAAGTCATGGATTGTACCAAACCTCATATTTTCAAACTGCAGAAATATAGTCTCCCTCATGCTCATTTGCTGCTTCACAGATGGTAGCAGACCAATTTGCAACCAACCTCTTTCTTGTAACATCCTCACAACATGTGAAACATCAACATGCAGCCCAAGCATACCATAGAATCACACTGGGGTACTTAGAGATGCCAAACAGTTCTAAAAGAAAATGGAAATGTTTGTGGTCTTCTCTAGGTCCTCCAGTATATTTCTATGATATGTTTGGGCTGGACGTTGACCTTTTACTTGTTGTGAGAGAATGGCAAGAGGAAAGTTGAGAGTGGAATGGATTCCCCATCCTCCATTGGGCAGCAAGTCAGCAGGTGAGGGGATATTTTTTCCAGACTGCAGGTAAGTGAAACCATGGATAGCCAATCTCCAGATTTTTTTGGGGGGGGTCTTACTGTACTGAAATTACAGCTAGTATATAATTAGCAAGAGCCAGCATAGTCTAGTGGTTTGAGTGTTAACTACAGTTCAAAACCCCACTCGGCCATGAAACCAACTGAGTAACCTTGGGAAAATTTTACTCTCTCAGCCTCAGGGAGACTCCTCTCTAAACACATCTTACCAAGAAAACTTCATGATAGGATCACCTCAGGGTTGCCATAAGTCAGAAATAACTTGAAGGCACACAGCAGCATAGAAGTAATATATTAGAAGAATATTTGAAAACCAGTTGGATGAGAAATCAAAATGGATTGCTCCCCGGTTTGAACCAAAATGTCACACATGTTAATAATAAATAATAGTTGTTGCTACTGTTGTCTGCCTTGAAGTCAAACCTATCACAGGGTTTTCTTGGCAAGCTTTATTCAGAAAAGGTATGCCATTTGTTTGCCCTCACCCACCCACAAATAGGCAATCAGAAATTGTAGGAACTGAGCATGTTCTTCACTGGGGTGTTCTTGGGGTAGGAGTTAGTAAAATTTGTTGTTATTGTGTGCTTTCAAATAATTTCTGACTTATGGCAATTCTATCACAGGGTTTTCTTGCCAAGATTTGTTCAATGGCAGTTTGCCTTTGCCTTCCTCTGAGGATGAGAGTGTATGACTTCCTGAAGGTCACCAGTGGATTTCTTTGGTTGAGTGGAGATTTGAACTATGGTTTTCCAGAATTCTAGTCCAACTCCCAAACCAGTACACCAAAAGCCTTTTAAAACATTTTTGTTGTTACTGGATTAATGTTGCTTGTAAAACTGATATATATTACAAACAACATTAAACCAGTAACATATATACTTTATTTGGGTCAAAGTGCTTCAGTTAAAAACTACAAGTAGTGGAATCGGTGGACTGTCACCTTGTGGTTGTATAACTGGATCATTAATTGACATTAAAATGGACTTGTCATTAGGCAAATTTTAGTGATTGGAGAATTTTCCAATATTCCTTTTAAAGGGGTTAGCTCTCTGTTTGACCTTATTTACCACAGGGGTATTGATTCTAAAACTGAAGGTTAGGTGGGGTCAGCTGGCAAGCAGTTTCAGAAAGAATTTAAGATATGAGCTGAATTTATAACAAGGAAATTTAAGAAAATACAATTCTGTGCGTACAGGACCAACATTCAGTTATTCAGAATATTATTGAATACAGTACCATCCTTGAGACATTGTTGATATTGTTGTAAGCCGCCCTG
>NC_056525.1:213380699-213414051 GCF_019175285.1 Sceloporus undulatus | reverse complement strand
ATTATTATTATTATTATTATTATTATTATTATTATTATTATTATTATTATATGTTAATCTTATCACTAGACATTTGATTAATACATATTCATCTTGATCTATGAGTAATGATCTACAAGGTGAAATAGACTGGACCAGCCACCTGCCTATGGAGAACAATCTTGGCTACAGATATTGGTCTATGATCTTTTTGTAGGTGTTCAAATATTGCAGTATTGGCATACACATCAAAACATAAGATAGTAGTGTGAAGGCTTCCAAATTAGATGTCTCACTACTAATCAGCTGTCAGGTGAGCTAGAGGTGCCTGGATTCAATGGCTGTACTGCTTCTTTTCCTCCAGGCCATGGAATTGATTTCATAAGAACCTTTGCTTGAAAATATCTCATGACATCAATTTGCCATTAGAATTGTTTTAAAGATCCAAAGATCCTCCTCTTCCCTCATCTGCTAGTGAACTACTGATCAGCACTTTGAAATGGTTGTGCTATCCAGTTGATCCTGGAGAATTCAAACAGAACAGCAGATCTCTATCCTGAGAAAAATCCCTTAGGCCTTTACTGAAACAAACTAAAAAGCAAACAAACAAACAAACAATAATGATCACCACAATTATCATTGCCATACTGCAGGAATATATGTCTTTGCTTATCATATTTTGGACATAAGAGATTACATGTATCATTGGAAAAGATTGGAAAAGATGGGTCTCTTCCATCATTGGAAATTATGCTTCGTAAAGCTGAAGGCAATAGGAAAATAGGAAGACTACATTACACAGGGATTGACTCAATCAAGGAAGCAGGGTCCTGGGTTAGGATGATGTGAACAGGGCTAATAACAGTGTCTCTTGTAAGTCTCTCATTCAGAGTGACCATATATTGAAGCTGACTTGATGGCATATAAGAACAATAACAACATCAGGAAGAAATCAGAAATTTTCTTCTGCTGAATTACATTATCAGAGTTTTTGTGTATTTGTGGTGTGCTTCTCCCTTTTGAGACTTTTGGCACAAAACCTGCAGAAAAGAGGAGAGGCATCATTGAGCTTTACACTTTCATTGAAGAACAAAAAAAGTTTACAGCCTTGTTGCTGAAACTTTTCAGCAAGGTGTTGCCATGTGCCATGGAATTATTTCTCATCAGGGGTGAGAAAATTTGTGAATGTTCTTTATACCTCTGCCATCATCTCCCCAATCATTGCCTTTATTGTTGGGTTGTAGCTCAATTATTTGCAGAATAAAATACTCAGATCTAATTAGACTAATCAGAATGTTATGAATAAACATTAAGTGAATTACTATTGAAGAATGAGATCTAATAAAGAAAATTATAAAGATGAATACACTGAATAAAGTAATCTGGGCAAGTCTATCACCAGACTTCTGTTGCTTTGTAATAATTGTGTTTATGTTTAATAAATGGAAATATTGAATACCACACTACTAATACTAATAGTGCTGTCTAGTCAATTCCTCTTTCAAAAACATGCAAAGTTATATGCTTGAATATTAAGCTATCTAGAGGATTTCCCAACTGCTATTGGAATCAAAAGGCAGATTCAGGTAGAATTTGGTTTCATCTGGCAGAGCTGTTTCGGTAGTCTTGATTTTGTTTGATATTTTCATTGCAGCTACTTCTATTGCTAAACAAAACAAAACAAAACAAAAACAAGCAAGCAGATTTAAATTTGTCTTTCTCAGATTTTCAGTTCAAGGGAACTGTTGAATATTTTCATCCTTTTTTGTGTAATTTTTGTATTTTTCTAAAGGTCATGCACATAACTCTACTGCCACCCAGTAAAAATAATGCAGTAATCCATGCACATTCCTGATTTGGATCAGAAGATCCACACTTCCTCTTGCAAATGGATGTTTTATGTATGCTTCCCAGGTTGGATCTTGTAAACTAGATCAAGAACTGCATAAATACTTATGCTCCATCAGTTGTGGGTGAAGAAGAAACAGCATTAGATCCCTCTTTCACTCCTTTTTGTGGAAAATGAAAATGTTAGTTTGCACTTAAGCATCCCATCAAATTGATATTGATAGAGCCTGATGGTGCAGTGGTTAAATGCCAGTACTGCAGCCACAACGTTGTGCATTCAATCCCAAAGGACTCCAGTTTGACAGCCCTCCATCTTTTCCTTAGATAGTGCTTAGTTCACTATGAAGCGGTATAGAAATGTAAAATGCTGTTGCTATTGCTGTTTGGCTTTGTGGATGCTCCTTATCAACCTGTTGCATAGTTCTGAAAATGTGTGAATGCAAAAGTCCACTGAACCACTTGATCTGAATAATTTTATATCAGATGGATTACAATGAAATGGATCCAGACTAATCTAGGTGAATTTAGGACCCACTGAAATAAATGAACCCAACAAATGGTTGTCATGTTTGTGACTTAAACAGGTATAAATCCAATTTATGCCTGAATAAAGTGTAATCTGCACTGCAGATAATAGTGAAGTTTGACACCACTTTAATTTAATGCTATGGAATTCTGGAATTTTAGTTTTGTCAGATATTAGGCTCTTCTGTCAGAAACCTTTTGTGCTATAACAAACTGCAAATCCCAGAATTCCATAGCATCGAGCCATAGTAGTTAATGTTCTGTCAAACTGCAATATTTCTGCAGTGCAGATTAGACCTCAGGCTTTTCTTCTTCTTTTATTTAACCCCCCCCCCCCCCCCATCAGATGTTGAAATTCCCTACTAACGTCACACAATGACCAAATTCCTCCAAACCCATTTTTTAGCTGCTGTACCTCACTAAATGCCAATTTGTTGGCTGGTAGAGTGTGGGGAATAGCAGAGAAGCATCCCGCTATGTTACAGCTGAGCACACAGTACTGACATTAGCCTCTAGGATCTCCTGGACCCCTGAGAAGTCTCTGAAGATGTTTGGACACTACTGACCTACTATTAATCTTTGCGAATAAATCCACTTCAGTACAAGCCATGCTTGTCTTTCATCTACCACCTAGGATTATCTCTTCCCTTTGCCTGTAGTCTGCAGTGTTTCTCTGTTTTGGTTTTCAAGAGGATGAACATGACACCTGAGAGAAATAAATCAAACTTCCAGGATGATTTTGTTTTCATCTTAATATACTTTAAAGAGGAAGCCACAGGAGAACTTGGTAGTACATTGTGAAATTGTATTCTGACACCTGTTGTGCTTTCTTGACCATGTCATACATTAGTGCTAATTCAAGATTTCATTGATTGAAAGTAAGAAAAGACAAGAACCTAGGCATTGTGAAGAGATTTCCCCCCTAAATGTTGTAATTCACTTTGTGAGAGTTACAAGCTTTAAAAGCAAGTCCTATGTCACCTTGAGCCAGCTCTGTGTGGGTGTCCATGCTTTTACATGGACTGTGTACTGTTGGAAGCAGTGGTTGATTTATGCCTATTTACCCTGTGAAAGTTTAGTGTTATAGCTATTGATCTTTTTTGATACATTAGGGTATTGAGATCATTTTTAGTTGAGTATAGTCACAAAATTGCTCCAAAAGATGAAATACTTTCTTTCCTGTTCTTTCTCATAAGTGGAGAAATCTGGTTCTATTCTCGTATGTTACAAATGTTGCAGCTATCTCAAATGGATCTCTGATTAGCCAAAGATAAATGAGCAATTTTGCCTGCTGGAGTGGCAATTAGTAATCTGGCACTGGTCTGTTTCTCATTTTAGATTTGGTACCTTTCAACTTAATAAAAGGAATAAAACCTTTACTTTTTATCTGTCGTTGGGGCTTTTCAGTGACATAGACCATGAATAAAGTATTAATGTGCTGCACTGTTGAAATTGCTGCTTTTTCATCTTGTAATTGAAAATAATGGAACACCATAACATACCGTTAGAACTAATTATAGGAGCTCAAGTTACTGCAACAAAATCCCTGCATAAGTATCTCACTGGGGAAATCAGAGTGTCGCCTGAAATATATACTCCTGATCTAACACTAATATTGAAACTTCCCATTCCTCGCCCTGTGAAAAAGAAACTAAAACTTAAAATTCCCAACCTTGGCAAGTTTTGCATTCAAAATCTAACTCATTCACAAAACACGCCTATAAAGGGAAACAGTATTATCCCTGTATGTAGGTGGAGTGTGGGTGGACTTGTTGCTATTAGAAAAATTACTTACCTTTGATCACTCAGAAATTAACTATTAAACTGGTAACCTCCTGACTTATGCCAAAAAGCAAAACAAAATACCCCAAACCATATTCTGGAGTCAAAATGATATCCTAGTAAAATGTTTATGATTAGTCCTTGTGTTTTTTCATTTTAAAAAATCAGTAGCAGCTGCAGGGAGCTGATCTGGATCAGAACCATATCAAAGGGGATTTGGCTCTGAAATAAAGGGGGATTTGACCAGTTGCACCACGGTTGCTATTTTGGCGGCTGTTTTGTAAAGAAAAGATTTTTAAAAACCCAACACACAGCATCCAGTCATGTGATTGATGTTGAGCCTGACCCAGTGCCAGTCCTGTACATGGACCTTATCTTTGACTATGTAAAAATTACAAGCATTAGATGGAATCTTGTTATTATGTAAACCCTGTTTTTGTAGTTCATAATGTTGTACATGTGGTTATGCGGTCTAGAACCTTCCATATGTTCTGTCCTTTGAGTGAGTGGGAATCTACAATAGCACAATGGGAGAGTGCATAACTTACTTCCTATTGTAGATCACATTGTCCAGTGGTGTGATCCAATATCTCCAACATAGCTACACTTGTGGTGAACAGAATTCCAGACATGGCTAGAGAAGCATCCTTTATACTTTTTGTGTAATATACAAATCACTGGATAGATTGATATTTTGATATGATATGATATTTGCTTGAAATTGCAAGCTTGACAAGTAGTTTGCCTTAAAATAGATAGAAAATAATAATGATTAAACCCCAATAACTGGAGACACTTTAAAAAGATGCAATAATTAAAACAAGTAAAACCATTTTACAACCATTATAAAAAATAAAACAGTGAACATAATCACTGGAACATAATCAGAATGGCTATATAAAGAGATATATTTTAAACAGAAAGTAGACCAAGTCTACTAAAGGTTATGCTACAGTGTATTTCGCTCAGTTAGTCTCAAAGGTACCAGTCTTCTGGACAAGACAGTTCAAAAAGTTTGATGCCATCGTTGAAAAGGCATGCTTTTGTGACATTACCAGAGAGTATTGTATTGATTTTAGTATGCAACTTTGAGTATAAGTGGACACAATAGAGCAACTATGTTCTACTGATTAAAAAAAAAAGAACAGAAATAATCACTGACAGTGAAGTTCACTTTTAAATAAAGTATTATACCTTTTAAATTATTTTACTGCTTTGGGCCCTTGGGGCTGGCATTGCCTTGTGCTGTCAAAGTTAGAAGGCTCGCTTCAGTCCTTTACAGTCACTGTGGTCTAGGTGTTAGAGTCTGTCACAGGTCCAGTACATCACAGCCGTCAGGGTACATTAGGATTCACAGAGATCCATGAAAGAGAAGTCATCACCACAGATGGATCCAATTTAGACCTTGAAGTAGAAGCCAGACTAGTTGGTCCCTGGGTTTGTCTACACTGGCCTGGGAAGGAGCGAAAGGACAGGTCCAACGCCATTGGGCCTGAAGAGGAAGAGCCCTCCCCTCCCTCTTTCCAACTGTCATCTTCTGGCCTTAGAGGGAGCAAAAGGACAGGCCCAATGCCACGGGGCCCAGCCTCAATTAAGAAAAAGAGCCCTCCCTCCAGTCCATCTGCCTTGGTCCAGGCTTCAGAGGGAGAGAAGAATGCTGGACCTGATCCCCTCCCCCACTTACCATTCCCTTCTTTTGTGTCATGTCTTTTTAGATTGTAAGCCTGAGGGCAGGGAACAGTCTATTGTCCCCTCTGTTGTAAGCCACCCAGATTCCCAGTGATTGGGCGGCATATAAAGAAATCCTATTATTATTATTATTATTATTATTATTATTATTATTATTATTACTACACTGGCCAACCCTACCCGATTTACCCTGTGTCTGTTACAATATGTTTACTCGATGCACAGGCTGATTGGCAGCAAATCTTCCCCTTATGGCACTTAATCCTCTTTTTAAAACTCCCAGGTTACTGTGGATTTTTCTAGGAAAATCTGGAATTTCCTCAGTGTGGACAGCAGGGATCAGGCCAGATTCAGGTGCATGGCAAGCATTGCTGTCATTAAAGGGCCAGTGCAACATACCACCTGCTCCTTTGCTGAGCCTGGCCACAAGTGGGGAAGGGAAATAATCCTTCTCCCTGGTCCACTCTTGCAGAGCCCTGCTGTTGACACATCACTTGTCTGGTGTCAGAATGGCACACCCAGCCATGTGATCAGTAAGGATATGTTACTGTACCACCTCTTTGTTGATCACATGGCTGGAAACTCCATTTTTGGCCTCACCAGAAGTAACATCTCCAGCAAGACTTTTCTGTCAGGAAGCTGTTTTTATGACCAGTGAGGCAACAGCAGTGGTGGCCTTGAGGGCAGGGCACTGGTCCTGACGTGTGTTGGCCCAACTGACTATCTGGATAGTAAGGTGACTTTGCCTTGTTGTCATTCTGATGTATATGGTACTCTTGTAGTTGATCTGGGGCAGCTCCAAAGCAGAATACTCCTGGCTGCATCCGATTTTTTTTTTTTTTTTTTTTTTTGGCGTGGATGCATATGTGCCTTCTATTTTGTTCTAACAGAGCCCAGATTCAGACTTAACTTCAAAATAGGAAGTTGGCCTTATTGATCCTGGCTAGTCTTACCTTCACCCTGTGAGAGACCCAGGATATTTAATCTGCCACAGACTGTGAAAGATAAGTAGGGTCGATTATAGTGCTCTTGGTGAGACTTCTCTCAGTCCTAGGTTGATAATGTAACTTTTTCAGGTGAGAAAGAGGATAATCCCTAAGGTCTCCTGGATAACTGCATCTTGGAGAGTTGGGGGTCTCCCTGTAGTTCAGTTTTCTCTAAATTTCTATGTTCCTCCTGATAATGGTAAGCTTGAGTGTTAAAGTAGTTTTTGGAGAGCAACAGTGTTGTCTGCCTATTACAACTATTACTGGAGAGACAAGGCAAGAGTTGAGGCAAGGATGAATAGGAGAAATGAAATCAAATTGGCTGTTATTCCTCCCCACTGTCTGCTTCAGAACCCAGCAATTGCTTGCTGTCCAGACTGTCTTCCTACCCGGTTTCTCAGCTAGACTGCTGATGTTCCTGCAGCTGATAGTAATATATATATATATATTGGAAGTTATTTTGTTCTCAGTATACTTCTATGATCATAATTTCTTTCTTTTCTAAAACCTTCATTGAATTTTTTGAATGAAAAAATTATTTTAAAATTATTTTTAATTCTCCACCAGATATTTTTTTCCAGTTGGAAACCTATCTTTTACACTGCCACTGATAACTTAAATATTTTAAAAAATAGCAGTGAGAAGCCGATTCCCTTGGGGCATCATTCCTACCATATTTCATTGTGAATAGACAAAGTGGTCTTGTTTGAGAAGCAATTAAAAAGGGGTGACATCCAATCAGCTTCTCATTACTTTTAATGGCAGACCAATATGACTTTTGCCATCTATAATGGTCTTGCTCAGTACCAAAATAGCATGAAAATTTGTCTATATAATACTCCTGAAGGATTTAAAAAATGTCAGCCAAAAGTTGTCCATGTTCAAAGACAAGGGGAGCATAACACCGTTTAAATCCTGGGTCAAATTTTCAGGGAGTTAATTAGTTTGCCTCCTCTCCTCTGAACTCTTATTTGAATTGATAAAGACATATAACTTAAGGACTCTGCATTCAAATGGCATGAAACAGGCAAAAAACTGATTTAATCCATGTTATAATTTTACTTGCTCAGTGAAGTTCAGAAGAAATTATACTTGGAGTATTATCTTAATGTAAAGGTGGACGAATCAAGTTTCTGGGCAATATTTTGTTTAGTTTTATTTTTCGGTAGAATCCTATAATACATGGGAGTAAAGTAAAAAATAGTGGCATAGAAATGGAGGAAGCTGTATGCTCAGAATCTAGACCTGAGCACAAATTTGCTTCCAGTACCAGAACTGAACTCAGTCTTTTCACACAAAAATCTGTTCTTGGATCCCCCTGCCCTGACAACCCCTACTTTTGTCATGTCAGTAGTATAATTAGGGGAATAAGTTGTTACTGTTAAACAACTGGTAGTCAGAAATATTTCCTGATCTACTGCAAAGAGTAAAAAATCTATTAATAGATGCTCATCTAACTTCTGCCCCCTCCAGGTATGATGATGTTGATTATTGTGTCATTTTAGATAAAAGCTCTTACATGTTATCTACTCTTGCTCTCCATGGTTGATTGCCTCTGTAGCTCAGCTCAGCTTAGATGAATGACAGATATCAGGCTGAAACATAGGAAAAATTGTTTGGGTAGTATGTCCCAGCCCTCTGCTCTGAACTGTTTGCCCTTCCTGAATTCACACTAGCTTGGCAAAAATGTGCTAGCCATGGACATTTGCTTCATTCTTATCAGCTCTTTGTGGGAACCTGCATTATCAAGGCCATAAGAAGACACAGGTCCTATACAGATCGACCCGAAAGGCCAGCCTGTGGGTGGAGACAGGGCACAGTATCCTGATAATGGACTCTGCCCTCAGGGCGTCATAATGCCATGCTCCCTTCCAGATGGTGAATGGCATTATGCCATGCCTCCGGCACTACATCCACATGATGCAGTTCCAAAGGGGCACCATACAGCCACTCTTTTTGCAGCCCCTTTTTGCGCTCTCCAGATGCCAGATTGGGGCCACAATGTGAGGTTGCTGCAGCCCAATACAGCCAGGAAATAGGGGCCATTTGTAGAGCCCTATAGTCAGCTTAAAAATCTCTGGCCAGAATCCTATTAGTTAGTTCCAGCTAGAGTTGACCCAATGAATCTTGTTGAATAAACCAACACAGAGATAAAACTCATTGGTTCATTGAGTATACTCTTGTAGGAGACTGAACAAGATATAGCTCTTCCTAGTCTCAGGCCCATAACATTACCAGCCTGTCTCTAATAAGAATAAGAATATTCATAATTATTTGGTTCCATGTCAAATAATGACAGTTGATAAATCTCATGAAGAAAAAAAAATAGACCAGTGAGAATTTTGTGTCATTTTCTGCTTGTATTTGACTATCTTAAAGTATTGTGGAGAAAATATAATATGTGGACCTTTTGTGGAAAAAGTCCTGTTTTCTGCCCATAAAACTGGTTTCTTGTGCAAAACACCCCAAGCCAAAACTACCCACCCTCCATAAAACAGAACCCAACTCCCACTGTTTCCTTTGTAGGTGACCTGTTTTGTGCAGAGATAACTTTTTTTTTAGCCCAAAGAGTCCTATGTATTTTCCACTGTAGAACAATTCATAGAATCATAGAATTTAAAGAGACCACAAGGGCTATCCATCACAACCGCCTGCTGTAAAGGAGTACACAATCAAACAACAAATTCCTCCACAACACTTTGGGACATTCAAATATGCAGAGAATATTGAATACAATGGCATAGTAAAATGATATCCCTTTTATAAAATGGCAAAATAAGGCCTTGCTTATGAATGAATGAATGAATGAATGAATGAAACTTTATTTCTATACCACCGTTCCTACGATCACGGCGGTTTACAACATGTGATAAAATACAAATACATCACGTAAAATTCCCCATATTAAAAACAACACAAAATAGCATTAAAATCCATCATTCATTCCTAGAATTAAAACCAATTAAAATCAATAAACAATCCAATTACAATTATCCAGCATATAGAGAGTATACGGGAGAGAATGACAATCAGGACATGTGGGGGAAGGCTTGACAAAATAGGTGAGTCTTAAGGTTTTTCTTAAAAGACTCGAGGGAGGGGGCTGAACGGAGCTCATCAGGGAGAGAGTTCCAAGACTGCGGGGCCACAACAGAAAAAGCCCTTTGCGCAGTCACTGCGTATCTTGTCTTAGGAACACTCAGAAGTTTTTTCCCACGTGATCTGAGAGTGCGGGGCGGATTATATGGGGAGAGGCGGTCCTCCAAGTACTCTGGGCCCAAGCCATTTAGGGCTTTATAGGTAACAACCAACACCTTGTATTGTGCCCAGAAGCGAACAGGCAGCCAATGCAGATCTTTCAAAATAGGTGTTATGTGGCTGGCCCTGGAAGTACCAGTGACCAGCCTAGCTGCCATATTCTGAACCAACTGTAGCTTCTGAGTTTGGTACAAGGGTTGCCCCATGTAGAGCACATTACAGAAATCAAGTCGAGAGGTTACCAGTGCATGTACCACTGTTTCAAGGTAATTATGGGAATTAATATATTTTAAAAAAATATTTTCAAGCCATGGATGGATTAATCTATGGATAAAAATCTGTGGCTACAGAAGGCTAACTGTAATTATTTTAAGTCTGTGATATCTTTCATTAGTAGTATAGTATTGTCTGCATATTTTAGACTGTTGATGTTCCTTCCTCCTATCTTCACTCTTCCTTCTTCTAAGTCTAAGCCTTCTCTTTGAATGATATTTTCTGCATACAGTTTGAACAAGTAGGTGATGGAATGCAGCCTTGCGTGATATATTTGCCAATTGGGAACCATTGTTTCTCCATATTCTGTTCTAACTGTAGTTTCTAGTCCTGAATTTTTATTTTGTCCTCACATGTGAGGATGAAATATTCAAGGATTTACACCAATATTTCCTTTTTTTGTTTTTGTTTTAGCATGATGTTAACGTTCATTGGTTGTGGAGCAACCAAAGACCGGATTGGTTGACTGATTGATTCCTTATCATTATCCCATAACAGGATCCAAGTCAGCTTGCAGCAGAATGAAAAAACTATTACAAAGAAAAACACAACAAATTACAATCTTAAAATACAATTAAACCAGGTTTAATATTAAACACGAGTAGAGCATGGTCACCCATTAGAAAATATATGCAGCCACTTATTTAAATGCTTTGTCCTTAGAACAAATGTGGGAATCATATCACCTTGTACTTGTTGTTGGGATGAAATTCCCGTAATTCCTCCCCACCGGATATTCTGGCAAGGGCTGTTGAAAGTTCCAGTCCAGCAACAAGGAGAGAGAGACATGTGATTCCCACCCTTTCCTTTTTATAAATTAATGTTTATTATACTTTAAAAAACATACATATAGAAAACATACATACAAATAGACATATATGGCCACATACATATAGTCACATATCTTAGACTAACATAAATCTTCCTGAACTCCTATATTTCCTTCATTTTATAATCTTATAGATAATTCATCTCTTTATTTATATTTTTTACCTGCTTACAGCTTAAACTTGTAATTGTATAATTTCACAACATCTTATGGACAAAACCTGTTGATTTATATGCAAAATAAAAATACTTTACTGAAAGACCTACATTCATATATTAGTTCTAAAGTTTTTAACATATGTATTTTTTAAATCTGCAATCTGAAGTGAGGCTTGCTTCAAAACCTAGTTTCCAGTTTTCACTTTTCTAGAAAAAAAATGAAAATGTTAAAAAGGACTGTTTGCTACAGGTCCAGAAATACTAAAGGAAAATTTGTATAGAAGGAACACAGAAAAGCCACTGCTTTTAATACTGCTGAAAGGAGTACACTTTTAAAAGCTTTTTTTAAAAGAGGCTTCTAGTCTATCATGATAGTGAAAAAGATGCATGAGCAATGTTAGATTTAGAAACCAAAAGAGCACCTTTTCAATTTAATTTAAAATATGATTCCCACCCTTTCCTAAGCAACTAATTGATTACTGAATTTCTGCATGCCTGCTGGATGAAGAACAACAGGAGAATGTGCAGCAAAGCCATCTTTGGAAAGGAATTCCACAGTGAAGGAGTAGTCACTAAGGAAGCCATCTTTCATCCTCAACAAATGTCCCTCTTGGAGTAGTAAAACCAAGAGAAGGGTCTCTTTCACAGCTCTCAAAGCCCAGAAAGGATTGTATGAAATAGTGCAGTCCTTTGGATATCCTAGGCCCAAGATTTCCTTGAGGTGGCCAGGAATGGATGGAGGATCTGTTGCTATGGGGATAGCAGATCCTTTTTCAATGTCTCTTGCTGCTGCTGTGAGTTGTGTGATAGCACTCCTTGTGCTGGATACTACCCCAGCTGAGGTTCAACACGGTGAGATTTCCTTTACAACTCAAAGCACCTGTGGGAGGGAATGACCATAAAATGAAAGCTGATTCTTGTGGCAACAGATCCACTGGCTGCTACTAAATCAAATCTAATCCAGATAAATTAAAAGTGCTGGATGACAGCTGATGGCAATCAAAAGGCAGGTTAATTGCATGTTTTCTGAAGGAGGAAATATTCCATTTGTGATTCTTCTAGAATTAACAAGTTTTTCTCAGGTGATGACTGAACCAAGGTTGCCTTGTTCTAATTTTACTTGTTCTGCATATGGCTGTAATAAATCTGTTCGAAAGCATGTAAAAGTGCAAGTAAATAAATAGGTAACACTTCAGTGGGAAGGTAACAGTCGATGTAATCATGCTGGTCATATGACCATGGTATCATCTTTGAACTTTATTGCACAGGAGCGCTCTCAGAACGGAATGGAATGAGTGAAGGACGAGTGGGGGATGCATTTACCGCACACACAAGTCCCTCACTCGTTCCGTTCCCCATCCATTCCAGAGGGGACAATTTTTGATAACTGTTCAAAACAGTTCTCAAAATTTGCCCCCTTTGGGGATGGATTGGGAGTGGAAGAGAGGGGAATGGAACAAGTGAGGGACTTGTGTGTGTGGTAAAATGTGTCCCCCACTCATTCCGTTCCCTGCCAGGCTTCTTTTGGACCATTCTCCATCCATGCTGGAGCCTTGTGAGATAAAGTTCTTTGACAATGCTGGCTCCCGTGCCTTAGTAATGGAGATGAGCATCACCCTCTACAGTCAGACATGACTAGACAATCTTGTCAAGGGAAAATGCTTACCTTTACTTAGTGATAGTGTAGCCCAGCAACATCAGGATCTGAATTTGCTCCTCTTGGGGCCTGAACAGGCAGGCCAAAATAATAATAAATAAATAAATAAAATTTTTATTTATATCCCGCCCTTCCTACGATCAGGGCGGCTTACAGTGGAGTTTAAAACAGCAACAACAATCCATACAAACAATGCAAAAAGATTAAAATGCAAATACATCAGCTATTCAAAAATAACAGGTAAAAAGCCCCATAGCCCAACCTCTTGGCCACGGAAGAGGAAGGAGGCCCACAGGATTTTTATTCGGGGAATGCCTGTTGAAACAGGAAGGTTTTTAAGTCCTTCCTGAATTGGGCCAGGGTGGTAGATGAGCGGAGCTCAGTGGGCAGCGTATTCCAAAGGGCTGGGGCAGCCGTGGAAAATGTCCTCCGCGTAGTGGAGGCTAACCTAGCCCCAGGCACCTTCAGTAATTGCTGCCCAGACGTTCTGAGGGTGCGAGGCGGACTGTACGGGGAGAGGCGGTCCTTTAGGTATCCTGGGCCCAAGCCATTTAGGGCTTTATAGGTAATAACCAACACCTTATATTGAGCTCGGAAGCGAATGGGCAGCCAATGGAGGTCTTTTAAAACCGGTGTTATATGGCTGGTCCTGGGAGCACCAGTGACCAGCCGGGCTGCCATATTCTGCACCATTTGCAGCTTCCGAGTTTGGTATAAGGGTTGCCCCATGTAGAGTACGTTGCAGAAATCCAGTCTCAAAGTTACCAGAGCATGTACAATAGTTTCTAGGTCCCTCTGGGCCAGGTATGGGCGCAGCTGGCGGATCAGCCGAAGCTGATAACAGGTGCTCTTGACCGTCACATTCACCTGAGCAGTCAGGTGAAGCGATGAGTCAAGAAGCACCCCCAGACTGCGCACGGAGTCCTTCACAGGGAGCGTGACCCCGTTCAGGACAGGTGGAACCACCGCCATTCCTGGACCAGGAGAACCTATCATTAGTACCTCCGTTTTCTCTGGATTCAATTTGAGTTGGTTTTCCCTCATCCAGCCCATTACTGACTCTAGACAGGCCACGAGAGGAGAGACGCCATCCCCAGTCACTGCATCAGTCGGAGACATAGAGAAAATGATAACCCCTGATAACTTCGCGCCCCATGTCTCCGGATGATCTCTCCCAGCGGTTTCATGTAAATGTTAAATAGCATGGGAGACAGAATGGCTCCTTGAGGGACCCCGGTTTTTAGGGGCCTCTCGTCAGAGCACACGTCTCCCAGCTGCACCATCTGGGACCTCCCGGAGAGGTAGGACCGGAACCACTGAAGCGCAGTGCCCCCGATTCCCACCTCTGCCAGGCGTCCCAGAAGGATACCATGGTCTATGGTATCGAAAGCCGCTGAGATGTCCAAGAGCACCAGCAGGGACACGCTTCCCCTGTCGATGCTCAGACGGAGATCATCGACCAGGGCGACCATGGCCGTCTCAACCCCGTAACCCGCCCGGAAGCCAGTTTGAAATGGGTCCAGATAATCCGTTTCATCCAAGACCGCCTGAAGCTGGATCGCAACCGCCCTCTCGATCACCTTTCCCAAAAATGGTAGCAGCGAAACAGGCCGATAATTATTATGTACCAGGGGGTCGAGGGAGGGCTTTTTAAAAATAGGTTTTACAATGGCCAATTTAAGTTGAGATGGAAATAGCCCATCCCTCAGAGATGTATTAACTATCCGGCGTAACAACAATGTTACCGCCGGTCCCCCCTGGGCCGCTAACCACGAGGGACAGGGATCTAGAGAGCAGGTTGTTTTCCGAACACTTCCGAGGATCTTGTCCACATCCTCGGTACTCACCAACTCAAACTGATCCAGTTTAACATAGTCCACGGAGGCTCTGGACACTTCTACCCTAGGTTCTGCTAAAATGTCGGCGTTCAGACCTTCGCTTATACGAGAGGTTTTATCCGCGAAAAAGTCGTTAAACAGGTCACAGCAGGCCTTAGAAGGTTCAAGGATCTGGTTCAGGGCGGGAGGGAGCTGAGTTAGCTCCCTAACCACCCTGAACAACTCTGCCGGACGCGACTCAGCGGACGCAATACGAGCACCATAGAACGAATTCTTTGTTGCTCGTATTGCCTCTCCGTAGTCCTTTAACAGTTGGTCTAGGAGAGTCTTGTCGTCTAAGCAAAGGTGTTTCCGCCAACGGTACTCTAGCCGTCGCAGAACCCGCTTCCTTGCCCGGAGATCTTCCGTATACCAGGGCTTACGTTTGGAAGCGGGCCTGAGAGCGCGCTTGGGAGCGATCCTGTGTATAGCCCTAGAAAGACCGGTATTCCAAATACCGGTGAGGGCATCAACAGAGTCGCCGTCATTTCCAACCGTGAGCCCCTCTAAGGCTTCTTGGAACCTCTCAGGTTCCATCAGCCTTCGAGGGTGGACCATCCTAACAGGTCCACCACCCCCGGGGGGGGGGATCTGGGTAGAAGCCTTGATTTTCACCTCTACCAGGAAGTGATCCGTCCATGACAGGGGGGAAACATAAAGCTGCTTCAGGTCACTTTGGAGGCATGCTGTTTAAATGATGCATGCGTCCTAAGAGGCTGGAAACCACGCCAAAGCCACGTTCCAGTCCTAAGGACTGGAGTGCCGCTTTGGCACAGCTTCTGGCCTCTTAAGATGCATGTGTTCTTTCAACAGCATACCTCCAAAGTGACCCAAAGCAGCTTTATTTTGGCCTGTCTGTTTGGGCCCTTAGAATCAAATTCTCCTCACATGGCATTTTAAAAGAAACTTCATAGTTGCTGCAATAGTTTTCCATTTAGGAGACTCAATTAACCACTGATAACCTAATTCCTATTAAGTTATCTTGTCATCAGACTGCACTTGCACATTTACATTTGACACAGAAAAACCCGTTGTTTCTTTTTTAGGCAAAGACAGATGGTTCTGTGTTTGCATTCAAGATAATTAAAGCCCATGTTGTGACAAGTCAAATACTTGCCATCTGAAACCACATTCTAATATGCCACTCATTTCCTTGGAATAAAAAAATTTAAAAAAACCCCTACTACCTGGCTATATTATTGAGATGCACTGCAAGCAACTATCTAGCCATTCTTCATTGTGAAGTGAAAGAATGATAAATGAAGGTATACATGAACACAAAATACCTTGGATAGTTACATGTCATGGCCATTAATTTAATTGGAACCACTGCTTCCTACAATGCACAGGTTTTACAAAATGAAAAATGGCACACAGGTTGTTGTGTGCCTTCAAGTCATTACTGACTTGTGAAGACCCTAAAGTGACCCTACTATGGGGTTTTCTTGGCAAGATTTTTCTTGGCAAGAATTGATCAAAGACAGGTTGTATAACTTGCTCAAGGTCACCCAATGAGTTTTCATGGCCAAGTGGGGATTTGAACCCTGGTCTCCAGAGGTTTAGTCCAGTGCTCAAACCTCTATATCACACTGACTTTCACACAAATACTTTTAAATAATTCAAAGGTTTTAAAGTTCTATACAGCTTAGGTCCAGGCTACCTGGAAGACTGTAGTTGGTTTCAGTTACAGTGGTACCCCGGGATACGAATGCGCCGGGTTACGAATTTTTCGGGATACGAAAAAATCCCATAGGGATTTATTGCTTCGGCTTACGAAGGTTTCTTCGGGTTACGAAAAAACCGCGGCGCTATTTTCCGCCACCGGAGGGCAGCAGAGAGCTATTTTTCCATTAGCGCCTATGGGAATTCGGCTTACGAAGGTATTTCGGGTTACGAAATTAACCGCGGAACGAATTAATTTCGTAACCCGGGGTACCACTGTATCTTGAATTGGACAGGACAGTCACAGTTAATTCCCTGTCATCCCACTTTTTCAGTTAATTTTGAAATGTCCTAGTTTCTCTTCCTCTCTATTTCCCTGTTTGACCTCAGTTTACTTCAATTGGTGCAAACAGAGTTCAAAGTGCAAAAGTAATTTGTACTCAATTAGCTCAGCAGGGGGGAAGGGGTGGAATTTTGCCCTTCCCAATTGGTCTCAGGAAAAAACAAATTGCTGCAGCCTCTCCTAGCTTGTGTGTTCTTCCTCATTAAAATTTTTTTCCACCTCGATAACACTCTGATGTTGTTTAGCCACATGAGTCCTTGTTTCCATCTGTGAAATGTGGAGCGTATGGTAGATCGATTCATGAATGGTGGGTCAACACATAGAAAAATCCTATCAATTTGATGGTTCTACTTTATTAAGGACTAACAACAGGATTGAGGCCCATAATATCCTCCTCTTACTCCTCCTCCTCTTCCCCATTTTCTCACCTTCTTCCCAGTTTGGGATTCATGTTCCTGAATGGCAGAGGGTAGGACTGGATGGACTTTGTGGTCACTTCCAACTATATGATCCCATTATTCTAAAGTGGCATACGGTAGGTTAAAATTTACAGGATACAAAAGTTAAAACAAGATTAAACAACAAAAATTTAAACCATAATAAAACATCTATCATTAGACGCACATGTGCACACATCCCCAGAAAACAATTTGGAGGATCCAGCACATACATGTATTAGGCTTTATATAGTCACTCATCCAATACCTGTCGAAACTATAAAAAATGGTGTTACTTGTCTGGCAGAGGGAAATAGTGAGGGTACCAGTTTAAGTTCTCTGGGCAGGGAGTTCCAGAACCTGGGGGAAGCCACTGAGAAAGCCCTCTCCTATGTTACCACCAGATATACCTATGAGGGTGGTGGGACAGAGAAAAGAGCCTCCCTAGCAGATCTCAGAGCATGGGATGTTTCATAAGGGATAGAATCATAGAATCATAGAATTGGAAGAGACCACAAGGGCCATCCAGTCCAACCCCCTGCCATGCAGGAAATCACAATCAAAGCATCCCTGACAGATGGCCATCCAGCCTCTGCTTGAAGACCTCCAAGGAAGGAGACTCCACTACACTCCGAGGAAGTGTGTTCCACTGTCGAACAGCCCTTACTGTCAGGAAGTTCCTCCTAATGTTGAGGTGGAATCTTTTTTCCTGTAGTTTGCATCCATTGCTCCGGGTCCTAGTCTCTGGAGCAGCAGAAAACAAGCTTGCTCCCTCCTCAATATGACATCCCTTTAAATATTTGAACAGGGCTATCATATCACCTCTTAACCTTCTCTTCTCCAGGCTAAACATCCCCAGCTCCCTGAGTCGTTCCTCATAGGGCAAGGTTTCCAGACCTTTCACCATTTTAGTCGCCCTCCTTTGGACACGCTCCAGTTTCTCAATGTCCTTTTTGAATTATGGTGCCCAGAACTGGACACAATATTCCAGGTGGGGCCTGACCAGAGCAGAATATAGTGGCACTATTACTTCCCTTGATCTAGACACTATACTTCTATTGATGCAGCCTAAAATCGCATTGGCCTTGTTAGCTGCCACATCGCACTGTTGACTCATGTTCAACTTATGGTCTACTTGAACTCCTAGATCCCTTTCACATGTAGTTTCATTCAGCCATGTGTCCCCCATCCTATATCTGTGCTTTTCGTTTTTCTGCCCTAAGTGCAGTACCTTACATTTCTCCGTGTTGAATTTCATTTTGTTAGCTATGGCCCAGTTTTCTAGTCTGTTCAGGTCATTTTGAATCTTGATCCTGTCCTCTGGAGTATTAGCTACTCCCCCTAAGGGAGAATACAGACCTTGAAATAACCTGGACCTGAGCTGTGTAGGGCTTTAAAAGTCATGACCAGAACTTTAAATTGTGCCTAGAAATGGATCAGGAGCCAGTGAAGCTGTTGTAACAAGGGAATTGTGTGTTCTTAAAGCCAGCCCTAGTTAGCAATCTTGTTGCAGCTCTTTGGACCAGTTGAAGTTTCTGAACACTCTCCAAAGGCAGCCCCATGCAGAGTGCATTACAGTAATCCAACCATGTTATAACTAAGTCATGTGTCACAGAAGTCTGAAGGGAATGGGTGCTGCTAATACACAAGATTTATCCCTGTAAATGCACTCCTGGCTACCACTGAAACCTGAGTTTCCAGGCTCAGAGCTGAATTCAAGAGCACATCCAAGATACCAATGTGTGTCTTTAGGAGGAGTGTAAGCACATCCAGCACAGGCTGAATCCCTGTTTCCTAATTTGCCTTCCTTTTGGCCTGGAGCACCTCCAACTTGTCTAGATTAAGTTTCAGTTTGTTCATTCTCATCCAGTCCATTAGTGATAAGAGACATCAGTTTAAGACCAAAACAGCTTCCCTGCCTTATGGTGGAACAGAGTAATAACGTTGAGTGTCAACTGCATACTGGTATCACTCTGATAAACCTCCCCCCAGGAGTTTCATGTATATGTTGAGTAACACAGGGGACAGAACCAAGTCCTGAGGAACCCCACAGGGCAATGGCCAAGGGGTTGAACAGGAGTTTCCCAGCACCACCATCTGGGCTCATCCCTCCAGGAAGGAATGTAGGCACTGTAAATAGATGGCCTCAAGTTCCATCCCAGCAAGGAGACTAGGATACCATGGTCAATGGTATCAAAAGCTGCTGAGAACCAAAAGTGACACACTAACCCTGTTTAGCTCCTAGCATAGGTCATCCATCAAGGTAACCGAAGCCATCTCTGTCTCATAACCAGGCCTGAAACCAGACTGAAATGGATGTACATAATCTGTCTCATACAGAAACTCCTGGAGCTGGGATGCTACCACACACCCCATTTTTAGGACCTTGCCTAAAAAAATGGAAGGTTAGAGACTGACCAATAATTATTCAGAATGCTGGAATCCAGGAGGACTTCTTTTTTTAAAAAAATAATGGTTTTGTAATGGCCTTCTTCAGGCAAGCTGGAACTCCGCCTTGTTTTAGAGAGGCATTAACCACTCCTTGTACCACTCAGCCAGTCCCTCTCTAGCTTTTTTAATAAATCAGGAAGGACAAGGATCTAGAATGAATGTGGTGGCTGTAATCTCTCTAAGGACCAGAACAGATGGCCCTTTAAAGCTGCTGTCTGGGTGGTTTGAGGGTGTGGTGTTTATACACTGCATGCTCCCAAGCTGCCCAGAAGCCAGCCAGAAGTCAGGTTGCCACCCAGATGACATTTACATGTTGTACAACACTGGAGTGTCTTGAAGCCAGGTTTGGGAAAGGCGGGGCCAGAAAAGACACTTCTTTCCCAGCCCAAAAAGGAGTGGATCTATTCTGCTCCTTTTTGGGCCGGGTTCAATGCAGATTGGGGCCAGAGCACGTGTTTGCCGCAGCCCCAATCCATCTTCAGTGGGGGTGGCTCCAAGCCTCCCCTTTTTTCTGGTCTGTTCTGGTACTAAGAATCCTGTCCACATCCTCAAGTTACACAAATGGAAAATAATCCATTGTCACTGGATAAGCAGGAGCCAAATTTACATCCACTAGATCTGTATCAATTATAGCATCCAAATCTGAGCATATCCTACTGATTTTATTTGCAAAGTGCCAGGATCCAAAGAATTACTTTAGGTGCACTTAAATATTTAAATATGGCTGATTGGATGTTTGAAATTAGTGAAATAATGTCCTCTAGATCAATTTATCATTGATGTCCCAAATCAAGGCATAATCAGTTGAAATAACTTAGTTTGCCCCAAACCAATTACAAGGCAAAATGAATGTTTATTTTATTTTATTTATTTGCAATACTGCATTTGTAATGAAATGGGACAGGCTTATAAGGACATAAAAATCTATCCAAAATCTTATTTAGTCCAGCATTTTGTTTAAAACTGACTAACTAGATGCCTACAGTTAGCAAGAAGGACATGAGTGAAATAGCACATGCCCTCTTTGCTACTGTTTTGGCAGGAGAAGAGGTTTTTTCCCCCTTTCTTACTTAATGTTTTATACTGCTGTGGTGATAAACCTGGTGCCAGGAGACCATCAAGGGAGATCAAGTCCATCTCTTGGCCATCCATTTTTGGCCATACTATATTATGGGCATGGATTTTGAATCCTGCTGTGCTTTATTCACTAGATTTAATATACTGCTTTAAAAAAAATAGTGAACAGCTTTCTTTTAATGAAGAAATAATACAGTATTAATTCTTTCATTTATATAATACTAATTTCAGTAAGCACATAATGTTCCAAATATTCCACTTGGCACAAAATTGTTAAAGCTTATTCTTATTACCTCCTAGATTTATTTATCTAAGTGAAGTCGAGTAGAGGCAAGTTGCCATGGAAACTGAAGATGTTGGGAACAATTTTATTTCTTCTTAATTGCTGCAAATTTGTATACAAACAACATAACCATATCTTCTCTTTTCAGAAACTTTGAAGTTGTAAGAATAACTTTGACTTTGAATTCTCCACTGATAGTGAATTTAGCTGTAACGAAGATACGGCAAGGGAGGATGCAGATGTCATTGTTAAACGCCATGCAAGCAAACAGTTTTTGAAACCTGAAAACATTTTTTTGCTAATAATGCTGTAAGGCTAAATTCTTTGGCACTGTTCTACTGGGGATATACAACACACAAGTTTATACATATAGCTTCCTCTAGGGAATGCAGCCCTGAAAACTGGACTTTAAATTCATAGAAACACCATATTACACATTCGAAACTTCACACACCTCTCCTTGAACAACTATATTACCAGTGGGTAGGAAGCAGGAAGAGGCACCCAGTCTCAGTTCCTAAGCAGCCCTTGGCTCTTGATGGTGGACATCCACAGTACGTGGGAGGTTTCATGGCTGTCAGGACACAAGGACAAGGTGGTCTGGTCATTGTGGGGTGGAAAGAGATGAAATCTCATGAGCTCTGGAGAGATTTTATGAATTCCAGAGAGCTTACAAAGTGAAGATGAAATATAATTCAAGAATATATGTTTCTATGATTATATTATTCTATATGATATGTCATGCAAAATGTATATTTGTAAAAATATTTGTAAATAACAATATTTGTTAAACAAGAAGCAACAACTTTTTCAGTCTAATTTTGGACAGAGTGTATCTTAGAAAAAATGAAATTATTATCACATCTCAAGGGACAGGCAACTGCTGAGATCCTAATTTTTGGAATCCAGTTGTTGTGCAAGATGGGCTTGCTACAAGCCCCAAAACATCACCAGCTATCCAATACTGTTTTCAGAAATAGAACTATTGCCTTTCGCTAAAGTGTAAAAAAAAAAATCAAACAAACTTCCTGCATATTGCTTAGCTTCAGGTACAATGGAATAGTGTACAAAATGACCTATGCTTGGTCACATTCTCTCTCAGTGGGTTGTAGAGGACATACCTTACTATGGTTGCGTCAGGAAAAGTGCTAAATGACTATTATTATTATTATTATTATTATTAAACTTTATTTCTATAGCGCTGTAATTATACACAGCGCTGTACAAAGTCGGTAAAATTAGGAGTAAATAAAAGCCTGCCCAAGGCGTACACTCTAAGATAATAACAATTAAATAGAGGAATAGATAAAATTACCATGTAGGAAAAAGAAAGACAAATTAAAAACATCAAATCTAAAAGCAGATCACATCAAACATTATCAGACAGCCAGATGACAATCACAAATTCCCTGAGAACTCTTCCCTAAACAATATGGTTTTCAGCTCAGCATTAAAGCTGGTTAGGGAAGTGATGAGCCGTGCATGCAGAGGAAGAAGGTTCCAGGAATGAGGGGCAGCAAGAGAGAAGGGACGGATCCGGGACGGGGCAGAGAAGATCCTGGGTTGAGAGAGGAGACTTTGGCTGCCAGAGCGGAGAGTGCGAGTAGGGATGTAGGGAGAGAGAAGATCGGTTAAATAAAGAGGGGCCAGCCCATGCAGGGCTTTAAAGGTGAGTAGCAAAAGTTTGTACCTGATGTGGAAAGGAAAAGGGAGCCAGTGAAGGGAAGACAACAGAGGGGAGACATGATCATAATGGCGAGTGATTGAAATAATGCGTGCAGCTGAATGCTGAACAGAAATTAATGGGTGGAGATGAGAGAGGGGAAGCCCTACCAGGAAGAGGTTACAGTAGTCTATCGTTTGAATTTTCTACAGTGCCCACAGTGACAGTAGGTGAGTAGTGCTGTGGGAAATTGAAAGGGTGAGATCCAGTTACCTGCTACTGCTTGGAATGCCACGTATACATAAAGTCATTGGGAAGCATCAGCAGATCAATCAATCAATGAATAAACTTTATTCTTATACCCTGCCTTTCTGCTGCAGCAATCAAGGTGGCTTACATGATTAGAATATGTTGGAATAACATATATTTTCAATAAATAAATTGACCCCCACCCCTTTGAAACAGGATTAAATACAATACAGTTTAAATATTAAACCTGTTCAAATGACAGAAATTTTCTAGTAGAGACAGTGGTTACATAAAGCAGGGAGAGCTGATAACAGACACTCCTGACTGTCGAATTAACTTGATTTATCATGTGAAGCGATGGGTCTAGGAGCACCCCCAGACTGCGAACACAGTCCTTAAAGGATAGCGTGACACCGTCCAGGACTGGAGGTTGCAACCCAATACCTGCTTTGGGGGTCCCTACTGTAAGTACCTCTGTTTTGTCCAGATTCAGCTTGAGTCGGTTTTTTCTTATCCAGTCCATTACCACATCAAGACATTGATTGAGGGAGAAATGATTCTGCCAGACTGCCGGGGACCTGGCAGTTGTTTAAGGATGTGTTGTCATTGCTCTGTATTGTGAGCAGCTGTGTAAACCAATGGACATATGTAACAACAACAACAGCAACAACAATTCATTTATATCCCACCTTTTACCATATTGGGACTCAAAGAGCCTTACAGAATATTAAAGCCAGAACAAATTTAAAATATACAAAAACATGTGTGTTATTTTTTAAAGCAATTAAACAATCTACAGAATTAATATCTGTTAAAATTCATTAAATTACAGGCTATGAAAAACAACAATAGTACTGCTTTTTCTTTTTTAATTCTGTTTAAACAAATGGTTTTTTATACTAAAAGTTACACGTAGTGATGTTGCATACTGTTTTTTTAATTAATTCTATTTTATATTACTACCTACTGTTTATATGTATCTTGTAGATTGTATGCCATTGGCAGATTTTATATTTTTATTGATTTGATTATCTGTATGTACAGCGCTTTGTACATTTACAACATTATAGAAACAAACTATAATAATAATAATAATAATAACATACTGCTCAAAATAACCAACCATAATTTATTATTTTATTAGCTTGCAACAAGGAGTGCAAGTCAGATTTCTCCATGCTACATTTTTGCATTCAGCCTGTTCCTGGGACAAGTTCCTGGTAACAGTTTTAGGCATACTTAACACTGTGAAATCTGTGGATTAAGTTGTACTCAATGGATTAAAATGGACCCAGTATTGCATTGTAGCCTAGAGTATAGCGAGATCACTTAATGAAATCAATCAGCCATTCAGGGAAGGCTATTCAGTGTAGCAGTATCTGCTATACTATAGGGACTTTGACATATTCTGTCTTTAGCTTTCAATACCTATTTTTTTTTAAAAAGTTTTTATTTCAGCAAACCTTCCTATATAGTGCAACCCCAATTTCTTTTTTTTGGTCCCTGGACATCAAAAATAATTTGTATATGTGTTCTATGTATTTACATATATGCACATGGTGCCTCAGCTATTAAGACACTTACTGATGACTGCAAGATCAGAAGGTCGGTAATTTGAGGCCCAAGCGCCATGTGATGGAGTGAGCTCCCATCACTAGTCCCAGCAGTTCAAAAGCATGTAAAAGTGCAAGTAGATAAATAGGTACCACTTCCATGGGAAGCTAACATCATTCTATGAAGTCATGCTGGCACATGACCACAAGGTTGTCTTTGACAACACTGGCTCTTCATCTTGGTAATGGAGATGAGCATCACCCCCCTACAGTCATTCACAATCTTGTCAAGGGAAAACCTTTTAACCTTATTTTAACTTTTAAGCAACTATTGAGGAAAGTCAAGGAAGAAAGTGCAAAAGCAATGTTACAGTTGAACACTAAGAAACCACAGATCATTTGCATAACTTTAAGGTGGATGAGGAAGAGATCAAAACAGTTAAGGACATTCTATACCTTGATTCAATCATGGATCAGAATGGAGATGGTAGTGAAAAAATAAAAATACCAGGACTTTGAAGGGCAGGTATGAAGATTCTCTATATAACTATATAAAATTCTCAAATGCAAAAATATGCCCTTACATAACAAAGTCACAATTATCCATCCCATAGAATACAATAGAATACTATATTCACCCCATAGAATACAAATGTGCTCTAAGCTTTGTGGGTTTCTTATTTTTATGAATGGTTGTGAAAACTTGACAGCGAAGAAATATGAGAAGGAGAGAATCAACTCATCTGAAATCTGTTGGAGGAGAATTGTATGGGAACAATGAACTGACAAAAAGATAATTAACAGTTTGAACATTCCTAGAAGACCAAATGGCTAAAATGACATTTTCATACTTTGGACATATCATGAGACTACATGACTGATTAGAAATTATGATAATGCTAGGTAAAGTTGAAGGTAGTAGGAAGAGAGGAAAACCATATTACAGATGGATGAACTCAATCAAGGAAGCCACAACCCTGGTCTTGCAAGACCTAAGCAGGGCTGTTAACAACAGGGTATCTTGGAGGTCTCCCACGGATCATCATAAGTCAAAGCCTTGATGGCAAGTAACAATATCAACGAACTTTATTTTGAAACTTTTGGATATAAGTGAATTATAAATATTAGCAAATAAACAATTCATACCTAACAATCTAAATAAAATAATACATAATCAGTAACACTTTCCATGATCTGATCAAACAGATCTCAATTTTGAGACCTCCACATGTAGTACTCATTTGTACATGAACACTTACATTCCAGCCTGACTAGTGTGAAACAGATCCATTTTCACCAGAGAAGCAGGAGCATTTCATTGCATGTCATTCTTTAAATCTGTAAGTTGCTTTAAATACTTCTGTAAAAAAAATGACTACTCTCCACATACACCCATCAGTGCCAATGCCTCCGTTTAGGAATAAGCTAAAACTACTTTGAAATGCTGAAGGGAACTTCCAAACATCCCTAATAACAATTCGTTTCACATCTTCCCCAGAGTGTTGCAAATTTGCTCTAAGCTTTGTGGATTTCTATTTAATTCTATATTTGTGCAGGGTGTGGGGGGAACCTCAAGGTTTAGTCCACGGCACCATGCTAATTTATGCAAACAGAAAACAACTGGTGGTGTAAGACAAGCACCATCAAAAATAGGCATTTTTTAACACCCCCCCCCCATTTTTGACTTTAAAAGCCCTCTTGGCATAGATGGAAAAAAATTGGCTTCCACTTTTATTCTGTCACACAAACAAAAATCCAAGCGAGACCTCACTTCCTGGAGTCTGAAATACCCAATTATAGCAATTATAATCAATTTGAGACTGGCAGGCTTCCAAGGAGTTGTTTGTTGTCATATCAAATGGAACCAAACTTTTGAAAAATCCAACAAATTGTCACAGAAGCATTAAGGGGCAAGAGACTAATTCTTTCTCATCATTTTCTCTCTCGGAGGGTCTTGACGCTGGCAAATATAAAAAATGGTAACCTTCATGGAGATATTTCTGAACTAATTTTGTATAGATCTTCAACATCTGCAATGCGATATTAGTGTACAGATTTTTTGTTAAAATTGAAATTTTATATCTAAATACTATTAGCCTTCAAGATTTATATTATATGGAATAATATCCTTCATAATAATACTTCCTGATTTTCATCTTATGTGTGTGTGTGTAAGGGGAGGGGGGGAGGATTCAGTTATTATTTTATTTGCTCATGGAACCAATCATTCATTTACTGGCACTGCAATTTAAATAAATTGAAATGAGATACTCAAATACATCTGTCTCATATGATAATTTATAATAAAAGCCCTAAATGGCTTGGGCCCAGGTTACTTGGAGGACCGCCTCCCCCCGTATAATCCACCCTGCACACTCAGGTCAGCCGGGAAGAATTTGTTGAGGGTACCAACTGCGAGATATGTGTCGACCTCGCAAAGGGCCTTTTCCATCTTGGCCCCACAAATTTGGAACACTCTTCCCGATGAGCTCCGCTCCATCACCTCCCTGGATCTCTTTAAAAAGAGACTTAAGACCTTTCTTTTCTGTCAAGCTTTCCCCCATGTGCCTTGATATTTGCGGTGTCCCCCCTGATCTGTATCTTGTATCATTGATTATCAACTCAGCTGGCTGTGATATGGTTTTATGGTTTTTAACTGTGATTGAATTTTTATTGCTCAGTTTTAATGTTATGTATATATTGTGATGCCTCTTGGATTATTGTATTTTGTATTCTTTGTTGTTCACCACTTTGATCAGTATGGAAAAGCGGTATAGAAATAAATTTTATTATTATTATTATTATTATTTATTAATATTTCAGAATTTGGATGGTTTCCTCTTTAATAGCTATCTCTTCTCTCATGAATAGTACCTGTATTGCAAAAAAGCTGGTGGCCTAAAACTGTGGAATGATGGGATTAATGAGAAGGAGTTCTGTAAAGGTAGATGGCTTTTTAAAAAAAAGCATTTTCACCTCTTTTAATACATTTTCTTACACTCCTAATAACAAATAGCTAAGCTGAATGTTTTGAATCAAATGGTGTAAATGTGACCTTAAAATATGACTCTTTCACTGGTGGCTGATGGATTCAATGCCAGGGTGAAACAAATCCACTCTGGGGTTTAATTGTAACTTCAGATTGGGTAGATAACATGCTGAACTCCATCCCTCAAATAGTTCCAGCTGCTTGGAGAGCTCCTGTAATATCCCCGCTAAAACCTGGATTCATCATCCCACTGATGTGTGAGCCACCACTATCAGTGGATTCTTTCTAGGCTCTACCTTTAGATAGTGTGAAGCAGGTGCCTCAGGCAGTAGACTCTGAATGTCAGGAAAGGGTGACAAATTGTTACTTATTTAATTCTAAAGTATCACAGGATATTTTTCTGTCTAAAGCAGAGCAGCAAAGGGCACATCTTCACATCCCAAAGACACATAAAATCTCATAATTGCTTCTACCCTCCTTGGAAGTAAAACTTCAATATACCATACAGTGTTTTCACTTTCAAGGAAGGAGAGAGCTGCTTGTTGCATTTTCTGCCTTGTTTGTGTGTACATGTGTTTGTGTGTATACTATCTCCCATTTACTTGGCCAGAAAAATGTCTTAGGCCCACTTCATTTCCTTCTCTAAAGCAACAGTGATTGAAAAAAATCATAGACCAAAATCCAATTGTTAGTCTCAACTAGAGTAAACTCACTGAATCAATAGGATGTGCATACCTGTTTTCTTTATGATTCAACAATTAAATGGCAACTCATTTGGTATCTAGCATTTTGGGACTAGCAATTAGATTTAGATCATATAGTCTATATTGCAGTCTCCAAATAAACTCACCCACATTCATTCCAATTTAGACTCCAAAGATATGTAGAATAAAAGATGGTGCACAGCAGAGTTCTGATCAAACAGATATAGATATAGATGTATGTATATATGTGTATGTATAGTACATCTATATTTATATCTGTTTGCATTGGCCTGAAGAGTTGGATAAATTCTTCTGAAGACAAAAACCAACCACCTGTCCCTTGAATCCTTGCCCTTCCTGACATTTTAAAGCACCCAGAACTAAATTACTAACCTGCGACTTGGAAGTAGTCAATTAATACTTCCTTCAGGAAAGTTTTCATTACATTTGCCCTAAAGAACATGATGGTTTGATAATCTTTTAAAGGAGACTCATCTGAATTTGATTATTTGGATTATTACTCTCCAGTTTTAATTTTCCATCTTTGACCAAGATCCTGATGCCTTAACACCAGAAAAACTTAGATGGCACTGGTTATTTGTGTACATTCCATTCTAGCTGTCTACCTAGTCTAGGGATGTAAACTGATTGTGGCGGGATACAGACTGCCCGAAAAGGGCGGTCTCATGCCCCCTGGTTTGCTCCACAGGGAAGCTGCAGCCTCCAGACCACGGGGCTTCCCCACGGAGCAAAAAGAACCCTTAAAAAGTGGGTTCTTAATGCGGCGTGTTTGTGATGCTACAATGCGCCAATGGCGCACTTGCAGTGTCACAAACACACCGGGACGTGCGGACGCTAAGCATCCATTGCGTCAAAATGGCGGCACCCATGTGTACAGGGTGCCGCCATTTTGACGCTCCCGTCACGTGCTAGGGGTGAAGCCAATATGGGCAGTGCACCCTCAGCCAACCTCTAGCATGTGATGGGGGCTCCCTATTGGGAGGTATGTATAGCGCCTTAGTCACCTAAATGGAGGACCTATGCAAGGAAATAGACAGTAGAGTGTGGCTCTTTACCGTCTACTGAATCTGATTGGTTTTGATTCCATTGACCATGCTATTACTTTAGACTCCTTCTCCTGACTTGGGAGTTTATCGCACTGTCCTTGTAGAACAGGACTGGAGTGGAACAAAAGGGGACAAGAAGGAAATGGAACAGGCAAAGAATGCATATTACCTCATGGGAGAGCGCTGCCGATGCCGTTGAAAGTCCCCAATCTGTTCCCCATGCATCCCACTGCAGCTGATTTTCAAGAACTGTTCAGAATCGTTCTTGCAAATCAGCTGCTGCGGGATGGATGGGGAACAGATTAGGGACTTCCGGCAGCATCAGCAGCATTCTCCAATGCAGTAATATGCATTCTTTCCCCGTTCCATTCCCTTCCTGCCCTCTTTCGTTCTGCTCCGGTCCCATTCTACAAGCCCAGTGCAATAAACTCCTTGGATTTGGAGAACAGGAAGTTATGGTGCCTCTGGTCCTTCCTGACGAATTCCTGGAAGTGATGATGGAAAGCTCTCTTTTCTGTCTTCCAGTTATGGGGAAATATTGGAAATGAAGGAATGAATGAATGAATGCAGATAAGAATGTGATAAGTGCTAGAGAAGAATACATTGAAAAAAATATATACCTGGATGGGATTTTGGTGATGGTATTGCTTTCCCCCTGAAAAGCCATGTACGCAGCCTAGACAGATGAAAGTAAACTACTCACCATTCCTGCTGAGAGAAAGGTAACAGATCTCTCAGATGAGCCTTGTCAGGTTTAGTATACACAATAAAAGCCAACTGAGAAGAGGTCACATGAAAATCTTGAAACCTAATTGGAATAACGTCAGCCCTGCTGTTATAGTAATCAGTAACAGAAACCTCAGTGGTTTCAGAGGGAACTGAGGTGGGGGCCATGGTTCTCTTTTGCTATCTGTCTGTTTACAATACTACAGGACTTTACAAAAACAATCAATTTGCCCTCCTTGCTTTGTTCATTACTGCAGTGGAAAGAAATCACACTTCATCCAAATAACCACTAAAAGTGAGCCTACAGCTCTCATAGTGAAAGTGAAAGTGAAGTGTGTTGTGCAGGCAGTCAATATTTATGTGCAGAACTCTTCATTAGTTTACCTTTGAATTTGCAAGAAATCTCAATTCCAATCCCAGCAATTACCAACAGCTATCATTATTTAACTAGAAAGTTGTTGGGGAAGAAGGAAAGTATATGTAACTAACAGATACAAAGAAAATGTCTGCTCATATACAGAGCTTGGAAATAACATGTTACAAAGAACAGTGTTACCTATAACCCTGGTAAGTATCTGTGACAGCCACCTTCCCCAAAGTGGGCAAGCTAAATCTCTAGATGGCTTCTAAATTCAGCAGTACAGTCTCTGGCTTGAAAGCTATTCCACTGCAATCTTCTCCCTGCCTTACATGTCCCTTCATGCTGGAAGCACAGATTTAGTTATTCTGGGATATTCCCACACTCATCTGTAGAGTCCCAATGTCTAAATTTTATCTTTTTTTGGACTTGCAGTTCCACATCACAGTTGTGACAAAGGGTAATGATTTAAAAATGTATTCTGAATTGAAATAGGCCCATTGATGTCAGTTCAACATGTACTTGGGCTATATAGGTTGAGTCTACCTTATACAAAATGCTTAGGATCAGACATATTTTGGATTCTTTTGGATTTTGGAATATCAGTGTTTACATACACATGCATAGTGGAGATGGAATGCAAGTCTAAACACAAAATTTAATTGTGTAGCATATACAACTTATACACATAGCCTGAAGGTAATTTTATGCAAATTTTTAAAATAATTTTCTGCATGAAACAAAGTTTTGGTACAATGAACAATCAGAAAGGTGTCACTATCTCAGGCCTGATACAGACAGCCAAAATAAAGCTGCTTCGAGTCACTTTGGAGGTATGGTGTTTCAATGATACATGCGTCCTAAGAGTCCAGAAGCCGCATCAAAGCCGTGGTCCAGTCCTAAGGACTGGAGTGCAGCTTCGGTGCCGCTTCCGGACTTTTAGGATGCGTGCATCATGTAAACGCCATACCTCCAAAGTGACTCGAAGCAGCTTTATTCTGGCTGTCTGTATAGGGCCTCAGTCTCTCATGAAAAAAGTTTTGTTTTTTTGGAGCATTTTGGATTTCAGAATCCTAGATAAGGAACATTCAACCAGTATTATTTCAGACTGTTAAATACAAGGGTACAGATGACTTAGGCCCAATACAGATTGGCGCAAAGAGCCGGCCTGGGGCTGATTTTAGGTCTCCGGAGGGCTGGGCATGCATATGTGACAATGAAGCATGGGGGCTCGCCAGAAGCGGAGTAGTCATGGTGCGTGAGCGCCATTATGGGGATCCTAAAAGGAAGCCGTTCTAGACAGCTTCTTTTTAGGGACCACATTGGTGCTGCACTGTGCGGTTGGCGCGGCACCGACAAGGGGAAAAAGCAGGCGACATGGAGCTGCCCGTCTGTATCCCCCCTATTCACTTAAAGAAAGTGGTACAAGCCAGATATAAGTTGAAAGAATACCCTGTTCACTTCTTAACCTAGTCATTAATGTATAAGTAGTTGCCAGAACTGGTGCTAAGAAGGAAATTCCCTGCTGCATCCCAGATTGACCCTGGGAGAAAGCAAGTTTTGCTTTCTCTGCACTGCCTTCCTCTTAGCCTATTGTGTTTTAGGTTATATTTCAAGGGGATTTCAAATGGGAGTGCTTTAGAGGCTGCATTTTGGAAAAAGTCTGTACCAAGATACATTAGGAACTTTGGTACCATTTCATCATCCTTGGTCAACAATGTTTAATAATGCCATGACAATATAAACAAAAAATAATGGGTAATGTCATACCTCTCTATGTGATGGGGCTGTGTCTTTAAAATCTGAAGTGATATCACTAGGTGACCAGATGGGGTCAGCAGGAAATTCTCCATTTGGCATATTACTTGGAGTTCTGACATTACTCTTTCCACAGCGTTCATGCATGAGGAATATGGAGGAAGACTGATGCGAACTGAAGACTTCAGGAATCAGCTAAGTGTCCATGCATCCGATGAGTACAGAGCTGATTTTGCTACCGCTGAAGGAAGGAAAAGCAAATTAACTGAGCCTTGGCCATAAAGCTGTTGTTGTACCTCTCCCCCTTTGGATGGTTTGTCAAGGGGAGTTGCTTTGGGAGGGGAGGGGCCACATCACTAGGCCCCATGGGACATATATGCCAGCCTGATGAGTCAGATTTGGCTTACAGCATGGAGATTTCCTATCCCTGCTAAAAAGCCAGATGATACCACATTGATTTATACCATTCAACTTGTGCCTAAACAATTTAATCATAGGCCCCATTCATACTGGCCTAAAAGACCTGGAAGACACTGGGCTGATCCGGATGCCCCTCCCCCGAATCGCTCCGTTAGCAAGTGCCCACTACAAATTTGAAATCGAATGCATTTTGTGTCTGCAAATTAGAAATCGAATGCATTCTGTGTCTGCTGGCGAGGTGGCCGCTGCCAATCAAGCTATCGTCATGGTGACGTTTGCAGGGCATCGGGGAAAGTGTCCTCCTTTTTTAAAGAGCCAGGCACAGGGGTTTCAGCGGCTGAAGCAGGTAGAGCGATGCCTCTCTCTCTCTCTCTCTTTTTTTTATAAACCTGTGGGCTTTTGGGTCAGATCTGCCCCTGTCCCAGGCAAAGGATGGGATTGCCATACATTTTTTTTTTTGCTTTTAAAAGCAACATTTTAGCTTTCCTTTTCCTCATCAAACAAATTGTTTAAAAATGTAACATTGATTGTGAGGTCTTTTGCAACATTATTGTAGCTTCCTCCTCTGCTGAACTCTTTCCTCCTGCTTACACTTTGCCATTGCCTTCCACTGAGGCTGAGAGAGAGTGACCTCATGGGATCAATTGGGAATTTCCCTACATCCCAGACATGTAACCCCCCCCAAAAAATAATGCACATAAATTGTCAAAAGAGGCTGCTTCTCCTGCATCCATTTCCCTACATCCCAGGC
>NC_056525.1:213314044-213380689 GCF_019175285.1 Sceloporus undulatus | reverse complement strand
ATGTCACCCCGAAAATCATGCGCATAGATTGTCAAAAGAGGCTGCTTCTCCTGCATCCATTTCCCTACATCACAGGCATGTCACCCCGAAAATCATGCGCATAGATTGTCAAAAGAGGCTGCTTGAAAAGGGGGGGGGGTTGTTGCTTTGATTGGGGGTTGGACTGGATGTCCCTTGGGGAATCCCTTCCAGCCTTGGGATCGTGAGGGAGAAGAGCAATGGGGAGGCTGCGGGAGCTGGAAGTAGACCACCCCCCTTTTCCCTCTGACACACACACACAGAGAGAGAGAGAGAGAGAGAGAGAGAGAGAGAGAGAGAGAGAGAGGCATCTCTCTTCCTGCTTCAGCTGCTGGAGGCCTGCTGCTGCCTGGCCAGCGACCCTCCTCCTCCTCCTCCCGCCATCCTCTGGCTGCCAGGCTGGCTCTCGGGGGAGCCCCTCTCTGGGTGCCAGGCTCCAGGCTGGAAGCGGCTGCCTCCGTGGGCATGCAATGTGCCCTCCTGGGGTTGGCCAAGTCCCCCAGCAAGAGAGGCGGCCTTGAATGTCACCGGAGGGAGCAGGGGCCAGCAGGAGAGCAGGAGGAGGAGGAGGAGGAGGAGAGCACCCCCTTCCTCCCGGCGCCAGGAGCCCTGCCTGCTCTTTGCCCAGCAGGAGCCCTTCTTCCCAGGGCTCTTTCCTCTTCCCCCTCCCCTCCGATGAGGGGAGGAAATGCCTTGTCCTTTGCCAACCCTCTGACCTAAATCCCTCCCTCAATTTGCCTCGGTCGCGATCGGTGCCAAGTTCTCATTCCCAGGACCCGTGTTTTTTCAAAAGAAACGGTATTTGCGCCGATCTCAAAAAACCCGCGCTAGGGGCCATTTACCACGGAACGGGTGTGCAAGCCTCGGATTCTCTTGTGGGAGATTCGGGGTGAGTATGAACTTCACGTGATTGAATCAGTTTGGGAACCGATTTTTTTTTGTAGTGTGAATGGGCCCATAGGAAGATGCTTCAGGTTACTGCTAAAGAGAGGGTCAGAAGAATAGATACCCTTTGGGGGAGGGGAGGGCCCTTCCTGCTACATTTGTGGTTTTTTCTTTGGTTCAATAAATAGCAATTTACATGCTTTGAGATTTCAATCAAAATTTGAAATTTCAATGAGCTGGAACCCCTGTTTCCAGTGCCCTATTCTAAACATGTTTTCCTTGAGCAAATGCCAATCTCAGAGTAAAGAAACAGGTTTTGTCCAGGCTGCTTAAGCTTCATTTAGGAGAATAAATCTGTTTTTGTAAAATTCCTCCCGTATAATCCCTTGCAGCATCTTCCTTTGTGGGTTTTTAAACATGTTTTGTAAAAAAGATTAAACTGCACCACACAGCTTTATCTTAGCTTGGCATTCAGTTTATTGAAGGCAACTGGATTGGTTCCATTAGCTTCAATAGGCTGTAGGAGTACTGTATGCTCTTCCAATTGTTTCAAGGAAACTGGGCCAACTACTATGCATACAACAAGAGATAAATCTGGGGAAAACATGTGATATAAATTCAAAGAAATGATATGTTTGTATGTAAGAACTGCTCATATGTCTGGAACGCTATATGTGGCTATCCTTCTACCCTTCCCTGCAACTGCCAGTGCCAAAGAGGTATATTGGTATTCTGTTTTTGGAATCCATCTTATCATTCCATCAGTGGGCTGTATCTAATTGGGACTTTCTGGTAGATAGATGCTTAGCATAACCTTTCTAGCTAACTTCTTCAAAAGAGCCTTTAGCTGAAGGATTTAGAGACTTTGCCTGCTGTGAAATTGACATTGTGGGCTAAACTTTATCAGCATATTAGCTGTGATGAACTAAAGGTCATCTCTGATTCCGATTCAGGACAGAAGGAACAAAGTAATATTAATGTCCAAGGCTAAGCTGAAATAAAGGTCAAACCTACAGTTTTTTAGGCATGTCATGGTAACTTGAAGGGCAGCTATGAAGAAACTAGAGAAGATCCTGAAAGGTAACGATATATCACTGATTACTAAAGTTAAGATTGCCCATGTCATTGTATTTTCAGTTTCTATGCATGACTGTGAAAGCTGGACAGTGAAGAAAGTTCATAGGAAGAAAATCATTTGAAATGTGGTTCTGGAGAAAAGTTCTAAAGGTACCGTAAACTGCTAAATGAGTATTAAAGCAAATCAAGCCTGAACCCTTCCTAGAAGCCAAGATAACTAAACTGCTATTTTGAGAAGACATGATTCACTAGAAATGACACAATATTTGGTAAGGTAGAAGGCAGTATGAAAAAATAAATCAAGACTGTATTACAGATGGATGCGCTCAATCAAGGAAACCAGAGCCCACAATTGTGGGACCTGAGCAGCATGCTGATGATAGAGTGATCTGGAGATGTCTCATTTATGGGCTCACCATAATTTGAAATCAACTTGACAGGAGTTAAGAACAAGAACAATAGCAACAACAGTAATCTCTCCACCAACTTTTTCAGTACTTTTAACTGAGGAAGATCTAAAAGGGGAAACTAGTACTGCAAGAGAAAATAAATGAAATGTTGAAAGTATTGAATTTGTAATTTAAGACACCACAAGCTTTAACTGTTAACATAATAACCTTTTCTTATAAATGTCATTTGAACACATCTTCATTTTGTAATTCATAAAATGTTATGATAAATTCAATAGCTTCCTTGATACTCACTAATTTTTAGCAAGTAATTTTTGAAAGTAATGCATTCCATTTCCATGTGTCTTTTCATTGCCCTGCTATTTAAAAAATTGCTCAATCTGTTATCTATCTTTTTTACTCCAAATAAAAAAGTTACATAAAAATTGAAATATGGAATAATGAATAAGTATTGTTTCAATTTATGTGCACCCCCCCCTTTCCATTTACTTTAACACAAGCAAACACAGATTGGAGAATGACCTTTTATTAGAATTTAATGGAAATGTGGAGGGCATTATACTGGCTAAAGATAATGTTATTCAATAAATTCACTTTCTACCAAGCAATGGTAGAAACAATGCGGATGGCATTGACCTAGGGACAAAGTTTTGTTGTTTTACTGTGTCAGTGTCACCAACATATTATTTCTTCATGCTTTTCTTGCCTAAAGCATTAACTTTCTTTCTGGTTATTCAGGCTGACAGAACTACTTTCTTTTTCTTGTATGGAATACTTTGTGCCTTCCAAATTGTGTTCCCCACCATGACTTTTTCATAGCAGAAAGAAAACTTCAGTTTCTAAAGACTTTCTTGCAGAGGGAAGAAAATTGCTAAAATTACTCATTCCTTCGTTCAAGAATGAAATTAGTGAAAAATTACATCCCTAATAACAAGGTATTTGTCTTCTGGTGAAAGGAAAATGGAGAAAGAAGAGTCTCATCTTCCTTTGCAAAGAGTTCTACATGTGGAAGCCACTGAGAAGGTCTTCTCTTGTGTCCTCCCCAAATGAATTGAGACAAGGGATTCAGATGAAGACTTTGAAATCTAGGGAGGTTCATGTAGGGAAATAGGGGCGGGGTACACACCGCCGCTTTGCGGCGGTCTGCCGCCGCCGCCAGAAGGTCCGCGGGGGAGCCGGAGCCTATAGACGGCCCGACTCCCGCGCAGACCGAAAAAAGAAGCTCCAAAATGGAGCTTCTTTTTGCGTCGCGTTTGCGACGTAGCGAGGCGCCAGGGGCGCGCTCGCTACGTCAGCAGCGGCGCGACGCGTCTGGACGCTGTGCGTCCGATGCGTAAAGATGGCGCCGGCCATGTAGAAAGGCCGGCGCCATCTTGTACGGACGGAGTCCGTACGAGGCCCAGGGGCGTCTAAAAGAGACGCCCCTTTTTTAAAATGGGACGTCCTCCGGACGTCCCAAAGGGCCGTCTAGAAAGCCCCAGGGTTTCCAAATAGCCTGCACTAAAGTTGCATAGAGCTTTTATACAGCATCACCCAATACTTTCTATTGTGTGAAATGGATTCTTGGTTTTCCTTGTAACTGCCCAGGGTCCACAGTCTCCCTACAGTTTATTGGAGTCACTGAAGTTTCTGAAGTTTCCATTTTCCAAAAACAACCCCACATAGATGACATTTCACAGTAATCCAAACAGATAAGTATATATTGCACAGTAATCCAAATAGGTATATATAAGTAAGTATATATAAGCTCTGGCAACACCCAGAAATTGAATCATTTCACCCTCATTCTCTGCATTATTCATTAGCTGCAACTTATCCTATGTATGTTTTAACAAAATAGAGAGGTAGAATTCATTACAGGCAAGATTTTGGGGCATATCAACCAGGCAGTAGATTAATAATGGAACAGATACATTTGCGTGCAAAAGATCTGCTAACTGCTAACTACTGAAATATTTTTTCTCTTCCTTTCCTTACTATTGCGATCAGAACAAAGCACTCTCATACAAAGAAACCCCTTTGCTAAAGCTGCTCTCATTTGTTTTGACACAAGGTCCTAGATGTTCATTGCCTCTTTTTCTTTTTTCTTTTTTGCAATCCTTTGTCTATATGATCTAAAAAAGGAAATATGATTTCGTTTCCCCCCAACTCTTCTATATGAAAAAGCACATGGCATAATGCAAAATGTCAGTAACAATGTACATCAAATGGTATTAAAAATCACAAAGTAAAGTTGCCTCTGGTCATTTGGTATTTATATCAAACTCACTCTCTTTTTGCAAAGCCACTGCAAGTTGATTTTAATTCATTTCATAATTTACTTGGGTTATAAGGAGGAAGTATGATATTCATATTTTAATGAAAAGAGAAGGAGCAGGTCAGTGGCAGAAAGGGCTACATTATTTAATCACTCTATGTAACATTTTTCTTATAACCTCAAGACAAGTGGTAATATTTTTCAAAGTTCAAACTGAAAATTTCTACCACTTCATTTCCCCCTCATTCGGTTTTGGGAAGGAAGTGGTCTGTGCGTGGGGTGTTTGCAATAGGGTACTATGAAAGTTTTTACTCTTCTGTGCTAAGCATTGTTGCACTTCTGACACCCATTCTCAATGAGCCATGCACACATCTACAAGATTCATTCTCCCTTATAGAGCTTCATAACAGTTCCTGAACAATGGCTTGTCCCAATGGCACCATGATGATGGCACAGCTGCTCAGCAAAACTCCTGGCTGGCACTCATTCTGGCCAAAATAGCATTCAGTGTGGCACTTTCACTCTGGATTGTACCTATCCCAATAGTCCTGTGGTGATCCTTGCTGACCAAACAATCAACCTTTTGAAAACAAAACAAACTCAGATGTCCATTCATAATGTTCAGATCCTTGTTTAAATTTTTAATTTTCAAAATCAAAGCACATAGACAAACATTCTAACAGAAATATAAAAAAGAAAAAAAATTAAACCAAACAATAATCCACTCTAATTTTAATTTAGATTCAATGTTCTCATAACACTCTTTCTATAGTAGTTTGTCATGCTTCCTAGCTATTTACTTAATCATTCCTTTCCACTTCATCAGCATTTCTTCTAATCTACAGTAAAATTTTACTATTTTTAAACAATCAATTCATAAAATATACTGCTCATATAAATAGCTAATATTATAATTCATATTTGATATATTTATATTACTTTACATATCTCATTATATATACTTCTTGAACTATTGACTACATTTAAATATACTACTTTCCTTTATGTTACATTAGTCTATGCCCTCCCCCAATTCTCTTTGAGAAATAATATCAGTTCTTTTCATTGATCAGTAAACTTTGTCACAGTTTGTTCTCTATTTAATGTTAACTTATCCGTATTCATCATATCATAACATTTTGTGAGCCAATGATCCATTGAAGGTATATATTTCTTCCATATTTAGCATATATTAATTTAGCAGCTGTGATCATGTATGGCATTGTTTACAAAATCTTTCTTTGATCTTAATGTCAATTATATTTAATAAATATATTTCAGGATTCATTTCAATTTTAAACTTAATATTTTTTTGTTATCAGATCATGGATTTATGTCCAATATTTCCTTGCTTTTGGTCATATCTACTACATATGATATAGAGTTCCCCGCTGTTCCTTCCATTTCCAATGTTCGTCTTTTGGCTTATTTCAGATCTTTGCAATTTTTGCTGGTGTCCAATGCCATCTATAAAGCATTTTAGAATAGTTTTCTTTTAGATGTGAACTTCAAATATTTTTTCCATGACCTTGTCTACTGATCAATGTAAATAAGGTTACCTGTAAGGTGCTCCAATCACTTCAGATTCCCTCTTCCTTGATTTGTCCTTTGAAAGAGAACTTACCCATTCATTCTTTCCCAGAAAACTTGCTGGTTGGTCATGCCAGCCAGATAGTTACTGGAAGGCTGATATTTTACACCAGGAATTGTTGCTTATTTTGTCACTCACTTCCTCACACTTTTTGAAAGGTCTCAAGATTGCTGAACTGCTTCATTTGAAATAAAGCACATTTTCTTAACAGAATTAAATTACCTTTCAGCCATTTTCAAAAGTTGCAAATTGGAATAACAAATATTATAGTCATTTTCTGTCTTCTGTGAAATGGAAGAAATTAAAGCTGGTCTGCTTCATCAAAGGATCTGGCCTGACAAGGTGCTGAGTCTTTTAGAGAAGCCCCTGTTGTATGGTTATGTTGATGTCCGTTCAAATGAAGGGCACAAAGCATCATTCAGCTGCTTCTCAGCACTTTTCAGGATCAATCATGCTATGTTCTTCAGAATATATTTTCCAACCCACTCTTCCTGCCACCTCATCACTAAATGACCTTATGTGGTAATGATTACTGAACTGAGTAATTTCAGAAGGTAATTTCAGATGGTAATCATAGCTTCTGCTTTATGGTCTCCCTGCTGCTTTCAACAATTTATGAACAATAGTTGATGATGGTGAAATAATTAATTCAGCTGAGAAAAAGTCGCTGAATAGATTTCATGTTAAATTAAAAAAAAAAAAGAAAAAGAATCTCAAGTGTGCCAAAGGGATGGAGACGAGATTTTCTTACCAGGTAGCAATGCAAAACAGTGATGACAGGCAGTAAATTCTAGAAGCATGTTATTATTTTCTCACCTGCAAGCTCCATCAAGTTGTCATTAAAATAAATAAATACCTGGCTTCTGAACAAAACTGGAAGGTTTTTGCGTGTGTTTATTTGTTTTACTTTTTCTGAGGCCTTGTCTACAATGGCCGAGATACTCTGGCAGCAGCCCAAAGTCTCTGGCCTCAGAGTGGCCTTTACTTCTGCCTTTACAACAGCAGCAGGGTAGCTGTCTGCACAGGTGTCCTGCTGAGTTGCCTAGTGCATCTGCACCACCACAGGCCAGAACAAGGCATCTGGTGACAATCACATGGTTGGGCACCCTATTCTGACCCCAGATTGAGCAACTGGCAAAAGCAGTGGATGCACCAGGTAGTGGGATGTCTGTGCAGATAGCTGCCTTGGTGCAGAAATGAAGAGTGATCCAGAATAAGATGGATTTCCCCCCATTCCTTTCAAGAGTGTTATACCCCATTTCTGGTGCTGAATGTGCCAAATGTCATCCAAACTGCTTGTGAAACGTCAGGGGAAAAAATCTTCTAGAACATGGCCACATAGCCCAAAACATCCACAAAAACTAGTTATCCAAACTGTTTGCATGTGTCATCCAAACAGGACAGTGCCAGAACAGAGGGAGGGATAGGCCTTTTGGTCCATGTAAACAAGGTCTAAGGTCAGCACTAGATGTCACAGAATACCTGTTGCCTTAATTACAATGGACCCTCAGTATCCACTATGGTTTGATTCCAGCCTCCTTTCCCCCACCATGGATGCACATCTCTAAGGCATTTACATCTGTAAGCTAATTGCTCCCAACAAGCTCATTTTAGCTACCTCTGAAAGATGTAAGGCTGAGTTGACCCTGAGCTCTTGGCTGAGATTGAACTCACAACCTTGTGGTTTGTGCGTGAGTGGGTGCAGTACTGGCATTTAACTACTGTACCTCCAGGGCTCTTTCTCTAATGTAAATTCTCTAAAGTAAATTGGACTGCAATATTTAATTCATTTAAAATGTAGATTAATCAACTAAAGCTTAGATTTTAAATTTAAATTCCATCCCTCTTGTATTATTTCAAATGTCTAACAAGTTAAATCCTGGAATGTTTGGGGGGGGCATGACAACTATGACAGAAATACTTATGCCCTTACCTGGAACTGTAGGTTAAATTGGCCGGATGGCTAATCTGGTTTTCAGCTGCAATCTTGAGTGCCTGATCATGACACCCCACCATTCTGATAACATTTAAAAGTAGTTAAAACAATTTATCAGATATCTTCAGTAAAGCAGATGGAGAATCTGCACAGCCATTTTCACTTGGCACACTCATTGTCACATAAAAGGCAATATTTTTTCCAGAACAATGATGAAGTCAAATTACATTTTATATAGCATTGCCTCCAGGATTTCCCGTTATGTTCTTGGCAAGAGGTTTCTGGCAGGGCTTACTGCCCAGTTTCTGTAAACTGCCAGTTTCTATATCCTGCACAAGAATGATACAAAGCTCCTGTTTAACAATGTCTATACTACCTTATTATTGGTTTCAAAAGCTCTCTCTTTCTGATCCTTCAACTACTTTTTGTAAGTTTGACTAGGCTTCTAAAGTGAAATAAATTGGAAGCCATCTTCAATAAAATATGTGTTTTTTGGAAATTATGTCCCAAGTTCCCTTATCATTGTGATTTATTTTCACCTTTTTAAATCATAGATGAAAGCCTGAAACAAAATGTCTTAATGGCCTAATAGAGTGGTATGAGATCTCGTTAATTTGTAGTGTATCTGCACTACACAGTGATATAGGTTTAATACCACTTTAACTGTCATGGTACCAATCTATAGAATCCAAGGTTTCATAGTTTGGTATGGTGCTGAGCTCTCTTTGCTAGGGATCTCTAGAATCTGACTACAAAGGACTTCACAAAGGACAAATTGCAGGGGTCCACTGGGTAGAATCATGACAGTTAAAGGGTATCAAACTGATATAATGGTACAGTGGCAGCTGAAGGCTTCTGTGTCAGTGGGGTGGTGAACCCACTCCTGCTTTTGTCTAAACATTAAAGGAGCCATCCAGTGAGATGACTCTCTCCCCCTCCCAAAGTAGGTGCAGCATCTTTATAGCTTCTTTGAAGTTTGGCCTCACCCTTAGAGTGGATTCACTACATTACTGACATGGAAACCATAAGCTACCTCTGTGACTGTATAATGAATATGCGTCCAAAATACTGTAAATCAAACATACTCCTTGTAAAGTGCATTTTCCATACACACACACACACACACACACACACACACACACACACACCCAGGACAGACGGGTGGGAAGCACTATCACAGGGCCAGTTCTATGGCTCAAGAGCACACAGCAACTGCACGCTCCTGAGCCCTAGCACATGCCAGCGCCACCATTATTGTGCAGAACTGCCCATATGGGGGCATGTCCATGACGCAAGCACGGTACCACGTCCGCATGTCATGGTGCCACACTTGCATCACTGATGCACCACAGTGTGCCAGTGGTGCACTTGTGATCTCAGCATGGTGTCCCAAGAAGAACCCAGTTTTTCCTGGTTATTTTTGGGGTGGAGAGAGGCCGTGCCATTTGGCTGCTCTGCCCTACGTTGGGAGCAGAAACAGGCACCTCTAGTCCACCCTTTTTGGGTGGTCTGTCGAGCCCTATAGATATATTTAATGTGGTATGATTCACTTGCCTCACATTGAAAGTCAGCATAGTGTCTTGGTTAGAATGTTGGCCTAGGACTGGAAAAGTCAAGATTTAAGTCTCCGTTAAGTTTTACTGTTCCTTGGTGATCTTGGGCCAGTTTATTCTTGCCCTGTGCAGATATATAGGTTACACATGGAAGGACTCAAAGGAGAAGATGTGCTCAAGATCTGCCACTAGTCTTCAGTTTCCCTGTTGCTGACTTTTGCTGTGTGAAGTAGCAGTATCTGAAATGGACTTCCACTCATATTCATCTGAATGTAACTATATTGCTTTGTGTGATTGTACTTTACTCGAGTTCCCAGTTGTACAGAGAGTTCCATTGTACTTCAAGCAAATGTGACTAGAACTCCCTTTCAGATCTTATGCTCAATAAATTATAGCTGGGAAGAAGGAAAGCCGGAAACAATGCATAGGCATACTTAAGGTAGGTTTAAGTTTTGTGAATTTCTTGTTCTCACCACCTTTTCATTTCTTCTGCATGTAAATTGAACTTCTCCAGAAGTGCTCTATCTCAGATTAAGTTTCTTAGAATTCACAACTTTAGCATGCTTACATTCAGTAACTGCTATAATACATAATACAACAAAATCAAAAAATTCACAAAAGAATACCTTTATTGGTCAGCCAAAAAGGGGAAACTACATCATGCTAGCTTTCAAAGCGTTAGTAGTTTCTTCATCAGGAAAAATATGTAAAATAATCATACAGAAGAAAAGTGACGATGGTAGAATCACAGGCCTACCTTTTGTATCATATGCTGTTTCTGCTGTAGTTCAGTAGCTCTTGAGGGATCTCAGTGTAGGCATTGTAGAGAGCTGTACTTTTTTCCTTAAAAAATGCAGTTTTCTCTGATCAACCATTACAGAGCAAGTCCATTCACTTAGTAGCTTCTTGCCACAAGCTGTGACCCACTGTACCAATCTTTAGTTGCCTAAAGAACAGACAGCTCCATGGAACTAGTGCAACTAAATCAAAGTTCCACCCTGGAGGAGAGAGTTAGCATGAGAATCACTGAGTCTAATGGCCTTGGCAAACTTTCTATGGATGTCATATCAGAAATGTCACATCCACTCTGAAGTTTGGCTTTGTATAATCTCTTCTTTGATCTTCTAGTGGGCCACAGTAATGTAAGAGACATATATTGTAATACTGATTGAGTCCACTTTCTAATCTGAGTATATTCCTAGCCTATCAATGTTCACATCCTTAACTTGCCATAAATCTGGTGGCTGTTGCCCACACGTATGGCATTAAACATGCCGGCTCTTTAATAGCAATAGCCAAATCTGTTTTGTTTTCTCTCATATTTTATTTCTGTGGATTTTGGTAAACTAACACAGAAACATCACCATGAATTGAACTGAAAGTCTTGCTTATATTTAAAGTTAGTAGGCCAGTAACAAAGTGACATGGGCCTTGTTAAGAACTGTGCATCGCTCCCATGTATACACACACTGACAGGAATAGAAAAAGTGTCGTGGAAGTTGGGAATGCCTAATGAAGAAATAAGGGGAGATGAAGGGCGTCTGCTTGCAAACCTCTGTTGCCAGCTGGCTTGTCTTTGGCCCCCTTAGTGTCTCTGTGTTTTATGTATGTGAAGAAAGCTGTTAAAATAACAAATATCCAACAATACATTTCCTTTATTGGAGATTTTACATGGATTGAAAAGGCTAGATTAAGACATGGTCAAGGACTTGAACATGTTTGAATTAGATTTTTAAATGGTTTATTATTTAACACCAAAACTTCACCTATCCATATCCTTGGTAATCTAGAAGATCACATCAACAGTTATTTTTTTTTAGAGTAAAAGTTTTTCAAGTGACAAAAGTGGCTGCTACTGAAGAGAAATAAATCCAAAAACATGTTGTGTGTGGCATTAGCTATGAAGTTCTTTGGATGCTTTGATTTACTGTTAGACAAAAATCCCACTCAGACTACATTCCAGAAATAACATACAAGTAAGAAAATTGATGTAAGAAAAGGAATTAGGACCAGAGCATGGAAGGGATGGAGGGAAAAACAGTTAGTGTTGGGTAGATAAGGACTAAGGATGTAATTTTTCACTATGGTGCATTATAAACGGGCCTTTAATACGCCCCCGTCACGTGCTAGGGGTTGACCGAGGACCTAGCATCCATACCGGCATCACCCCTAGCACGTGATGGGGGCGTAAAGATGGCGGCGCCCTATATACACGGGCGCCGCCATCTTTACATGCTGGACGCGTTGCGTCCGCATGTGTCGCCCCGGAAATGACGCCGCAAATGCGCCCCTTGCGCTTTGCGGCACCTCTTCCGGGGCCTGAGAAGGAGCACGATTTCCGTTTAAAGGCTGCAGCTCCCAGATGGTGCAAGCGGCGGCAGCAGCAGACTGCCGCAATCCGGCGGTCTGTAATGCGCCTACGTTTCTTCTCAAAAAAGCATTGAATAATTTTAATAATTATCTTTCAGCATTGAGAAAGTCTTTGAAAATCACACAGTTTTTGAAGCCTATTTACAATTCAGGGCTTATCATGTGCAAATTTCACACGTGGTTGTTCTGTGAGGGAAACATTATTTTTTGCTCAGAAAATAATATTTCTACACAGAAATATAATTTCCTGCCCTACTATGGACAGAGAAAACTTATTTAAAATACTGCTATTCTACATGTATACCAGCAATGGGCAAATGCAGTCTGTGCATCATTCTTCCAGGTCTCATGTAGAATTCGTGGTGCCTCCTCATGTAACTCATGGTGGAAAAAAGAAATCACCCAAAATGGTTTTGAAAAGCAAATGAGGCTGTCCAAATCAGCAGGCCGGCTCAATTGCCGTGGTGGAGAGGCCTTGGTCTGCTGGCACCATCCTGGCCTGGCAAAACCCCCAGCAAACCTTGCACAGGGCTACTGGGCTTGGGATTGACTGAGGAAGTGGGAGGAGGAGGAGGTACTTCTGCCCTGGGAGGGAACTACAGGTCCCCGAATGCAACAGGAGACAGAACTATGCTCTGATTGGGTAGCATCATCACCATGATTGGTGGATGGGCCAGGTAGATGGCTCTCTGTTCTATCCCAGCTCCTCATTGGTTGTGTTTGCAGCACCATTTCTACTCAGCTCTCCCACCCACCTTCTCTATGTTGGATAGAGGGTCCTGCTGTCACAACTGTGATGGCAAAAGATAGGTCTTGGATCTGTTGGGCATGGTTTTCAAGGCTGCATAGCACTGAATCAGTAGTCGATTGGAGACCTGGGAGTGCTGAGAGCATTGCAGTGTTGCCATTGTGGGGGCAGCACTGATTCAGCATCCCCCAGTGACAAGGGGCAGAGATGTGGCTTAATGATAAACTGGTTACTTGAGGCATGGACAGGCGTTTAACTGGTCAGCCCCCTTTGTTATACCTCTGAAGATTGCCCATGACCAAGCAATTGAGTTCACTGATCAATCTGGGATTGATGGATGACAGATCCAGATCTCATGCTTTTAGGTCAACCTTACACTGTAGCTATATAAATAAAGTTATGGCCTTTTCTCTTCCAATTGTGGCTTTGGCAATGGCTTTTTGCCATGGGTTGATTTTACAAGATATGAACTGGAAGTGGACTTCTAGTTACTTCTAGGTTTGATTCTTTTTTCAGTTTTGGGTCATTTCCTTCTCAGTTTAGTCTGCAGCAGGCCCTTAGTGTGAAACTGGACCACTAAGCTAAGCAAATTCACCCATACCTGCTGTAGACCATGGATGGAACTTAAATTTTATTAAGAGATTACAGATACCCAACAGGATTTTTACAAGCCTGCTCATTTAATACACTGATGGGGAACATGTGGTTGTCCAGGTGTTGCTACTCTGGCACTCAAAATTGCCTGTCATTTTTAGAGCTGAGAAAAAAATGCAGTTCAATAAAATCTGGAGGTCCAGTGTACTTCATCTGCAGTTGCCATACTGAATACCAGAGAGAACTTCTGAAGCTTTAATCATTAACAGTTCTTGGAGGGGGAAAAAACACACTATAAAGTTCCATCAGGAAGAACTACATCACATCACCTTCCTTTAACCCTTCCTAAATCCACCTTTTACCTGATGCAGCCTGCTATGCGGCTATTCACTGGCTGATGCAGAGTGTGGATGGAAAGAAGCATCCAGCTGTTGCTGCAGCTGACGCATTGCACAGAAGGTGATACTTTTGCTGTACATCCAGAAAACAGCAAAAAGCATCTAAAATGTGAGTTTGGGTATTAGGGGTAAAGGAGGAGTTGTGTTATACTGTAGCTCCACTCAACTGAATTTTATCCCATGTCTTCCTGATGATTGTTAACAATTAACACTGATTCTATATTCAGCCTGACCACTCTATCTTCATTCCTGATGCAATTATTATTATTATTATTATTATTCCCATGTATGTACATAATACTTTATGTAATGGTCAGCTTTAATAAAATCTTCCATAATGCTCTCTCTATACACACACACACACACACACACACACACACACACCCTTCCCAGTTTTAGAAACATTTGTGAGGTAGCATAGTGGGATTTTTGTATTTTTTTTTAAATTTTTTTTTAAGTGAAGCAGTGTAAGCTCTTTAACTCACAGAAGTAAGTGCAGGGTTCTTTTGATTTGAGTTGATAGATGTGTTGATGAAATATAACTCTGCGTTATTCCTCCTACATTCCTCTTTTAAAACAAACAAAACATTACAGGCTTCAGGGAATACAAGATGCCAACTTTTATTTAAAGCAAGATGGCTCTGAGTTTTGTAGTCTGTTTATCAGTTTAGATTCATTGCTAAATGTACAGATGCTGCTGCTGCTAAAATACCTATGAGGGATATAAACAAGGGCGCTGCTTTGACTTAATGTGATTTCAGTGACTACTTTTACAACATGTCACATAAAGTACTATCCAATTTACTTCTAGCAGCACAAACATGGAGAAGTTTACAAAGTGCAGTACCTTAAGTGAGGTTTCTTAAATATCGGGGAAGGAGGAAATCAACAGGAGGTAAATATTTGAATAACCTGGAAGCAGAGCCAATGTATGGAAAGTATACAGCTTGAATATCCAGCTTGGTACATTTGGAAAATCAAAAGAATTCTTGGAGAATAAAAGCATATTTTCGTGTCTGCTCATAAACTAGGTTAGATGAATCTGTCAGTTTCAGGGCATAGAAATAATGCAGTTTCACATCGGTTTAACTGTTGTAGCCCCATCCTGTGGAAACCTGGGATTTGTAGTACTGAGAGGTCTTTCACCTTCTCTACCAAAGAGTGCTGGTGCCTTACAAAACTACAAATCCCAGGATTCTGTAGCATGGAGCCATGGCATTTAAAGTGGTGTCAAACTGCCATATTTCTACAGTCTAGATGCACCCTAAGGTACAGATAACATTTTTAAGAAAAAATACTCACAGTTTATAATTAAGAGATAAAATCAAACCTGATATGCTTACGATTATGAAATGGATCACTTTACATTTGAATCCAGGCTATTTCCTCATTTTCCTTAACAAATATATAAATTTGTTTTATCTGAAATGTCCTGTAGGAGATGCATACATTAAGAACAGCCAAACCCCCCAAGATAACTTGTTTATATTTAATTTTATTACCAAATCTAATAGCTATAATATTCCATATATTTTTCTCCTCCCCCCCCCAAAAAAAAAATCTTTGGCTTTTTGAAAGTTTGGTCTCACAGAAATTGTTTGCAATACAAATAAAAACTTAGAATATGAACTTTAACAACAGTTAGTCTAACCAACACATTCAATTTTAATCTTGCCAAATAATTCCTCCCTAAGGTATTTTAAAAAAACAAATTAGAATTATGATAAAATACTGAGCAATGCATTTAGTTAATAAAAACCACAGATATCTAAAACATGAGTAGCTGAGAGTAACAAATAATATATTAATTAAGGCTGCATCCACACTGCAGAAATAATGCAGGTTGATGACACTTGTAACTGCCATGGCTCAATGCTAGGGAATTGTGGGAATTGTAGTTTGGTAAGATATTTAGCCTTCTCTGTCAGAGAGCTCTGGTGCCACAACAAACTACAATTCCCATACCATTCAGATGTGGTAGTTAAGGTGATGTCAATTTGGATTATTTCTGCAGTGTGGATGCAGCCTATGAGGGAGGTCTGTCAGTGTCCTAAGTTGTTTTTGATTTTCTATAGACATATTTAAACAGAATAATTGAGATTTTTTAATAATTAATTTTAACCCTGAATATTTTTCAAATTTAGACAAAATAATTTTAAGTGGTATAATACTGTTTTCTGTCTCTATCATGCAAAGTACAATATCACCTACATATAAATTCTCGCTTATTTCTTTGGTATTCACTTCCTTAATGTTGGAATCAATCCTATTGCTAATATGTAGTGAAGTTGTGAAATAGGTTCACACCTGTTCCTTACTAGGAAAATACAGCCATTATGTTTTGCCTTTGTGAATATATTTGTGTCATTATCACACCATCATCTTATATTATTGGCCTTTATTTATACCGTATAATCCTAGATACATAAGAAGGTCTGTCCAGATGTCAGATACTTTTGTCAAATTTTATTTAAAGCAAGTCAGGCAAACAACATTCTTCTAAGAACATATGAGTGTTCCCTATGGGGATGTGAAAATGTTTTTGTCTCTTCAAATTTAATCTGAGCTTTCTTCCTACCCTGCCTCATATTGGGTTACAAGAGTTTGTATTTTCTTCCAGTACTGAAATTTGCATACACTTAAAAACACATTTTTCCTAATTTCCTCATTTACCTGCACAATTCACAAAATTTATCCAACTTTTCCACATCGACTAAAATGCATTTCTGCATATTTTTTCCAGATTTTATGTTCATTTTAGCAGTTCATATTTTAAAATAAGTGTATTCTTTGTGGCTGTTTTATTTCTTGGAAATGTCCTGTAAACCTTGAAAACGGGCAAATGGTTTAGTTACAGTGCACATTTTTAAGCAACAGGTTCTGAAAGGTATGAAAATGCTACTTTCTTCAAGATTATTGAATCCAATAAAATTTCTTTCCACCACTTATTTTCTGCAATAGCAAGACCTGGTCTGTATGACTTTTGAGGTCTCTGTACTTCTATGATTCCATTACTCCATCTCCCCCTCCTTTTTTTTTCCAGGTAAAATCTCATTGTTATATATTTGTCATTTTATTGTCACCTTTCAATGTTCTTTATTTTCTTGGTAAATCTCAGGCTCGTCCCTCCTGTTCCTCAAGTTCCATATGAAAACATACTGCTTCACAGGCTCAACAGTTCCACTGTATACTTATACTTATTAGCTTACTTGCTGTTCACCGCTATGATCTTTGGAATAGCGGTATATAAATAAAACAAATTAATTATTATTATTAATACTTGGCTCCCTGTGCCAAGGACTCATTTAAGTGGACTAGTTTAGACAGAAATAATCTACCAACAGAATAAAGGTGGGGCTACGCTGGGAATACATTTCAGTAGTGTTCCACAAAAGTTCCTGGGCAAGCACATTAAATTCATCTACTGCAAAGAGTTTTTGGTGCATTATGAGGCAACCAAGAATGTGTAGATTGACCTATCTCCTAGGACTTGCCTGAAGGAGGCCCATATAAGTATAAATGTGTGTACATGGGCTTATCTAATGTGGAAAGAAACTCTGCTCAACTGAGGTTTCCATCTCATATACGGTGATGGCCATCTGTTGGTCAGAGCAGCATGGTTGGTACATGTGTTGGCATTTAGAGAATAGTCTATCCCACACGTTTTTGGAAAACCATTATTGCATGCAGTATCCATAGATACCTATTGCCTGAATAGAGCTAGAGAGGCAGTATCGAGTGGATAGAATAGGGACTGTTTTAGTTACTGAACCAACATTTTCTAGATCAAAGCTGTCCATAATTATCCACATTTATCCAATTCTCAAAAATGACTTGTGATTATGCTGTGTCTGTTAGCAACTTTATCCACTGCCAAATTGCCTAGTTATTTGGTTATTTATGCAGTTTCAAATCAAACTCATCAACGTCTGCTCTCCCGTTGGCAATTGTATCTTTTCTTCCTCCAGTGCTGATGTGAGCTTTGTCCTACTTCTTGGAAACTTGAACTGTTGATTGAATCTACCTTCTAACTTCAAAGGCTGGAATTAATTGATGTCTGCAGAGAAAAGGGTTATCCTTTTCATAACTATTAGCATTGCTAAAGAGATGCTCTCACTAACAGAGGTTTATGTTTTTCTCTTTGTATTTTGTCTGAAAATGTCTCAAATATTATCATATAAGAACATAATAAAAAGGATTGTGTGCAGAGGATTTTAATGCAGTAGAACACACCAACATTTACATACACCTTGTAGATCTGACATTACAGGTATGTGCTGTTCTTGCCGTTGGGATTCCTGACCACTTATGGCCATAGTGGTGAAGTCTTTTGATTATTTCTGCATTCCATTCATAAATTCGATCTCATGACTCATTGCTGAAATAATTAGTGAGAATTGTGATTTATAATGAATGTTTTTCCCTTTCAGAACTGCAATCAATTGAAAAGTACAACAGAAAGCTGAACTTTGTGGCTGGATTGCAGCTCCCATCACTGCTAGCCAGCATAGTCAGGAACAATGGATTATAGAAATTGCAGTCCAACAACTTCTGAAAGCCCAGCCTCTGGCATGAATGAAATAATCTGGTACAAACGTATGTTCAGATTGCTGTAGACTAGCACCTCTCCTAATGTCTGACCTTTACTAGAAATTGGCTGAAATCTATAGAAATATTCAACTAATTTTGAATAATTTAATTTTATTTACATTTTTATTGGCCCGAACATTTAGCCCCATTTTTCCACCAGCACAGACCTACTTGCCATATTCATTATTTCCCCCAAATGGCAATGCACCTAGTAGGAGGAGGCCAATTGTGATATTTTAGCAATAAGGTTAACAACAATAGTTGAAAAAGTGAATAAAGAAGTCCAAGGCTAAATAGAATATGGTTATTTTAGCGTCCGTCTAGACTGTAGAAATAATGCAATTCCACAGCACTTTAATCGCTGTAGCCCTAGTTTATGGAATCCTAGTAGTTGAAGTTTTACAAGGTTTTTAGCCTTTTCTGCCAAAAGAGTGTTGGTATCTCACAAAACTTGGTGTCTCACAAAACTACAAATCTTAGGACTCTGTAGGATAGAGTCATGGCACTTAAAGTGGTATCAAACTGCATTATTTCTACAATGTAGATTTGCCCTTAGATAACAGATTTTTTTTTAAAAAAAAACCCCACATCTTACACTCAATTGACAAACCGAAGCCCAATTATGCCAAAACAAGCATCAGAGACCTTTCCTATTTTAAGTAATATAGCTATGAAATCAAAACTGAAATTGGTTTAAATGACATATTCTAATTAAGAGCAATTAATGTCATGGAACTACATAAATCAACATGGCTTCTCAATTTTCTGCAATATTAAATATTGATTACTTTTGTTATCTTTTCTGGCTCATCAGGTTTAAAATGAGATTCAGTGCTCAGCAGTTCTTTCTCAAATATGCCCTTCCACCACCCCCAACCCCACTCCCCACTGAAATATAGAAAACCACATTGCATATCTTTAGTTTGCTAGGTTCCAATGCATATAGGAAACTATACAGAATCCCAAGAACATTTCAGTAAAATCAAATGTAGATAAATCTTAATTGGACTCATGTAATGGATTCACAATCTAATTTAAGGAGATTCCCAAATGCTTAAATTAGGATGCCATTTCTACTCAGATTAAAGATTCATTATAGCATCACAGTTGGATGAAATTTTGGGACCAGAAGCTTTATTCTTTTAACTACTGATAATTTAAATTGGTAGGAACCTGTTTTCAGTTACAGTGCTTTTCTTACTAAAATGCAGCAAAACAAAGCAGCAGGAAATGTAAAAGAAAAGAAAATTTCTTAAACTGCACTGTACATTTAATATCCAAAAGAAGTTTTAAATTGGAGTGGGTAATCTGCATCATTAATAGGTTTGTGAGGTTGGATTTTGAATGGTCTCCTGTAACTTTAGTCCTGAAGAGATTGTGAAGTAGAACAATGGACCATGACACTCTGTCCATATGGACAGTGATACCTGCCCCCCCTTTACCTTAAAAACTCCAACCTACATGGAAGAGTGCTCATGTCTGTTCTTGTCAGTGGTGCTTCTGCACCACCTTCACCACTTTCCACTGGCAAAGAATGAGACATGTTGGGATAGAGCAGCTGGAGATGAAAGTTGAAGTTTGGAAGGTAAGAGTATTTTGGAAGGTAAGGTACTTTCACCCACTTTGACAGTTTTCTGGTACCTTGTCTCACTTCGTAATCTCTTTTGAATTAAAGTTACAGGAACCCCACCCCTGTATTTCAGCTGGCAACCCAAATTGTTAGGACCATATTATGGCCCCTCTTAAATTTCAAAAGCCTTTTGCAACTAAACTGTTAAATAGTTCCAGTTCCACCATTTGGACAACTGTTGGGCACGCCACCTTCAGTGCCCTGCCTTACCTGAAATAGTAAAAGCAGGCATTCTGAGAATTACCTCTGGCTGTATCTGAACTTCTTGGCTACTCTGTGAAAAATGGAACTAGAAGCATTCTTTGGGCAATGGGTTCTCTAATGCTTTTGAGTCCCTGACAAATGCTCAGCCCTTCCTCGACCCCTTTAGAGCCATCCTTGAGTTCAGGCCCTGCAAGAGTCTTCTGTTCATCCTATGCTAGGGTGGGAGGAAAGAAGGAAGAAGTGGGAGAAAGCAATGGGGGGGCAGGGAGAGAGAGGAGAAAGGGGTGCTCTCACTCTCTTCTGGTTCTGGTTTTGCCTTCCTCTGGTATATCCCCCTGATAGATTGCTTCTAAAGGTATAGCTCTGAGAAAAAGTATTGTATCTCTGCTTTAAACAGTACTATAATGAAATTGCACATTTTATTTGTTTTAAAAGATAATGGTTTTAATAAAAGAGTGCATGATGAAATTAAAGATCACTACCAATACATGTGAAAAACTTTGGTTGAAAGGAAGAGAGGGTAAGAAACTGGTTGAAAGGAAGAGAGGGTGAGAAACTGGACATGAAAGCAAAAACAGATGGCTTGTTTAAAATTTTGGAGATGATTTTGTTTTTGCCTTTCTTCTCTTTAAACACCAATCTGCCTGAAAACATGTCTACTTTATTGTCAGCCAAAAAGTGGTGGTCTGTGTTCAGACGTTGGCTATGGGAGGAAAATGGCATGAAAAGTTTTTCGTATTTTTTGCATGGTAACCTTCTGACTGAAGAGCATTTGTGTATGATGGGAAAAGATTATTTTAAAACTGTTCTGTAACTTATTCATTTGAAATAGATTATCAGTTTTCTGAAAATAAGACAATCCATTATCTGCTGTAGACCAGATTAATGCAAATTAGAATAGAAGCACTACAAAGAATTAGCTAGATCTAAATACTTTTCAGAATTCCCCCTCCCCTTTGGATATAGTATTCTTTTGATAACTGACTCTGGTATGAAATCCTTATATGGGTAGCTTCTAAGAAGACCAGTTTAGGCAAACATCATTATTATGGATTTTGATATGACTTGTGGAAAAGTCAAGGGTGAAATCTAGGAGTCTGTAACAAAGGATTTAAAGGATGAAAAACTTGTTTTTCATTTCATAGATTTGCTGGGCTATTTTCATGTACAAGGATATGTAAATGTTCACACATTCCCATACCTCTCAATATATACAGAGTTTCTTAACAGGTACCTTTCCCCCTTTTGTGCCAAAATTATAGTAGGTGCTGAATATGTAAATGTGTGAAAATCAGGTGAAATACTGGCATCCTAGGTATAGTATTAATTGTTAGTACATGATGTAATAATGTGTGTACTCTGTACTGACATTTCAAATGGTTTAGTGTGTTTGGGAGCTCTGGTTGTGTGATTATTATTATTTATCTCAATCTGAAAATCTGCCATGTTCAACCTGAAAGTCAACTTCTTTGGTAAGAAGTGATGACAGCCACGTTTTGTAAAAATTGCTTTTTTACACTGCTTTCTCACACAGAATGTGAAACAAGGCTCCGGATGAAAAACGTGGGGAAATGCCAGAAATATGTGAGCTGAACAATCACCTTCCTAGTACAAGGTGGTTTGCTATCCAGCTGTGGGAAATGGATACACTGATCATTCAGTTTATATAAAGGGAAAGGATATATTCCTTAACTGAATATTTTATTAAATACATGCATTAGGGCAAGCAAACACATTTTTAAAGAATGCAAAATGTCTGGCTGTGTTGGTGAAAAACCGTCTTTCCATATTCATTCATTCATTCATTCATTCACTCACTCACTCATTCATTCATTGGACTAAATTAAATTGTTACCAGCTCCTAGAGGAGACCCACTAAATTACTGCATTAAGAAGTCTCATCCAATGGGTCTACTCTAGTTGATACTAATAATTAGATTTAGCTCATGACTTTTGACGTGTGCACAGGGAAAGAAAGTTTGACCAGCTCAGAATGCCTACATCCATTGAGAAATGAGACTCAAAGCCAGACTTTGTATTAATAGGTCTTTAATAATATTAATAAGAGAATTCTGGACATTGCACTAGTTTAAAAAGCCAATAAAAGCCAAATTGGATAGTTGGGGGATATGACTCTTCAGACAACAAACTTCCTGCTCCAGGTAGTGTAAAGTTCTCTTCGTCTGAAACCTGCTGCTGAACAGCTAACATCGTTATTCTCCAAGTCAAGTCATTTTGGCCATGAAACAAAAGCAATATTGGGATAATAGCTTTATGTGGTCAACCAATAAGAGAACAAGAACGTTTGCCAGGCAGTGCTGTATTTTATCACCTTGTATAATTTATATGCATACCATATCATATGGTAAGGAAGATTAAACTCAGAGAAAGGAAGCATTTAAGGTATGCAAATGTCAGAATCATGCATGTCATAGTATTTCTAATTTCTATGTATGGACAATGAAGTTGAAATCAAGATACCAACAAATTCAATATGTGGTGCTGGAGGTGCTAAATATAGGGCTGAAAAGACAATGAATGGACCCGAAAACATATCAGGCCTGAACTCTCACTAGAAGCCTAGATAAATAAACTGAGGCTATTAAACTTTGGACATATAATGAAATGACATGACTTAATGGAAATGATGATAAAGCTCAGTGAAGTGGAAGGTAGCAGGAAAATAGGAAGACTGGTGGATTGGTTCAGTTAGGAAAACCTGGGCCTTGAGTTTATAAAACCTGAGCAGGGTTATTGATGATCTTGGAGGTCTCACATTCATAGAGTTACTGCACTGTTATGCAGTGGTTCCAGTCTTTCTTGGAGAGGCAAACTCAGAAGGTGGTGTCAGGGAACCACTGTTCCACTTCCTGGCCATTGGTCTGGCCCACAGGGTTTAGTCCTCCCTCCCCCCCCCCGTGTTATTTAACATCTACATGAAACTGCTGGGAGTGGTCATCTGGAGTGTTGGGGTAGAGTGTCACCAGTATGTAGAGCACACCCAACTCTGTCTCTCCTTTCCATCTGATTTTAAGGAAGCTGCCTCTGTACTGAACCAATGTCTGCTGTCAGTAATGAACTGGATGAGGACAAACAAATTGAAACTTAATCCAGACAAGACAGAGGTGTTCCTGGTCAGTCATAAGGCAGATCAGGGAATAGGGACTCTGCCTGTGCTGGTTGAGGTTACACTCCACCTGAAATATCAGACTTGCATCTTGGGTGTGCTCCTGGACTCACCTCTGAGCCTGGATACCCAGGTTTCAGCAGTGTCTAGGAGCACAGCTAAAACTAGAATGCCAGCTGCATCTATTCTTTGAGACATCAGATCTGGCTATGGTGACGCATCCCATTTGAACTCTACATGGGGCTGACTTTGGAAAGTGTTCAGAAACTTCAGTGAATTCAAAATGCTGACCCAGGGCAGGTTTTAGGGACCATAATTCCCTTTTTAAAGCAGCTCCATTGGGTACCCATAACTTTGGCTACCGGTAACTTTCTGGGCAAAATTCAGAGTGTTGATCATAAAGCCCTACAAGGCTTAGGATGATCCAGACTATCTGAAAGACTCCCGCAAGGGTCCTAAAATCTATGGGGGCTCATTTGATGAGGACATGAGCGAGAGATCCTTCTCAGTAATTGCTCCCACCCTCTGGAATGCCCTTCCATGGGAGGACAGGCCACCCCCTTCCTGCCTTCCTTTCACTTTCAGGCAAAGACATTTTTATTTAAGTAAGCTTTTAATATATAATTGTGTCAGGGATGATTTTATATGGACTGTGTGCTTTACATATGTTTTTAAATTTTGGTAAGTTTTTATGCCATTTTATACTGTTTTTAGCTAATTGATTTTAATTGTTTTGAATTTTTTATTGTAAAATCTTTTAAACAATGTTATTTGTGAACTACCTTTGTTCTCTTTCTGGGGGAAAGGTGACATAGAAATAAAATAAATAAAACAAAAATAAATTAGTCAAAGTTGACTTGATAGCAAACAGCAGCAGCAACAAGAACAACAACAAGATTTTAAGATCCCTAGACTGATCTCTCTCCCCCCACTTATAAAGAATCATAGGCCTGTTACAGACAGCCAAAATAAAGCTGCTTCGAGTCACAGTGGAGGTATGGTGTTTCAATGATGCATGCGTCCTAAGAGTTTCAGGAGACACACCAAGCCACGCTCATCTTCGGGCTGGAGCGTGGCTTTGGTGTGACTTCTGGACTCTTAGGACACATGCATCATTGAATCACCATACTCCCCCGTGACTCGAAGCAGCTTTATTTTGGCTGTCTGTACAGGCCTCAGAATCCTAGAGACCACCAGGGCCATCCCGTCCAACCTGTGCCACTCAGGAATATACAATCCAAACCATCGGTCTCTGTTCAAAAACTTCAGAAGGAGATCCACCACTCTGGAAACAACGTGTTTCACGTCAAATAGTTCTTTCTGTTTAGGTGGAATCTCTTTTCCTTGTAGCTTGAACCCATTATTCTGTGTCCTAGTCTCTGGAGTAGCAGAAAACAAGCCCACACCTTTCTCAGTCTGTAACTAAGGATAACGCCCGCATATGTAATGAACAGAATTCTGGACAAGGACTTCAATATCAACTCTTTTGTGTTTTGATGGGTCTTTTTTCTTTTTCTTTTGGTCTTTCCTCTTTCTCCTGTATTGGCATTTCACCATATATTGCCTGACAAAGAGATCTCAAAAGCTTACACTCTTTGAGTGATTTTCAAGCATGCACACCTACTGGATTCATTTTAGTTGGCCTAATAAGTATATTACCTAAATAAGGATTTTGAATATATTCAGGGCCAATAAGGCTGATTCTGCATTGTGTATAGCATTTATTTCATTTTTGCTTTATTGACTACAGTAAAGCCTTTGACTCCATAAATAACAAAAAGCTGTGGAATACTTTCAAAGAAATGGGGTACCACTACCTTTGATTGTCTTTATGCATTATCATACTCAGGTCAAGAGGCTGATATCAGAACTGAGTATGTTCCCAGTCAGCAAAGGGGTCAGGAAAGGCTGCATACTATGGTGTTTATCACACTTACTCTTATAGTGCTACTATTCCACTTTAACTGCTCTAGCTGCCTCCTGTGCATTCTGGGATTTGCGTTTTAAGGAGGGGTATTTAGAAATTCTCAGAATTCTAAATACCCCTCCTTAAAACTGCAAATCCCAGAATGCAACAGGAGGCAGCTAGAGCAGTTAAAGTGGAATAGTAGCACTATAAGAGTATAGTGTGTATCACTCTATCTATTCTACCAGTATGCAGAACACATTGTGTCTTTGTATCATTGTAGCAAGCCTAGACTCAGAGGCAAGAGGAGTGAAGATAGGAGGAAACATTAATCTAAGATATGCAGTTGACACAATATTACTAGCCGAAACAAACAAAGACCTGGAACAATTACTTTAAAAAGCCAAAGTGGAAAGTACCAAGGCTGGATTAATGCTGAACATCAAAATCAAAAATAATGACCACAGAAGAGCTACAAGAATTCATCCTAGACAACAAGAAAATTGAAACAGTCAAACATTGATCAGGACTAGAAAGGGCAACTATGAAAGAACTAGACAGCTTTACACAAGAACTTCATGTGTAAAGTTATATTAACTGAGCACTAAAGTTAGCATTGTACAAACTATTGTATCCCCATCATCATGTATGGATGTGCGAGCTAGACAGTGAAGAAAGTCGGTAGAAAGAAAATCAACTCATTTGGGATGTGGCACTGAAGAAGGGTGCTGAGGACATGATGGAAATCCAAGAAGACAAACAAATGGGTTCTAGAAAAGATGAAGCCTGCACTCCATCTGGAAGTTGACCCTGTTGTACTTTGTGCCTGTTGTACTTTGTGCCTGTTGTACTTTGTGCACATCATGAGAAGGCATGGATAATTAGAAAAGACAATAATGCTAGGAAAGGTAGAGGGCAGCAGAAAGAAAGATAGGTCATGGGTCTGGGCCTGCAGGAACTGAGCAGAGAAATAAAGATACAGTAGATGGTCTTGGAGATGTGTCATCCCCAGGGTCACCATGAGTCAAAGTCGCCTCAAGGGCAGTTAGAACAACATGACATAAAGTAAAGATTTTTAAAAATGTGACTGTATTCATAATTACTTTGGGGATCTTATGATAATAAATAATTAATTTAAAAAACGGCAGTTCAGTCTCTGGTCAGAACTATATTTTATAATGTGCCTTTTCAGCAGTTCTAGTTCAGATAGTTAAGAACCCTATCTTGATAAAAACATTTAATAAGAAAGTAAAGCAGCTTTATACAGTTCTCTCATATCATTCTTGCAAGAGACTCACTTTACAGGCTTAGACATTTTTAAATGGAGCTATACCATTATCTAGACAAGCATTAATTAGACAAAAATCCTCAGGCTCTTACCCATATAATTAGCTATCTAATTATTTTAAAGACATAGAATCAAACCTTTCAGTACAATTAATATAAGTACTAAGAATTGTAATTACAGGCCAACTTGTCAAAACCAGCCTTTGCGTGGGACTGGTGAATTGCTCCGCAGCTTTACTTTTTTATGTGCCTAAATGCTGGTATAATATGGGATGAGACAAACTCTTATAGCTCATGAGCATAGCTGCAAACAGTTTTGAGCTCTCAGCAGTCTAATCCATTTATACTGCCAATTTAAAGAACAGTGTGAGTCATCAGTGAAGAGGAGAGAAATGACACAGTTTGCATATTTGGATATATGTCTAAGGGTGTTTGTTTGTTTGTTGCTAATTATAGTAAACTGTTATGAATAGTCTTAATTAAGGAACACAGATTGCAGATACATGTAAAGATCACTCTTTCCAAAGCTAAGCTATGTCCTTTTCTTCCAAACCTAACCACTTTGACGTCAAATCACAATACAGACAACGGGGAGCACAGGTTAAAAAGTTTTATCAAAAAAATTGGAGCATGTAACACTTGTCAGAACTACGGGAAGGCTAAAATTATGGGAAGGCCATCCTGGCCTGTATAGGGAAGGAGTTCTAGAATATGAGAGATTTCTGTCACATTCAGTTGTTGTTTTTTTTAAAGTCAAACTCACCCAGATTATTTCCATACCATATATGGACAAAATTGTGGATTTTTTTGTGTGCTTTTTCAATTGAATTGAAGTGAAATTCTTACCTATGACTATGCAATATGAAGTCCCCACCCCACCCCAAAGAATGAAGAAAAGTCATTCAAATTGGATTTCACAAAGGACTTTGTTTAAATTAAACCAACTGCAATAAGGAAAGAATGCAGGCCTAGAGGTCATATAGAATGCAGTGTAAAAATGAAACATATCAGCACAAAGACACATATGAGATAATGAGCCTTATCACACGGAGGGTTTTGCAGCTCTAATCCGAAGTCACTGCGGGTCCAAACATGCGAATTCACACTAAAACATGATGTATTATCTCACGTGATTGCTTTCTATGGGGGGTTGTTCCAAGCCGCTTCCGCAGTCAAGGGTAGATGTAGATGACAGGAATGAAGGGAATGAAACAGGAGGGGGGAGGGGGCCATCAGAGGCTGGGGGGAGCAACAAACTCCAACTCCCAGAATTCCATAGCACTAAGCCAGGACAGTGAAAGTGGCGTCAAACCGGATTATTTCTGCAGTGCAGAAAGGCAACTGTTACAAAGGGAAGGAAAATGGATTGGATTCAGGGAGGTGGTACTTTAGGGAGCATGGAGAATAATTATAATAAAAAACAAAAATGTTTTTAAAATAATAATAATAATAATAATAATAATGTATTTTTAAAATAATGATAATGATGATGATGATGATGATGATGATGATGATGATAATAATACGTTATTAGTTTGCTGAGGCACCAGAGCTCTCTGGCAGAGAAGGTTCAGTGTCTCACAACACTACAGTTCCCAGAATTCCATAGCACTGAGCCAGGACAGTTAAAGTGGAGTCAAACCGAATGTAGATCTAGCTGAAATAGATGAAGAGAATGACAGGAGGATAGATGTAGATGGAGCTGAAATGGATGAGGAGAATGACAGGAGGATAGATATAGATATCGCTGAAATGGATTGGGGGCTTTGATACAGAAGACCTGTTTGAATTTGGCTGCCAGGGATGGGAAAATAGAATGGAGGAAGAAACATGAAGCAGTCATTCATGTGAGGCTAGCATTCACGTGAAAATGGAACCAGGAAGTGGCCCCTTCTTCACCCCAGAATTGCAGAGGTTCACGATGCGTTCCAATCCCCACTGAGCATGTGCAAGGGTGCCAATTCGAATAGTTGAATCCGAATGGTATGTACCGGTTTGATAATTTAATGTGCACTCACTCCATTTTGATTCAGGAATCACCACAATTTCGTTCTTCATGTGTGATAATTCATCACATGAATTGTCTTGGATTTGAATTGACTCTGCTTCCTCTTCAATTCGAATTGGCTCTGGATTTGAGTTCCAGTCACACGTGTGATATGGGCCAATGGCCCTTCACCCTTCATCCCAGCTGTACATCAAATGAATACATAGAGAAAAGATCCCCAGCATATGGTACAGCAGGACTGGCTAGCTTTTGATGCAGTCCACCTGCCAGGTCTCAGAGATCTGCTCTTTCCAGGAGACCTCTTACTGGATGGCTGTGTGGACTCCCCCCACCCCAGGAGGCAGATCCTCCATTCCATGATACCTCAAATGTGTTCGCTAACCAATTTGAATTTATATACTCTCCTGATTTTCACTGTGCCATATTAATAAATTGATGTAGTTAACTGCCTTCAAGTCAACTTCGATTAATAGCGACCCTATGCATGACAGACCTCTAAGTCACCTATTCTCAACCTCCTTGCTCAGCTCCTGCAGATTCCTGGCTATGGCTTCTCTGACTGAGTCTATCCATCTAGAATATGGCCTCTTTCTTCTCCTACTGACCTCCACTTTGCCAAGCATTATATTTTTTTTCCTAGTGAGTCCTTTCTTCTCATGATATGGACAAAATATGACAATTTCAGTTTAGTCATCTTTTATTCCAGGGAGAGTCTGCTCTAGGTCTTTCATCCATTGGTCTAATCTGCTCTGGGTCTTTCATTCATCGGCCTTTTTAAGCAGTCCATGGTACTCTCAGAACTCTTTTCCAGCATCACATCTCAAATGAGTTGATTTCCCCCCGTCAACTTTCTTCACTGTCCTGCTTTCACAACTATACATAGAAATGGAAAATATGATGGCATTGATAATCCTAATTATATTTGGTGATATATCTTTGCACTTCAGGATCTAGTCCAGTTCCTTCATAGCTGCCTTTCCAAGTCCTAGTGTTCTGATTTCTTGACTGCAATCTTCACTCTGATTGATGATTGAGCCCAAGTTCATGTTCATCCAGATTAATTCATCCGGTATTAAAATATTAAATTAGGCCCTTTACTGACCAGCCTGACTGCATGCCTGACTCCACCTCCACTGGGTGCCCTGACACCTCACACCACTTCAAACAGTGTGTGGCATCATGGCGTGCCTCTGGCGCTGCATCCAGCACTGAAGGAGTGCCATATAGCTGCGCTGCCACAGCTAAAGTGCCCTTGAAAGCCCAGATCAGGGCCATGGCATGAGGTTGCCTCAGCCCCAGTCTGGCTAGGAAAGGAGTGGTCTGTCAATCACCTTACTAAAATAATCATCTTTGTCCAGATTATTAAAACAATATGATAAATACAAATGTCATTTGGATCAGCCAGACAAGTTATGACAAAGACAATACCAAATGAAACAGCCATCCAAATTAAAAATTCTGCACAGTAAGCCCTCTTTCTTGTTCCAGCATAGGGTAGACATAGAAAGGAGGTGACCTCTCTACTTTAAAAAATCCCTCTTAACCCCAGATATGACTGGCTATCCCCATGCTGAAACCTAAAATGGGATGGGCAGGTGAGTGCCAAGATTGAGTCTCATAGTAAGGGGGGCTACTTTGGAGTGTCAGCCACCTAATGCATATCAATTTGGCATTGGCTCATCTTCCCAAGGCAGGGAGAGACAACCAACTGTTGTTTTTCCTCCACCACTGCCACAAAAGAGAGAGGAGGGTGGGAAAACTATGTGCAAAGTAAGAATGTCATACTATTGCAATCATATTGTCAAGGAGAGGCCTCTCCTCCTTCAGCTGTGGGAAGAGAAGCAGCGAGCATCTTCTGCTATTGTTCTTGCTCTATTTCTCTCTCTGTTAACATTTGGAAAAGAACAAAAGTTAAATATATGTCTTAAAGTATGGTGACAGATGGTGGCTTCCATATCAGTGAGACAATCTGTTGTTGTTGTTATTGTGTTCCTTCAAATCATTTCCAATTTATGGTGAGCCTAAGACAATTGAACTTATGGCAACCCTATCACAGAGTTTTCTTTGCAAGATTTGTTCAGAGGGGCTTTGACTTCCTCTGAGGCTGAGAGTGTATGATTTGTCCAAGGTTATGCAGGGGTATTACATGGCCAAATGGGTATTCCAACCCTGATCTCCAGAGTCCAACACTAAAACCACTATACCATGTTGGCTCTCACAAATAATCTATTAATCTACAATTAGTCAAATAGTCTACATTTGATCCCAGTTTTAGTTCAAATTTCAATTGAGCAATCCAAAGTTCTGAAACTATTTTAGAGGTAGAAGGCTTCCATGGCCAGCATCCATGGTATTTTGTGGGTTTTTCAGACTATGTGGCCATGTTCTAGAACTGAAAAAGCCCACAACTTGGTTCCAATATGTGGATGACACTTTCACCATCTGGAGCCATGGAGAAGAAGACCTGGCTGTGTTCCTGAACCATCTGAACAACATCCACTCCAACATCCAATTCACTATGGAAAAAGAAAAGGAAGGAACACTGCCATTTTTGGATGTCCTTGTCATCCGCAAACCAAACCAACGTTTGGGTCACACAGTATACAGAAAACTCACACATACAGACCAATATCTGCACAAGAACTCCAGCCATCACCCAGGACAAAAAAGAAGCACAATCAAAACACTGGTAGACTGAGCAAAACGCATCTGCGAACTCCACTTCTTGAAAGATGAACTGAAGCCCTTGGACCGGGCTCTACAGGCTAATGGTTATTCCAACTCAGAAGGGCTGCCAGGCCCAGAAAAAACCCAGAGAAGTGAAGACAAGCAGCCACCCAAAGGGAAGGTATTTTTACCATACATCAAAGGACTCACAGACAGAATAGGCAAAGTGGTGAGGAAGCATAACCTGCAAATGGTTTACAAACCAATGAAGAAAATCCAGCAAATGCTTCGCTCAGCCAAGGACCAGAGAGACCCTCTCACAGCCGCAGGAGTTTACCGTATACCAGGCAGCTGCGGACAAGTCTACATAGGGACCACCAAATGCAGTGTACAAACAAGAATCAAGGAACACAAAACACACTGCAGACTGGGCCAGCCAGAAAAATCAGTAGTAGCAGAACATTTTACAAACCATCCTGGGCATAAAATACTGTTTGAAAACACTGAAATTCTGGACCAGGCCAACCACTACCATGTCAGGATGCACAGGGAAGCCATTGAAATCCACAAACATCTGGATAATTTCAACCGAAAAGAAGAAACCCTTAAAGTGAACAAAATTTGGCTACCAATCCTGAGGAATAGCAAAATAAGGATTCAGCAAATGCAAATGGGAAACCATTCAGAGTCAGGGGCTTTCCCAGCAGATAATGATCACCAATTAGCAGACATTAATCCTCCTTTGCATTAGCCTCCCAGCCTGAGGCCAGCCATCAGCACAGAACAATACACATGCAAATCACTCCTGCATTCCCAGGCTCACACAGTATATATACACCCAATTTTTCCATGCAAAGCCACAGCCACAGATGCTGGCGAAACGACAGGAAGAATTTTTTTTCTAGAACATGGCCACATAGCCCAAAAAACCCACAAAAATCTATGGCCCGTTCCAGACGGGCATATAGTACACTCCCAGGACATACTAGGGTTAGGAAGGGGCCTCACTTCCTGATGCCCCTAACCCTAGTACGGACTGGGTCTGTACAAAATGGTGGTGCCCATTCCACACGGGCGCCGACATTTTGACGTCGCGGATGCATAGCGTCCGGACATCACGCGGCGGAAGTGACTCTGCGAATGCGCAACTAGCGCCTCATGGCACCACTTCCGGGGTGCAAAAAGAAGCACCATTTTGGCACTTCTTTTTTGCTGCACCTGGGAACCACATGGTTTGGCCGCTGCGGTTCCCGCACACAGGAACAGGCGGCGGTGGCAGACCGCCGCTTTTAGACGGTCTGTAATGCGCCTATTTTAGAGGTAGTATGCCACTGCTTGAACAGTGCTTTTAAAGTTCACACTGAAACCCAGAATGTATTAACTACTCCAACTGATAGGTAAGCTGCTGGCCACTTGAAGATGTGTTTCCCTCATGCCTCTGATTTGAACAAGTTCCTAAGGAGGAAAAATTATTTGTGGAAGTATTAGTCTTGCTGCAGATAGCACTTGCTCCTTTTATAGTGTATGAGTCCTTTAAATAGGCTTTACCTGAGTGCCATCAATTGACTTTAAAGAACTTGAGGTGATATAAGAGCAGTAAACTGAATCCACCTTTAACAGCTGAATTCCACTTGAAACACATTCCAATCGACTGCATTGCCATTATTAAGACAACCACAAACTATGAGCTCTCATTACCGATAATGCTTTCATTTCAGAGGCTAGTAGCATCAGTTCATTTTGTTACACTTTTAACAGTGCTAAGTTAAAGACTGTGCTATTTAGATAGAAGATACACATATTATCTGCAAATTGGGATGTCACAAAGCAATTAGAGTGAACAGTTTATATATTGGCAATCTACCCATCCCACCCCAGTTCTAGTTATCTGATCCTCAGGAATGTGCAGCTAGTGGAAAACAATGGCTATTGACAAGAAGAATGTGAAGAGGTTAATTTAACTGAAATAAAGAAATTAAGCTTTTGCAAAATGAAAGGGGAAAAATTCTTTACTCTTCCAGGATTTAATTTTTCTCAGGGTAACTATAAATAAGCAGATTGGACTTTGCAAGTTAAGTAAAACACGAATATTAGATTTTTAAGGCTGGACCTTAACTAGCAAATAATAATAATAATAATAATAATAATAATAATAATAATAAATCATTGCTGTTGTAACACACAATATGTGACCAATTTCACAGTGAAAGCACTTCTTTTAGGCTTTCATGCAATTTAGAAAAACTCTCTTTTTACTCCACAGCTTTAGGGGAAAACAGCCTTTTTAATATGTCTTGCACTCAAACAAGGATCAAGATGGAATCGGTGCCTGTGTAAGGTGATTGATGGTAGGGTGGGTGGGCAGTTATCTAGGTTCCACAACTGTGATCGTGACATCTTGTTAACATTCATTTCTATGTGTTACATTTGTTTAATTACTTATTATTTTATTAAATGTTATTACATGATTGGATGGTAAGAGGGAGTGTACATGTGCTCCCCTGTTCAGTCAAAAGAGTCTCTGACTGGGGCAGGAAGGATGTGTGAGTGACATTTAAAATTCCCTCCCTCCATCACAACCACTCTCTTGCTGGTGTGTGAAGGAAGGTACGGGCTTGCACAGGGGAGCCATCCAAGGAGTGTGCTAGGTGGTGGTAAGACTGAGAGAAAAACAGGAAAGGCTATTGCTTGATAGGTGTGGACGTGCATACTTAGGATAAAGAAATGAAATCACAGTGGCCATGGAACCAAAAATAATCTGATACAGTGATCACACTATTCTGATGTGATTTCTGGTGTGTAGAATGTGTGGCTGTCAATCCACATTGGGTTTGGATTAGAATGGGTGCATGTGATGCTAATGGGAGTGAAAGTGGAGCAGAATAATGCACAGAGGATTTGAATTATTTTTGCATGTGTGGATACAGCTTTAGATACCTATGGAAATGGGAAGACCTTCAGAAATGTTGTCAAAATATATATGCTGCCCTGAGCCCTGGTGGCACAGTGGTTAAATGCCTGTACTGCGACCACTCACTCACAAACCATAAGGTTGCAAGTTCAGTACCAGCAGGGGCTCAAGCTTGACTCAGGCTTGCATCCTTTTGAGGTTGCTAAACTGAAAAAACCTTCTCTTGACCCCTCCTCTTTGTCTAGCTATCGTCCGATTTCTCTTCTCCCCTTTCTTTCTAAGGTTTTGGAATGGGTTGTTTATTCGCGCTGTCTTAAGTTTCTTGAAACCAACTCCATCCTTGATCCCTTTCAGTCTGGTTTCCGCCCAAGGCATTCCACAGAGACAGCTCTCACTAAGATCTCGAATGACCTTTTACAGGCCAAGGCTAATGGCCTTTACTCTGTTCTCATCCTTCTCGATTTGTCTGCAGCCTTCGACACTGTTGATCACTGTCTCCTAATTGACATACTCTCTGACCTTGGGTTCTCAGACTCTGTTCTCGACTGGTTTAGATCTTACTTGTCTGGCCAATCTTTTGCAGTAGTTGCAGGGGGTCAGACTTCTTCTCCTGTTCCCTTATCTGTTGGAGTTCCCCAGGGCTCTGTTCTGGGTCCCCTTCTGTTTTCTCTCTACACACTGTCCTGAGGAAAACTCATCAGCTCTTTTGGTTTTTCCTACCATCTGTATGCTGATGACACCCAGCTGTATCTTTCTGCCCCTTACCTTTCTCCAAGGCTTGAACAGCAAGTCTCATCTTGCCTTACAGCTGTCTCGCAGTAGATGCGCCATTGGCGTTTGAAGCTCAGCACGTCCAAGACGGAGCTTCTTGTCTTTCCTCCTAAGCCCACCCTTCAACACTCCTTTTCTGTCTCTGTGGACAACATTTCTATTCAACCAGTCCAGCAAGCCCGCAGTCTTGGTTTTATCTTTGACTCTTCTCTGTCGTGTATCCCTCAGATCCAGACCACAGCCAATTTGTACAATATTGCCAAAATCCGACCATATCTCTCCGCCTCTTCTGCCAAGATCCTGGTCCATGCCCTAGTGATCTCACGACTGGATTACTGTAACGGCCTCCTGGCTGGGCTTCCTCTTTCTCACCTCCGTCCTTTAATCTCTGTCCAGCATTCAGCTGCACGCATTATCACTTCCACCCACCGCTCTGACCACATCTCTCCTGTGTTGGCATCCCTTCACTGACTCCCTCTCCCTTTCCGCATTCAGTATAAGCTCCTGCTGTCAACATTCAAAGCCCTCCATGGACTGGCCCCTCCTTACTTATCAGACCTTCTTTCTCCTCACCTTCCCACTCGGGCCCTCCGTTCTGGTAGTCAAGGGTTCCTGTCTCAGCCCAGGATTTCCTCTGCCCCATCCCAGATTTGCCCCTTTTCACTTGCTGCCCCTCACTCCTGGAACCTTCTTCCCCCACAAGCAAGAGCCATCACTTCTTTAACTAGCTTCAAAATGGAGTTGAAAACCATCCTGTTCAGAGAAGCCTTCCCAGGCATTGCATAATTGTCGCTTACTATCTGATGTTCTTTTGTTGCCTGTTTATCGAACCATTTCCTGTACTGCTATGTATTGTATATGTATTATCCTACTTGAGAGTATGTATTTTCCCTGGATGAAGATTAACCTTCCATTTTGAAGCCAAGCCCTCCCTCCAGTCCATCTGCCTTGGTCCAGGGCTTGGAGGTAGAGAGGAACTGCTGGACCTCTTACCCTTTCCCTCCACCACTCCCTTCTCCTTCTGTGTCATGTCTTTTTAGATTGTAAGCCCGAGGGCAGGGAACCGTCTAACTAAAAAGATTGCATGTACAGTGCTGTGTAAATTTACAGCGCTTCATAAATAAAGGTTAATAATAATAATAATAATAATAATAATAATAATAATAATAAATAGCTTACAGTTGTAAACCTTTTAGAGACTGTTGAGGTAGTATGAAGTGGTATATAAATGAAGCTGCTATTGCTATTGCTATCGTTCCATTCCTTGACAAAGGCTTTTAACTGACTGATTTTAGAACTGAAACTGCAATGGGTTCCATTTGGGAGAAAGATGGGTTGTTATAAATAAGTAAATAAATAAATATTGGGGAAACTTTTTTTTTCCTTTTGGAAAAACTAGGAAGGCCTCTTTTTTAACAAACCATAGGGCTGTCTAGTCCAGGGTGGACTTTCTTTCAGAATGACATATCATCCAACATTTCAAATCTTGCACATGTGTGGCCAAGCAACATCAGAGTGTGTTCAACATGGCAAAAGTTACTAAGGTAGAAAAACATACAAGGTAGGAGGGGCTTGTTTTTGCCTGAATCTGCAGAGAAGGGCAACATTCTGTCACCTCATCTCCTGCCCCTCTGCTGAGTTAACTGAGTGCATACTACTTTTGCAGTCTGCACTTGGTTTACAGCAGTAAGTGAGTAAGGTAGAAAGTAGGAAAATAGCAGAAAAAGTGAGGTGACAGAGGATTAATCAGATCTGCCCTTGCCAAATCAGGACAGAGGAACAATATGAAATGTCTGCAGGAACATAGGTGGGACATAAGGGAATAGTAATAGCCCACCTTTATTCCCCAGCAAAAGGGAACCGGAAATTGGAAAGGCATACACTTTCCAATCTTTGAGGAAGTAACCAACACTATGTTTTACAACCATGACTAGTATCCATGACTGTAGGACAAAAAGGATTCACAGCCTGACACAGAACTGTAATGGACAAGCCTATTGGTGGAACTCTGGGAAACACTGGGAGGGAGAAAAAAGGCAGACCCACCTCCATCAGGCCTAGCCTGAAAAAGAAGATCTCTCCCTCTATTCCATCTGTCATCATCAGACCTGAGAGGGAGTGAAAAGGCAGGCCCAACTCCATCAGGGTTAGCCAGAGTATGAAGAAAGGTCCTCCCTCCAATCTATCTGCCATGTTCTAGGCCTTAGAGGAAGAGAAGAACCACTGGACTTGATCCCCTTCCCCATCACCATTCCCTTCTCATTTTGTGTCATGTCTTTTTAGGTTGTAAGCCTGAGGGCAGGGAACAGTCTGAATACAGTGGTACCTCGGGATACGAAATACCCAGGTTACGAAATTTTCGGGATACGAAAAAATCCCATAGGGAATTATTGTTTCGGGTTACGAATGTTTTTTCGGGTTACGAAAAAACTTTTGGTGCTTTTTTCGGCTTTTTTGCATGGAATCGCGGCTTTTCCCCATTAGCGCCTATGGCAATTCGGCTTAGGAAGGCTTTTCGGGTTACGAAAGCGGCCGCGTTACGAATTAATTTCGTAACCCGAGGCACCACTGTAACAATCTGTAAGCTGCTCTGAGAGCCTTTAGGGCTAAAGAGTGGGGAATAAATAAATAAATAAATAAACATGAGACAGAAAGATTTTTATATCTGTCCTCTCAACATTTAAGGTCAAGCCAAAGTGCAACTTTAAAAACATGAAGCTTTCAAAGAGAAAATGTTACCACAAAGTTAAATTAAAAGGCAAAATAATGAGGCACAGCAGAGTGCTATAAAGTTATAAATGATGTAAACCAAAAATTGGAGTACTGGAAATAATCAGCATTTAAAGAATATGTTCTCTAGTTAATTTATATTGTGCTGTTAAAAGTGATCTGATCTGTGTGACGTCCTTGCTTGTAATGTGTTTTAGTTCTTCCCAATAGGCAATGAAAATGCATTCCCCTCATAAAAAAAAGTGTTTCATATTCCTTTCATTTCATAACTGTTCCTTACAATTATTGAAATTGCTTTCAGAATGAATTTAATATTCAGACTGAAATAAAGCATCTGCTGTAGCAGATGGGGCAAATGACATCAAGTTCAGCTGGTATAATAACCCTGTATGATCAGTGTGTAAGTTGGCAAAAATTATATACAATTCTTCCTGAAGATATTATTTTGAATGTATGTGTTCATTTTAGTCTATCAAGGGAGAGTGCAGCTGTTCCCAGTTTGATATAAGGACATGCTGACAGTTCAAAAATTGGCCAAAACTCTTACCCATAATCCCTGATTACCCATAGTGCTGTGTGTGGTTATGTTGCTTCCACTGCCAGCAGCAGAAATGGAATATCACCGAGTATATGAAGTTACTTTCCTTCCCAAAGAAAAAAAAAGGAAACCTCTCAAGTGTAGAAGCTAGTTCTGGGCTGATACATAACCACTACTAATTCTGCTGTGTGTAAACTCATAGTAGAGCCTGCCCAAGTTCTGAAATCTGCCAGGGAAGCATTTTGTTCTCTCACCTTCACAGGTACAGCTAATGGGAACATGAGAGAAAGCCTTCTCTGTGGAGATTATCACACAGGGACGGGATAAAGATGGGATGCTCCCCAGTCCTTATCCCATCCTTAACCCCAATAGCACAAAAGGCTTTCGAATTGTTGTGCTGATCCAGTCATTAACCGCCATTAAACTGTCATTAAAGTGGCATTGTATTAATGTGAACTTCTATTAATACAAAATGCCCACCAGTGTTGTTTAAATGCCAGGTTAATGCCAGGTTAATGATGCAACTTCATCAGAAAGCTTTTAGCACCATTGTGGTCATTTGTGCTTCCCGGATGGGTTAAGTGCAAATGTGGTGTGATGTCCTTCTGGCGATTGCACAAGGACGGGACACGGATGGGATGTCCCTCATGTGATAATCTCCTGTGTCTGCTCCCACAGTTTTGAACTCCAAGCCTAGGGAAGTGAGAATGGCTCCTTCTTTGTTTTCCTTTCAGCAACAGTTTATCTTTCTTTTCCAACAAGGTTTAGAAAACTGATTGTTAACAAAAATAATTTCTATAGTGGTATACAGGTAATAATAATAATAATAATAATAATAATAATAATAATAATAATAAATTGTTTATTTATTGACCGCTTTTCCCAGGATCAAAGTGGTGTACAACATGTAAGATAAATACATTACAAGCAATGACATATTTAAACATTTGGAAAATATTAAAATGGCTTACAGTCTAAAATCAAATATTTACAAATCCTCCACATTTGTGGCTTTGACGTTTTCAGATTTTATTATTGGCAGATTTGATTAATATGTTCTCTCTAGGAAACTTTAGGTCCATGGTGGTGAACCTATGGCACACTTATCATGGCTTCATGGCACATGGAGGGCAGAGATGAGGAGAAACAGAGGCGGACTTGTTCGTCCTCCGTCCCAGGCCTTCAGCTTCCTCATTTGAGGCAGCTGAAGGCCCAGGAGGGTGTGGGGGCGGGGGAAGGAGGAACAGGTGTGCACCTGTTCATCCTCCTTTCTGGCCATGCACCTGTTCCTCTTCTTCCACCCTCCCCCTCCCGAGCCTTCAGCTGACTCTGGAGAGGCAGCTGAAGGCCTGGGAGGGTGAGGGGAAGAAGTCCCATCCTGGAAGTCCCATCTGCCCCAGATGTCCCACCCCTTGCACCGGGTAACACTCAGGGTTAGAAGGCCTTTTAGTTTGGGCACTGAGACCTTAAAAGGTTTGCCATCACTGCTCTAGGTCCTCTAGTGGAACTTGACCAGATGTACTGGAGAATCTAAAAGTTCCTAGAGAAAACACTTCTCTGGGCACTTGTAGGTCCTCCAGCATGATTCTATGATCAAGTTCTGGCAGATGTTGACTATTGAGATGCACTGGAGAACCTGGAGATTCATAGAGAGATTCGTATCCATAGGACATATCTAGGAACTGTGCCCTCCCTGAAGGCATCCAACTCCATCTTGGACTCTGAGGGGGAAAGAAAGGTAGGTCAATCCCATCAGGCCTCCCTTAAAGGAACTGCGCCCTCCCCGAAGGCATCCAACTCCATCTTGGCCTCTGAGGGGGTGTCCGGGAATGCTGCCAGCAAACACTGACTGATAACAGTACCTTCAGCCCAGTGAAAGTAAAGCAGACTTTGCAAGGAAGCAAACTGAGAGCAGTCCGAGGATACAAGCCGAGGTCAGGATTCCAGAAGTCCGAACGTTCCGAGAGTCAAGCTGAAGTCAGGATATCGGGAAACAGCATGGTCAAACAGTCCGAAGTCAAAACAGCCAGGAGATAACGAAGGTCCAGTCCGAGGTCAAGGTAACAAGGAATCAAGATGCGAGGAGCTAGTGCCGGCAGCAATCACGCCAAGGGATCATGCAATAAACTCTAGCAACCAGCAACAGTCTCTCTCCCACTTAAGTAAGGGAAACTCTCCCTCGTGTCACCTGAGGCTGGTTGGCTAATTGCCTTTCGGCAATCCTCTTTGATCTGCGCCTGCAAGCACTCTCAGCCCTTCTCTCTTGGTAGGAAGGCACCTGCAGGCAAGCTTCGTCTCCAGAGTCACCACTAGGCTGTGGTACCATAGGAGGCCTCTCTTCAGCACTAGGACCTGGTTGAACCTCCTCCTCTGGGGCTGGAAGAGCACAGCTGGGACCTGGCAGAGCAGGATCAGCACCTGGCGTTGCCTCAATCAGCCCTTGCTCTGGAGGAGGCTCATCCTCCTCCTCATCCTCCGAGAGCTGATCTTGGCTGGCCATGACAGGGGGAGAGAAAGGAACTGCGCCCTCCCCGAAGGCATCCAATTCCATCTTGGCCTCAGAGGGGGAGAGAGGGTAGGCCAATGCCATCAGGCCTATCCTTAAGATACAGATCCCTCCATCTGTCCATCTGCCTTGGTCCAGGACTCAGAGGGAGAGAAAAATGCTGGACCTGATCCCCTTCCCCTCAACTATTCCCTTCTCCTTCTGTGTCGTGTCTTAGATTGTAAGCATGAAGGCAGGGAACCGTCTAATTAAATGATTTTATGTACAGTGCTGTGTAAATTTACAACACTATATAAATAAAGCTTAATAATTATTAATAATATGACGTGCACATGTATGTATGTGAATTTAAGGAATTATTTAAAATGAATGCCAGATTATCAAGTTAAAAAAATAAGAGTTATCATAGTAAATGACTCTTCAGGTACATAAGTATATATAATACTGCAGGATCAAGAATTAAGAAAGGGAAGGGAAGAGAAAATCCATTAAAATGTACATTCAAATTTAGAATGGTAAATTTGAATAATCCATTTTACTGAAAGTTTAATATATTCTTTAAAAAATGTAGTTGTCTCCATTTTAAAAAATGATGACAATGAGAATGGTATCCTACTGTCTCTTATTCTACTTGACTATCTTTCAGCTACAAGTTGGTCCTTTGAGATTTGACTTTCTTGCCTTTAACACTCTTGCCTCCCTATACGACTGAGCTAAAAGATGTTCACATGACAGTGGCCATTGTCAGAGGAAAAATAAGCTGTGATTTCAGTTCTTCCTTTCTATTCTTGTCTTGCTTTTTCACTATTCTGTTGCTATGATATCAAACACACACACACACACACACACACACACACACACACACACACATAACACTGTAGCAGAAAAAAGCTATCATAGAGCATTATAACTATCCTGGGATGATTTCATTTATTCTATACTGAGGTACAAGTGTATTAATATAATTTGTCACCTCAGCTTTCTTCTGAAGAAAGCCTCCCAGAATATATTCACATTCCATTTGATTATCCTGTTAAAATGTTAAATGGAAAAGTTCCCTATTCTTATAATGCTGATATGGCATGTTATGCAAGGTGAACAGAGATTACACATGAATCCTAACAATGGATGCAATCACTGCTGTCACTGCACAACTTCAATTCCATTTTAGCAGGATTTCCCTAGAAGCACCATTGAAATAAATGAATGTTGCATGGTTGAAATACTTGGTGGATTGTAGCAAAGATTCATTCCTTAAAAAAAAAAAACAACAACAACAACTTTAAATGACACTTCAGACACTGAATGATAACAATTTATGATTCATAGCCAGCATGGTATAGTTGTTTGAAAATTGAACTATGACTCTAGAGACTAGGGATTAAATCCCTCCTCAGACATGGAAACCCACTGGATGGCCTTGAGTAAGTCACAGACTCTCAGCCTCAGAGGAAGACAATGACAATCCCCCTCTGAAGAAACTTGCTAAGAAAACTGCATGATAGAATCCATAGGGTTGCCATGGGCCGAGATCAGCTCGAGGGCAGTTAACAACAACAACAAAAGGGTCACCATAAATCAGAATAAACTTGAAAACACACAACAGCAACAACAAAGGTTAAAATGTCAAGCATCTTATGGCATTTAATGAAACTGTATGGAAAGAAGTTTCAAAATAAATATCCATAATTTATATTCCCTGCTTTGATTGTCTTATTACTCTGTGGAAGGAAAATAAAACACCTAAGAGCCAATTGACAATTACATAGACTTTGAAATCACAGGTAGCTTGTCAACTTGTTTATAAAGTATTCATTATTCATTTATAAGTAATTGTTCTACAAAAGTAGTTCTTGCAAGATTCACAATTATGAAAGCTAAATTGCTTCTGTTGAGTCAATGTCTGTAATTCAGATTACCGATAGTGAGTACCCTCCCCATGATACAGAAAAAGTGTAATGAAAGATTGCATTGCTGCATTTGACATATTTAGTTTTCATAAGCTTCTATAGAAAAAGTACTTAAATATATACTTTTGAATGCATTTATATTTAGTGATTTAATGTTTTGGTTTTGAGCTTGTTTGTTTTCTTCAAAACCCCTAGAACTGGAAATGGTAGGAATCTAAATTAATAATCAAAAGCTTCAACCCTGTGAACACTCACTTTGGGGTAAATCCCATTGGTCTCAGTTGGTCTTACTTGTGAGTAGGAATAGAATTGTGTTTCAGGAATCTATCCCTCATATGCTTTTCAACACTAGATCAAAATAACTATATACTGACATGGTTCTCTGAATCATGAGCTTCAAACAGAGGTAAAATTACAAAGAATCAATGGATGAGATAGCCCTCATGTATAACAAGATGCTATAACAGGATGCTATGTTCTGTGTTCAAAGTACTAAACCCCTGTGGGGTGGTACCATGCACTTGCAAGAGTGCAAACATGCAAGATGTAACATATGTCACCACACTAATCTTTTCAACATTACCACATCAGGGAGGGGGACAAAAGCAGTATTTAATTCATCCCCTCGTCCAATTCTTCCTCTCTTTGTCTTCCACTTGGTATAAGGTATATGTCAAGCAGAAGCTGGATCAACTAAGTATACAGCATAGCAGGTGAAGTGAGACCAAGTAAGAGAGGCCTTGCCACATTGTTTCTGCTGTTTCAGTGTCAATCCGTGAAACTGTGTTTTGCTTCCATACAACAGAGCTATTCCTGTAAAACCACTGAGAAATCCAGGAAGATCTAGAGGGTAGAACTCCCACCTCTTTCACCTGAAGTATGTCATCAGTGCACTACAGCCTTGCTCAAGGCAACAGGCACTTCTCCCTAAGATAGTAATAGTAGTAGTGGTAAAGATGATGAGGCTGATGATAAATGTTATTTCTTTCCTGCCACTCCTGAAGACTTGAGGCAGGGTGTAAGTGAATAATTTATACCCCTTTGTTCCCATTCAACCAATCTTTCTCGGCTAGATCTTACTAACCAAGATAGGTAAGGACTGAGCTAACATTAGCAGTATTGTATAATTCAAGTTTCTTGTCCATATCAGCAGATAGCAATGTAAACTGACCCCCTCCCAAAACACTGATTAGATTGTGCACTGGATACTCATCCAGATCCTGTGATAACTGCACCATCAAGTTCTAAGTGAATATGACTTTAAAGTTTACACCTTGATAGGACAGAGATGTTATTATTTATTTCACTTCAGTGCCACCTTTCTCCCAAAAAGGGACCTAAGGTTGATCACAAGATAAAAACATTATTAAAGCATCAAAATAAAAATGTAATCACAATTAAAATCATCTAGTTAAAATTAATACCACAAATGCCTAAAACACACACCCCATATTAACCCCCCCCCCGCTTATATGTTTTAAAACTTTGCTTAAATAAAAATGTTTTTGCTTGCGGGAGAAAGGAAAGGAGGGAGGGCCAGCCTAGCCTGCTACAAAGGGTGAGAGCACTTACTGAGAAGGCTTTCAGACCAAGAGAGAGCCTTCCCCTGAAGATCTTAGGGCTCTAGCAGGTTTGTATGGGGAGATGCAGTCTCTCAAATAATCTGGACCTAACAGTATGGGGCTTTACAGGTCATGACTATCACTGTGAATTATGCCCAGAAATGAACCAGTAGCCAGTGAAGTTGTTTCAACAAGGGAGTTATATCCTCCCTATAACTGGCCCCGGTCAGCATTCTAGCTGCAGCATTTTGCACCCACTGAACAGTTTCCAAAGGCAGCCTTACAAAGAGTTCATTAAAGTAGTCCAAATGAGTTGTAATCAAGGCATGTGCCACCACAGACAGATCTCAAGAAATGGGCACAGCTGATGCACTTGTTTTAGCATGTGTCCCTGTTAGTTCTGCTGGACCTCTTGGTGGCTTTCAATACCATCAACCATGGCATCTTTCTGGGCCGCCTCTTTGGGATGGGACTTGGAGGCACTGTTTTACAGTGGCTCTGTTCCTTCCTGGAGGGACGAACCCAGAAGTTAGTGCTGGGGGACTTCTGCTTAATTCCCTGGCCATTGACCTGTGGGGTCTCTCAGGGTTCTGTGTTGTCCCCTATGCTATTTAACTTATACATGAAACCACTGGGAAAGGTTGGTCAGAGTTTTGGGGAGCGGTGCTGTCAATATGCAGATGACAGTCAACTCTACTACTCCTTTCTACCCCAATCAAAGGAGGCTGTCCTGGTCCTAAACCAGTGTCTGTCATCAGTAATGGACTGAATGAGGGCAAACAAACAAACTTAATTCTGTTTTAATGTAAAAAAATTCTATGTTTTTAATTGTACTGTTTTTAAGCTTGTAAACCACTCTGAGTCCCAGTTTTGGGAAAGGGGTGTGATATAAATAAATATAATAATAGCTGTGCAAATGCATTCCTGGCCACTGCTGAAACCTGGGCATCCAGGCTCAGAGTAGAGTCGAGGAGCACACTCAAGCTGTCAGCCTGAGATTTTAGGAAGAGTGTAACCCAGTCCAGCAGAGGAAATTCTGATGATGATGCTATTTGGAGACTCTTACACCAGAGCTAGAATACTTCTTAAAACACATGGTGTAAGCTTACATTTTGAGACCTTATTGTTGTAGAGTGCCTTGTGGTAACAGAACCACACCACCAGATTTCCATTCTGTTTTCTGATCCAAAGATCTTGTGTGAAACTGAGGGAAGCCTTTCTTCCTGCAGAAGGGACCCCCCTTCATCCCCAAAAGTTCACCTCTAGCAATCCAATCCAGTTGTATTTCTCTCCTTTTCATTTTACAATTAAAATAAAAATACAGGCTCAAAATAATAGCAAAATGAGAGAACTGTACCAGACAGCAGTCTGTGGCAGTTATTGGTAGTTACTGTTGTCACCTATAGCTCACCATGGTTTCTTCAACAAGGTAACAGGGGACTGCCTAGCTGTGCCTTACTCCATTATTACTTTTCTCACATATAAAACAATATGTCAGAAGAAGACATCTTGTTATAACCAAAACAATAACCCTGGAAAATTAGGGACTGTGCACATGTTGAAAGTGCTCATGCAATCAGGAACCTCTACTCTTCAGATGTAGCATTTCCTCTATGAGGAAAGCAATGATAGAAGGGAGTAAGACTGGGCAGTCATCTTCTCCCATGTTGAAGGAAACTTGGTGAAAAATGGAATAATACCTGACCAGGTTCTAAGTCATCCTTTCCTTTCAGACTTGGGGGCTGAGAAATGGGAGCACTTAGGTCTCTGAAGGAGCTCCTTCAATCTCTATTTCAAATCTTCAGAGTGTTCTGACCTTGCTGTTATTAATCTGAGATGGAATCATTCAAATTCTTTTTGATATCAGCATCCTTAAATATTTTATCTAAGTACAGTGCCATGAGAACATTCAGCAAATTGCAAATTAGATTTCTTGTGAAAGAAAAAATTATATACAAGATGGGATAAGATGTATCTGCCAAAAAAAAATTGTCTGAGGAATTTTTTATCCTCCTTTTTGATCTCTCCCATAACCAATCTCCAGGGGGAATATGGCCCAGGAAGTGAGCCAGCATGAACAATGGACCAGGTAAAAATCAGAAATCACCTGGGGCATGATACCAAGGTGGACGCTACCTGGATCCCACCAGAGTTTTATTTTAAAATCTTTTGTCTAATATTTCAAGTTAGGTACTCATTTGAGACTTGGTATTGCGTAGATATGTGATCTAAATGAACTTTTACCAATTCATATTTTATTAAATGGCATCAATTGTCCCTGTCTCAGCCTCAGAGGATGCCGATTGCAAGCCCCTCTGAAGCACCCTTGCCAAGAAGCCACCTTGAAACCCCCGTGGAAGCCATGCAAATGCAATGATGCACAGAAACTGTTAAACTTTTTTTTTTAAAAAAACCCACAAGCTACACCATGTTCCCAAAAGAACTCCCTCCCTGACTTTGGTGATGGTTTGGCATCAAGCATCAGTATAGATAAGGGGACTAATTCACCGGCACAAGAGGAAAACAGCTGTGTGGTGGTTTAAAGACACCACCTAAATCCACTGGATTTAAAGAGCTGGTATCTTCACCCACCAACTGTGAGCACCAAGAGGGAAAAATAATGGCAATTTGCCACCAAACCTGTTGGATGGGATGGGTATGTTCCATCTTTCTGCCCATCCTCTGTCCATTACCCCTCCCTCTTGGATGCCCTGAATGGGATTGGCAGTGCATTCACATTGGCAGCTCCTAAAAAACCTCTGTGCCATTGAAAAGACGCAGAAAATGCCTTGGTTTCAAAAGCACCATGTTAAGGGGGATTTGAAAAAAAACAACCAAAACCTGAAACTCAGGTCAGGAAAAATCGGCACAAATTCACACTGTGTTCACAATGTGACTGCACTCACAGTCTTCTCAATGGATAATCACACCACAGGGTCTGACACATGGGGAAGGATTCCTGACCAGCTTCACTAAATTGAGTCTAGAATCTTTGGTACATTTAAATAAGCACTTTCTTTATGCTTCTCAGTTCCCAGTGACTCCTCATTTGTCACCTATTCACTGATTTTCTGCTGCATACCTTTCCCCTTCTGCTACCAATAATTTCCCTTTCTGTTATATTTTTCAACTTGATATTTCTCCATTTACAAGTTTCACCCAGAGAAGCAGCCATTGTAATTTATGAAAGGATTTGTAAATTTTGTCATACAGGTTGACCTTGTCATTTTCTGTTATTTCCTCTGCAAAGGTATTTAGAAGTTAGTTAGGAAAGATGTCTCTTTTTATATTCATTAGGATTTTTTTCTGTCCTTGTTATCTTCCTATTGCGCAGGTGTTTCTTTGTACTCTTTCTCCCAACATACCCATAGTTTGCATACTCTTGAAAAAAACATGTTTCAGTTTTCCAAAGCTAGTTGCAGTGGGAAAGCATAATGAAAGGAGGAAAATGCAGCTAATAAAATAGATTTCATGGAGCCACTGCACTATGAATGCCAACTTAGAAATGATACAGAGCAGAGCAATCTTTTGAAAACTGTTTAATACTGCATAGGCCAAATGCTGGTAAAATGTGGGATAGTGGTACATTTCAAAGAAATAATTAACAGGTTTTTTTTCTGTTCCTTGAAGTTCTGAAAAATTGTTCTGAAGTTTGACAAAATGCTTCTTTTTTTTGTCTTCTGTATTGTGCAGAGTACAGAAGAGGCCAGCATTTCAAACTGAGGGGCTATTTTAAATATAAACTCAATGAAATTTCTCACAAACATTTTTTTCTTTTTGAGCAAATGACATTTTTATTTTTAAAAAATTCTTAACAGTATAGAAAAAATGCAGCTAGTATTGATATTTTCGCCACATATTTCCCATCATGCGTGTTTGTGTGTGTGTATGTGCGATGGTTGCCATTGTTCCAGAGTGTATTGGAATATTCTAGAGTGACAGTTGGGGCACATCTACACTGATAGGAAAATCTAGTTTAATTTTGGATAATCCCAAGCTGTAGTGACCATTGGCTTGTCTACACACACCAAGGTGAGTTTAGGAGAATTGTCCAGATAGCTCTCCCTTTTGAACACACCCCACACAACTGTGGCCACTCTGGGGTTTTATTTCCTCCACCGCCTCATGCATGAAAATGTACGCATTTCTGAACCCCGCCCTCACACTGATTAAACTATGGAGCACAATTCACATGTGTTTAAATATCTGGATTTTCCACTGAAAACCAGATAAATTCCCACTGTTTTCCTCTGGATTAAAATTCAGAGGTGATGAAAAGGCTCAGATTCAGCCCCAGTTGTCACATGAGTCATTTGGACACATTACTAGGAAAGCTAGGTGAGACCATTTTATTTGGCTTGTGTAGTCGCATTCCTACTCTATGGGAGGTAGAAATTGACTTTGCTAACTGGATGGCTTCCAGTAGCACCTGGTGGCTTCCATATCAGTTGCATCAAGGTTTTATTCCAAACTCTAAAGCCATTATCCATGGTAATAAGTCTTGTCTCTAGAACAGATTAAGTTCCCCTTGGGTTGCTGAATTCAAACCAAAACCTAGGGTGGATTCACTGGGTAACTCTTATGGAAGCCACAACCCACCACAGATTGATTATCTGCTTTTCCCTCTATGTTTTTGAATCACTGGGAAATTTCCTTGTTTGTTACTTAACTATAACATGTAAAAAAATTGCCTAGGAGACTAATTCTAAAACTTTGTTATTATGTTATTGTGTAAAAAAAACCAAAAGGACTGCATCCTTTCTCAATAGTCCAGTTCTCCTATTCAGAGTTAATGTAGTGTAGTGTAATATAGAGCACAGAGCAATACTGTAGAAGTGTGTGTATAAGAAACCACGAAGATACTATGTGTACTGCAGTTTAAGATTTTATTTATTCATTTATACTCTGCCTTTCTGTCCTTCATGCCACTTAGATGTAAAGTTGTTTAAAACTTAAAACAGATTAAAATACAATCAAAACTGTTCATTATAGCAACTATAAGTGAAGTTACCATATATGTGTAGTTCTGCTAGTTCCTTGCTCTGAAATATAGTCTACAGCACATGCTATTCAATGGCAGTCTCCCACTCAAATACTAACCAGAGTAAACCCTGCTTAGCTTCCAGGATCAGATGGCATCAAGTGCTTTTAGGGTATTTAGGCATACTAAGCTAGGAAATAGTAACAAATAAGTGGTCATTTGTGACTGAAATTAGTATGCAACGAATAGCTAGTTGTTTACTATTAATCCCCTGTCCTAATAACAAACACATGACTAAGTCACATTATCCCTGTAATTTAACAAAGGGAGCTTCATTCTTCTATAGATCTGAGATGCACTTATCTGAGTCATTATATTTACAGTACTCTCCTTCTGAACACAGTATGAATTGTTGCTACTAGAGGAGAATGTGCTTTTAAACAAGTGTCTTTCTATCAGCTCTCTGTTTTGAGCAGAGAGTGGATTCACCCCAGGCCAGAAATTCAGACTGACAAAAGTCACTGGTATAAAAGAAGGATTTGTTTGGTGATTAATAGATGCAGCAGGTGTTCTATAGCAGAGAAAAGCATCTGATCAGCCCCTTCAGATAATCAGAAGTCAATCTTCCTCACAGCTGAGTGCATGTTAGGTCCCCTAAATGCACAGAAATTTTCCCATTGTGACCAGTCCTCCTCCATTTCTGAGGCTGGTGCTTCCCTCATCCTTTCCCCAGGGTAAAGGCAGAAGACTCTGCCTTTGTTCCAAGTTTATATATCAGTGTTCATCTTCCAAAAGTTGCTAAAAAATTCACAGAAGACGACATGACCTCTGTAACGAAAAGCATCTTTTCTAGTTTTTTTTTGAGAAACTACTACTACTACTACTACTACTTGCTACTTTATCAAATTGTAGCTTTACTGCTAACCTATTTGGTTTGTACCCTAGCACTAGATGTTCCTATACTATCTCTATTTATTTTGTACTCCATTCACTGCACTCTTTATTCCATTTTCATTGGACTGAGTATTGTTTTATTGTTGACAGAAAATAGAGGCAAAATAGGCACTGAGTAGTTTGACTTTCTCTCTATCACCCATTACTATTTTGTAATCTTGTCACGCAGAGGGCCTATTACTTCCAACTTTTTGTTCTGAACACCGCCAAAAATCTCTTTTAATTATTTTCAACCTCTCTAGTGATCGGGAGTTCATTCTAAGCTTTAACCCTCCTGACCTTTCATCTGCAAATACTGGCTACTCATTTGCACTCTTCCTTGGTGGCTTGCCTCTTTTGTCATTGCTTATACTGCCCCCCTTTTAAATCTCAGCTCATCTGAAATCTCCTTATGCAGCCCTTCTGATTTCTTTAGATGACTCCCACTTTTTTGTCATTGAACCTATTTCTAATTTTGTCTTAAATATCTCACTTTTAAGAAACTCCAATCCACCATAAATTCCCTTCCACTAGAGTATTTCTAGTCATAAATTTTCATTCAGTGAACCTTAACCTTATCAAAATTGCCTGTTTTATAGTCCAGAGTGCAAGTCCAATTACACTCAGTTTCTCCTTTCCTCTATATCATGAATCCCAGGAGAATGTGCCAAGGTTTCACAACCTCCACATCACTGACCATCTCTTCCTGTTGGAGTAAATCAGGTCCTAGATAGTTCATCCTATTCTTGTTACTTTTTCCACATTTTCAAAAGTGTGATTATCTGTAAGGCAAGTGAAAAATTTGTTGGGTCTTACATTCTTTCTAGAGTTTGACTTCCAGCAGATATCAGGGTAGTTGTTGACACTTATTTCTTTTATATCTTTCCATTTTAATGTTTAGGAAATGGTACTAAGAAGGTTTCATTCATCTTGACAGTCTGTCTTGGATGTCAATACCAGATACACATAGTAGTATGATGGTTTCTCTGTTCCAGAATTTTTGCAGAAATCTTGTCAACCTACCTATCATGTGCAAAGTCACAAGTGTTCTCACAGGTGTATGCTACTCTTTCTCCCTTCCTTTTCCTTCCTCTTTGGCCTGTTTAATTTTTGTCTTCCTTATCTTAGTTAGGTGAGTTCTAAGTGATATCTACCTAACAGCTTGATGAAATGGATTCTTATCAGTATTCTCTATCAGACATCAAACAGAAGGGTTTTCTAAATTCAGTACCTATGATGGCTTATTTGTCTCATCTTGGGTTTCTTGTCTATAAGCAGCAAATTAAGGATGACAAATTATGGCTCCACAGTTGGTTACTGGACTACAGCTCCCATCATTTATCACTGTTAGTTAGGCTTTCTAATGCTGAAAGCTGTTCCTGTCCAGTAGCCTCCTGGCTATAAGCTTTAAGAATTCCCAAAAAGAATTGTACCTGTAAAGTCTTGTTCAAGGTGTTGGAGTAAATGTTATATTTAGCCTGAAGTTGCCCATCATGTATGTAAGAATGGGAAAGGATTTCTACTATCTATCACATCAGAGGATGGGATGTTCAATAGAAAAACATTTCAGAGCAGTGTGACAGTTTTACATAATAAATACAAAGCATATGTGTGACAAATTGCACAATATAGTATTAAAAAGTGTTAAGAACCCCAACTTTAAAAAATTGTTGTACAATATCTTGCAATTTTATGCTACCAGTCAAGCATTCTAATGCCACTCTGATTTTTGTTTTTACTAGCTAGCAACCTTTACAGGTTGCTGTAGCAACCTGTAGCAGCTATCTGATGTTAAGGCTGCACCTATGTAGGCTTTCACATTTGTGAGATAATGGCATGGTAAATGGACTCCTGACCTTTATCTGAAGCAAAGTACGTTTTGTTAAATATTCATAATAGCAGCTCTTGATATACCCTTTGTTAATGTGGACAGCATTTGATAAAGAGGCTGGATGTAGGCTCTTTCTCAGTCTGGCACTGATGCTGCGCCATTGAATTACAGGGAATTATAATAGCTATTTAATAATTTGTCATACTAATCAAGTCATTCATTATGCATTTATACAACTTCGTCCCCAAAATGAGACTCAAGGCATCTCGCAACAAAGCTTGAATAAAAAAAATTAATTAAATCACAATTTTAAAAAAAATATTCCACCTTTTAAAAGCCCTTTAGCAATAACCAGAATAATATTCACAATACAGGGTTTTGTTTTTGTTTTTTTGTTTTAAATAAGATTGGAGGTCAAAACCCAGCATATCAATGATTAACCAAAATTTGGATCAACAGAAACTTTATTTTCCTAACCTATTTATAAGACTTGTTTAGTGTGCTAGATTTATGCTGATACTGGGGAATGTAGATAAGTATAGAATGCTGAGGTGGTGGGTCCAGTTTTTAGAACAGAAGATGCATTTTAATATTTGTTAGTGTCACATTTCTTCAAATTCTGCATCTTGGCATACTTTCCATCATGGCAGAAAACCATGTGTTGCAGTACAGTTAAGCAAAAACATATGGCTTCTAAAAATCTCACATAGTAGCTTGGTTGAATAAAAAGGTTTCCACAGATTAGATGTCAAAGAGTTGTTCTTTAATCACATGAATGTATTACATATCAGTGGAGATAAACCTGATTAAATCTAAGCTTAGAAAGTTATTTCTAAAATGTTGTTAGTTACAACTGAAATTCACCTTATAGTGTTAGTCACCATTACAGCAACATCTCACTTCCCCCCCTCAAAAATAAATTCATTTATTAGTATTCCTGTTACAAACATTTCTGAATACTGAACGTTTGAATGTTGCAAGGTGTTTTCTTGGTTTATAAATCACCTTACCCCCACAGCAGAGTGCAAGGCAACAGAAAAGTCACAAGCCAGTACTTGAACCATGTGAATTTCCTTCTCCACCATTTCCTCCACCATAACTATAAAAGGAACTAGAAATGTCATCCCTCATTAAGGTATAATTGCCATATAATGTAGTTATTCTTTAATAACAGGGAAATGAAAGTATGCACAACTAATTATTTGTAATTATTTGTAATCAGTTCTTTCCAAGCTTGGAATGCTACTGAGCCATGGGTACTTTTTCTTGCGTAAGATAAATAATGCTTGTGCCCAAGGTTAAGCATCACTGTTGAGTTGAAATGGTGCCAACCTATGCCTTGATGAACTTAACCCTCCAAGCCTTGGTATCCATGACTGGACAACTGGACAAGTGGCAAAATCAGATATGTTGCCCCAGCAAATAGGGTTTTATTGCATAATAACCAGAACTTTGCTAATATTCCCAGGAGATTTTTTCCCCCAGTACATTCAAGTCAAGAGGAAAAAATGGCAGGGCAGCCCTAAGGCAGACCAGCAAATGCCACTTAGCCACATCTCAAGGTGTATATGCCTAAATCCAGCTGTTACTTTTAGCTAGAGTAAATCCATTAAATCAAAGGAAACTTAGGTCCAAAACATACTGCAGAAGTAATCCAGTTTGAGACCGCTTTAAATGCCCTGGCCTAGTGCTAAGGAATCCTGGGAACTGTCGTTTATTGTTGCACCAGAGCTCTCTGACAGAGAAGGCTAAATGTCTCACAAAACTACAGTTCCCAGCATTCCCTAGCATTGAGCCAGGGCAGTTAAAGCAGTTTCAAACTGGATTATTTCTGCAGTGTGTTTTCGACTTATCTAATATGCATTAATTCAGTGAGTCAACTCTAGCAGGAAATAACACCTATAATTTCCCCATAATAACCAAAACCAGCCAAATAATTTTGGGAGCTGAGGGGAAAAAACAACAATTACAATTCCTCCTCACTGGAACTGAAAATACAATAAAATAATAAATTAAATAAGTAATAATTTGCTGTCACTTCAGGTTATGGAAAAGTGATTTCCCAAGGCAAATGCCTGTCCCTGACTCATGGCAGAGCCAGTGCCACTGGAGATGGTACGTACGTAAAACATCTTATAGCATCTTGTGGATATTTTCAGGAGTGGAGAAGATAGTACCTTTTAAAAAAAGTATCTAGAGATTTTTATTCCCTTTTCTCTTATTGATCTTTTATACTGTTTTTGCTAACACTTCCTTCCAGTGGCAGTGATTTTCTTCTTTTAAGAGCCATCTTTCCCAAAACACATCCTTCCTCGCTATATCTTTTCCCAGATGCATTGTGAGGAAACATTCCCGCCTCCCAATGTAGGACAATTGTTATACCGAGGTTGGAGATGTAAAGAAATCTTGTTAAATGACTCCGTCTCAACAAGACATGTTGAGAGAACCTATCAAGAGTTCATTAACCCCAATGAAATTTCTCACCTCCAGCAGGAGAACAAAATGAGTGCTTATTCCTCTCAGGGGTTATGCAATTTGCACATAATATCTCTGGGCAAAACTAATGGCACAGAACACATGCACATGGGAAGTGGAGAAGGACTGGCTGATTGATCAAAAAGTCTCAAACCACTCAACCAACAAGACAGCAATTACATGGTGATAATCCACACATAGAGTAGCAGAATACATTATAAACCATCCTGGGCATAGAATGCTGTTTGAAAAAACTGAAAGTCTCACAGGGAGAACACTGCCACCACCACTGAGTGTTCCCATCACGTTCCTGATGCATCCCCGAGGGGGCAATTTTCAGGAAAGCTTGAGAAGCATTCCTGAACATTACCCCCTGGGGAACACATTCAGAACATGATGGGAACATCTGGTGGCGGCGGCAGTGTTCTCCCTGTGCAGTAAGATGTGTTCTATGCTGCCTCCCATTCTCATCGCGTCCCCTTTTAGAACACGCTAGGCCCATTCCAGGGCCTGTGCGTTAAAGTCCAAAGTTTGGCTACTAGTGCTGAAAAAAACCACAAAAACCAGCCCATGCAAATGAAAACCACCCAGGGTGAGGGGGATTTCCCAGCAGGTGATGGATGATTAATTAAATAGACATCCAGAGACCCTGACATTCAACAACAGACGAACACAGAGTTTGACATGCAAATCACTTCCTCTCAACCAAGGTTCACACAATACACACACACACACACACACACCACTCACCCCCATGCCAGCATTCTCTGAAGATGCAGGCACAGATGCTGGCAAAATGTGAGGAATAAACTCTTCCAGAACATGGCCATATAGCCCAAAACCCCCACAAAGAACTATAATTTCCTATCATTGCTTTGCATGCAAACAGAGTGATGGGATTCAACAAGGGGTGGGTGGAACTATCATACTCCGCTTATTCAGTACACTTGCACACCAAGTGCATTTGACCTTACTGTATTCTTCTCAGTATTCTTAATCTCTTTATATTTTCTGGATATTTAAAAATATTATTTTTTAGAAAAATTTTGAGCTTAGTAAAAGAAAGCGGTGTGTGTTTGCCACAAATGTTTCAAATAGACTCAGAAAAATGAGCTATATACTATTTCCAATATCTACTTGGCCACATGTATTTCTTAGTCATTTGTGATTTAAAAAAATATCAACCACTTTTTATTAAGCTTCCCTGCCTGTTTGTCTGCTGGTGATTCACACTCGCTAGAGGCAACCAGTCAACTGGCTGTTTACAAGCATGTTCTAATCTCATTTATCATAGGCATCCACTTTCCACAATCCTGGTAGCTATTGTTGTACTAAGTGATTTCTAATTGTAGTTATTTGTTTAAGCAGAAGCAATTTGCTCCCAGTGTAGGCTGGGCAACCACATTTTGGGAATCAATGGCGGGATACAAACCGCCGCTTTGCGGCGCTTCCCCGCCGCCGCCATTTGCTCCGTGCGGGAGCCGCAGCAGCCAAACCGTGCGACTCCTGCGCGGAGCAAAAAAGAAGCTCCATTTCGGAGCTTCTTTCTGCGGCACATCTATGACGTCGCGAGGCGGCGCAGGCGCATTCGCGACGTCATAAGCGCCGCGACACGTCTGGACGCTATGCGTCCAGTACGTAAAGATGGCGGCGCCCATGTGGAAGGGGCACCGCCATCTTGTACGTACTGTATACGTACTAGGGTTAGGGGGGTGCGGAAGCACCGCCCCTTCCTAACCCTAGTACGTATACAGTACGTACTATATGGCGGTGTGTATCCCGCCAATGGTTTTAAAATCTTTGGCAATCAGAACGAATCAGAGCAGGTGTGTTTAATGAACACCCAAGACAGCAGATTTATTTATTTTCCAAAAAGAAAGAAAGAAAGACCCCCCTCTTTTCTTTGTCCAGTGCTTCATTTTATCTTTATGCTCTCGAAGCCCTTTCCTTGCAATCATTGTGTTTTCTAAATTGGGCACACTACTGCGTATTAAATAGTAAACAGATGAAATGCAAAAGAGAGGTTTCTGAATAGAAAGCTGGTCTTTGTGTTGTCCACAGATTTAAATGTACACAAATGTCATTTTCTGCTAAAATGTATTTCATTGACTGATGCTGGAAGTAAATGTGATATTTTCAGTGTTACATTTGAGTGCTCTAATCTCTACTAAATCATTTTCCCTAGGTGTCACCTCCAAGACAATGATTAATGACGTACTAATAAAGCTCACTTTGGCAGTCTGAAACTAAAATGTCATTTCTATTGGACATGAATAATTTTCAGCTAAATAGAACCTTGCAATGTTCTTGTTCAAGGACTTTATTTTAATACAAGTGAAGTAAAAAAAGGGTTGAGAGCTATATGAATTATCTCCATGATAAAGTGATGTTTTTGTTGGCTGATTTCTCTCTTATGCTTTCTTCTGTGCTCTCCTGGGTAACAAAGTTACCATTATCAATCACCAGTTATAATCAGATTTCCAAATGTGCCATGTATGTATTCCTCCTGGCTCATCTCAACTGAAAGCACATTTACAATGTAATGCTATACACATCTGTTCACTGAGTCCATTAGGGCTTACTCCTAAGTAAATGTATTCTAGATTGCATGCTTAAAGCTGTACATTCTAATATAAATGTAAATCCAACCTCAAAGGTCAGTTTGATCATTAAGATGAAAAGATTGGAATTACACCTAAAATATCATGGGTGAGATTGGGGTTTTATAGCATACATCTCCACATGTGGGTTGGGTTGAATGGCAACTGAATTCACACCCAAATGCATAATTTACTGCACAACCGAATCCACATCTGGAGGTACTTCTCCATACACTTCACACCAGGACTATTGGCAGAGCCATTGAGGGAGGGTGGAGCTTTGATACCCTCCATGATGAGACCAGTATTTTCAAATGGAAGCATGGTCTAATAGACCAAGCTGAGGCATGTGATGGGGGATGGAGTCAGTATATAAGGATGGTATGCCCCCCCCCCATCCTGCCTCTTTTCAACGATGCAGCCCACCCTCCCACCCTAAATACTGTATGAACTTTGTTGGTTGCTTTGGGGCCGGGTAGCAATTTTCTCCCCTTTTCCCAGGTTTTTTTTTGCCTACCCCATACTGTATAAATGGACTGGAAACTGGCTAAGGGTGGCTGATAAATAGGTTTCACTGGTCCATATGGGGTTAAAGAATTGTTTGGTACAGACCATTGGCACCCCTTTGTGGTGAAAGTTTAGGCTGTTGATCAGCTTGTACACGTCAAGGGATGTGGAGTTGTGAGAGAACCTGGCTTTGAGGTAGACATGGGAGTTTTGCTCAACCTTACAAATTTGAGGGAATTTGGGGGAGAGTGCCTCATGTTTACCTTCCCAGGACTGGCTGAGGATGCAATCCGAATCATTGGATTTACCTCAGGGTTTGGTGTTTGTGATGAAAGGGTAGGCTGAATAGGAGGTCTAGGATTGACACCTGGCTTCAGCTGGTCCCACACCAGGCTTTCACTTTAATCGTTCTCTCACAGTTTGACGTTTAAGGTTTAAGTTCAAGTGCATAGCTTAAATAGGATATACTGTATTTTCTGGCATATAAGACTACTTTTTAACCCAGGAAAATCTTCTCAAAAGTCGGGGGTCATCTTATACGCCGGGTGTGATCTTATAGGGCGGGTGCTGAAACTTCCGAGCTGGACTGGAGAATCTGTGGTTGCCGCATAGTGTAGGAGGAGCTCAAAATGGCCGTATCCCCTCCTTATGTGGCAACCATATGAAAGCAGGAAGGGAGGTGCTGTACAAGTACTGTAGAATAAAATCTTGGAGACAGGGAGGGCTGGACAGGCAGGGAGAGCTGACCAATGCAAGCAGACTTTGCATACAACAAGATTTCCTGTTAAGTACCTGCATATCATAAACATTTGAATTAAAATTACCATATTGAAATCAAATCTGATTTTTAAAATTTTTATTTGGTGTGCGTTGGAAGAGGGGTAGTCTTATACAGCAAGTATATCCCAAACACTATATTTTAACTTGAAAAGTTGGGGGTCGTCTTATATGCCCAGTTGTCTTATACGCTGGAAAATACGTTAGGTCAAATAAATGGGACTGGACTTCTGAGAATGTTGTTTATGGGTGCACTTTCTTAGAAATATATCAAGCAGATACCTTGCCAGGAGTGTGTGCATCTTGGTAAGAGCACATACTCTCTTGTGTGGGGATGTTAGCTTAGGCTGCAAAGGAGCCTTAATTTGTTTAATGATCCCAACTACATTTGACAGCAGAAGAAGACAGACCACTTGACATCAGACTTTAGAGAGTTCTTGCCTGGTTAGCATGCTGCAGTCTAAAAAATAAAAGAAAATGGATGGAGAAGAGGGAGTCAGCTGGAATGGGTGAGACAGCCCTGTTTGGTGGTCCTTGCTCTATTTCAGCTGACTGAATAGTGTTCCATAAAACATTCTTTGACTGATAATAGGTCTAATCTGTACCACTGTATCTCTGTACCACTACCTCAAGTACCTCTGATTAGGCTAAATATTAGTTGGATTGGAAGGAGGAGAGAAGTCTATTGGATCTCTAAAGGGATCTCTGGTCAGGCTTTGGATGGGGAGGAGGAGGAGAGCTGCTATTTCAGTTCTAATGGTTAAAGGGAAGTATGACAGTGGTGATAGAACAGTTCAGTTGAAGAGAAGAGGGAAACATCTTGTGACAGTTTTAGATTGGCTTACTAGCCAACCTATCTCTGTCTTCGCTGGTGGAACTCCTTCAGTTCAAAAAGTTCTGATGTTTAACACCACATAAACAAGAGCTATCTGATCTAGGGTTGGATCTTGGACAAGTAATCTGTCCTTGTGTGTGACTCATAGGTAGAAAGGTGTCTGCGTGAGTTACAACTGTACCCACCAGGTTTTAGGTGAAGTAGCAAGCAAGATCAGACGAGCAGCAAGTTGGAGTCATAGTGATACCAAAATCTGTGGGTGTTCAAGTCCTATTAAATACAACAACAACAACAACAACAATTTTTATTTTTTCTATTTCCCGCCTCTCCCTGCGGATCGAGGCGGGATCACATCAATGTCATCCATACAGTTTTCAAAATACACCACAGCTTAAAAACAGATTAAAAACAACATTATATAGCAACATTATATAATAAATGGATACTTGCAAAATCAAGATTTGCTTTTCAGAATATATATATATATGCCATGGATGCTTGAATGAGTGGATAAAAATATATGTGGATAGGTTGGGGCAATTGTATTTCTAGTCTATCCTTCCATAGAAATACCCTGTCTGGTGGTGTCCAGCAGTTGGGTGCTGCGAGGGCAAATAGTTAGATTGGGATTCTATAGGTGTATCATCCACCTCACTTCCCTTCTGTCCCCCAGCCACTGCAGTGGAAATAATCACAGATGCAGTGTTGATCTCCCTCAGATTTAGTGGGTTAGAGATTTAACATACATGCTCCAGTTCAGGACTTAATGAAGATTTCCACACCAGCTCAGAAGTGCTGGTAAAACATTGCTGGATCATTCAGGAAGCACGCATGTGTTGAAGTCTGGTGTGCTTCCTGAACATCAGTGAATTGTCGACTCCCTCTAGCATCAGTGAATCATTCCAGGAGAGGGGATTTCCTCTGAATGGAAACTTTGTGTTTGGAAATTTCATTTAAAAAAAAAAAAAGGAAAGGAAAAGGAGCCCTATGTGTTGCATCTGCACTGCAGAAATAATCCAGGTTGACACTGTTTTAACTGCCATGGCTCAATCCTATGGAATTCTGGAAAAGGTAGTTTTGTGAGATATTGCCCCTTCTCTGTCAGAGATCTCTGGTGCTGTAGCAAACTACAATTTCCAGAATTCCATAGCACTAAGTCATGGCAATTAAAGTGCCATCAACTTGGATTATTTCTGCAATACAAACCCAGCCTTAGCTGAATAAACATCAATTGGCAAACAATTCCATAAATAAGAAAGAAGAAGACAAAAAGCACAAAGACACAAAACTGACAAAGTACAAGGAGCCATGCCAGATAACTCAAACCTGGACTGAGGTAAGCACAGAAGACCATTTAGATGAGACCATTGTGACAGATTATGATCTAGTGCAAGTTTTCCTCACAACACATCAACCTAAACCAGGCAATTACTGTTTATGAACAGTTATTATATCAGCAGGTATATGACAAAAGATGCTGTGGAGGTTTCAAAAGAATAAAGAAACAGAAGTGGACAGTGAATGAATTAGCAACTATCTACATCCCAAGATGATGCAACCCTAGAAGTGTAAACAAAGGCAAGTTCAAAGAGAAGCTGCAAGGAGCATAACAGAAACTATTGATAAAAGACTTAACCCAAGAATGAAACATGAGCTCAGGGGCATGTGCAGAGAAGCTAAAGAGAAGCTTAAAAGAAGCAGAGAAGGCCAGGAGCTATCCTGTGATCCTCCGAAAATATAAAAGACAGTGGTTCACTTAGCTCATAGCTGCTCTTTAAGTGAATTAAGATAGAGGATATTTGGATGGGAGACTGCCAAGGTATACAGGTGCTGTAGGCTATATGAGGGTGTGCTGAATTTTTTTGGCTCAACCCACTTACTTCTTGTGTGCATTAAGATTTCCTATTGCAGTAAGACATGAGAGGAAAAAGTACAGAGGGAACAAGCATTCTAAAAAAAAGAAGAGGATTTTGCAAACACAAACTGTTTTCAGCATTGACAGAAATCAAATTAAAAACCTAAGCTGGGGCCAAAATGGATATAGAGATACTAAGGGGATAAAACTAACCTCACCAAAGTGTTCTGCTGCTGACTTGTATTTCAGGAGAAGAAACTAGCAAAACCACCTCTGAATATTCCTTTCCCAAGAAAACCCTTTAAAATTCACAGGATCACTGTATATTGACAGGCAACTTGAAGGCACATACACACACACATCCGATATAATGAACTCTTGAACAATGCCATATGCTTCCAGATGGACTACATAAGACATTTTCCTTTACTGATAGAAATAAAGATTATACAAGATATACCTTTCTGTATGTAAATTGAATCCCGATACTTGGAATATCTTCTTTTAAAAATGTATATGCCACCTTTCTCATGGAACAGAACCCAAGGTGGCTTACAAAAAGAAATCAGTTAAAATCCAACCCCCAAAATTTCTTTTTCTTGTTGCATTGCTATTATTCTGATTTTGATTTTGCTATCAAGGGAATATAGGGTACCACCTAAGTAGTGCAATAGTAGCCATCTTAGAGCACAGTTCTAAAAGTCCAAGCAATCCAAAGATAATCTGAGCCAACACTAGGGCAGCTGAGGCTATGTTGAATCCAAATCCCTCCCAGTTTAACCATGCTGAAAATTACTTAGGACTTCCTTCACTTTTGGCTAACTTTGTGCTGGCATGGTACCTCTGTTCCTGGGTAGCAGGAAATTTGCATCTGGCACAATTCAGCTCCTCTTTCACCTTCTCTGCCATGTTTTGCTATCAGATCCTAGCCAACAGAATGGTTCTTTAGACAGATTGTTCTGTTGAAAGATCTCCAGGATTGGCTGACAGAAAAAGATTCTGCTGGCAAAAAGACATTTTTGTGGGTAGAAAGGATTTTATGCTTAGAGCATATTCACTGGAATAAAGGCTTGTGCATAATGGCCAGTGCATCTTTGAATTAGAATAGTACCACATGCTCAAAAACATAATTGAGCTGCCTATACAATTTATAATTGTATATTTACTTGCCTGTATAGTTAATTCAAAAGTGCCTACCCCTTTCTGGATGTATTTTTGCCATGGCAAAAATCTGTTTGAGGAATTTGGTTGAAAAGTACCAGAAAGGTACCAAAACATTTTTTCACTTGGAGGGTGATTTTATTCAATAAATAGGTCACTTTCAAACAGCAATTTTGGGAATGACACTTTAACCAGCTGAACATCTCATAAAGCACTTATTCTACATTTTAAGATGAGATGAGAAAAAGACTGGGTTACGATGTGCAGAAATTCTTTTTTTTAAAATAATCTTTATTAAATTATATACAGAATTAAAAGAGGGATACAACAATGCTTAATCTTAAATAAACCTATTCCTTCTATTCCGCCCTCGATACCCTCCTCCCCCCCTTCTATTACTCCTGTTGTTGTTGTTGCTTTCTTATAGCTATGCTTTCTACATTCCTCTAAAATATCTTCTGATTTAACTTCCCTTTATCTCCTTTGAGTCCACCCTCTTTAGCTTATTTACTAAGACTAGACAGTTTAATATACATATTCAGCTTCTCCTACAGCAATGGGTTAAGTCACCCTTTCCCTCTATCATATTAGTTATTCTTCCAGATTTCTATTTCATATTGTATAATTCTCTCAGTTTTATCCATATTTTATTCTCTTCTTCCATTTCCTCACCCCTTAACTTCATAGTCATATTGTCCGTTTCAATTACATTTAAACTTCTCCAACCAATCCTCTATCTTGGGGGTTTCTTCATTTCTCCAATATTTAGCTAGAGTAATTCTTGCCGATGTTATTAAATAAAGCAATGATTTCAATTTTTGTCTTAATATTTTTCCCTCTACTATATTTAATAGACACATTTCTGGTAGTAATGGGAAATCCAGTTGTATAATTTTCTTTATCCTCTTGTGCACTTCTATCCAATATTTCTTTATCTTGGGGCATATCCACCACATATGAAAAAAACTTCCCACACTTTTTCCACACTTCCAACAATTTGCTTTTTCTTTTTTATATATTTTTGCCAATCTACTAGGAGTTATATACCACCTATATAACATCTTTTAAAAATTTTCTTTTATGTCTGAACATAAAGTGAATGTTAAATCTTTTCCCCATGCTCTTTCCCAAGTTTCAATTTGTATATTTTTACCTAAATTTTGCATCCATTGTATCATACAATGTTTTTCTTGTTCCAATTCTAATTTTAGTATTAATTTATAAAATTTCGATAGTCTTTTTCCTCCTTTATCTGATATTACTAAATCTAATTCCGTCTTTATATTTGTAATTCCAAATTGTTTCATATCTAATTTATATTTATCTCTGAGTTGAAAATATAGATACCAGTTGATTTTATATCCTTCTTTATTTAATTGTTCCATTGTTTTCATTACTAGTTCTCCCTTTTCCTCTTTTAAAATGTCCTTATATCTATACCAATCCTGTCCTTCTATTTTCCCTTTTTTTAATATTGCCTCATGTGGAGAAGCCCAGTCAGGTAATGCTCTATATATTTTCTCTTTGTATAGCGTCCATACTTTCCACAAAGTTTTCCTCAGTATATGATCTTTAAATTCTTTATTAATTTCTGTTTTCCCCCACCACATGTATGCATGCCATCCAAATCGTAAATTGAATCCTTCCAAATTTAAAAGGTGTTCGTCTTTTAGTTCTATCCAGCTATTAACCCACTCTAGGCAGCTTGCGTGGAAGTATAATTTTAGATTTGGCATCCCTAAACCTCCTCTTTCTCTAGCATCAATTAGCGTTGTCCATTTTATCCTTGCTTTCCTCTTAGCCCAAATGAATCTCCTAAGGTCTTTCTCCCATGTCATAAAGATTTTATCATTGTGTATTATCAGTAAATTTTGGAATAAGAATAATATTTTAGGTAAGATACACATTTTTATAATTGCGATTTTCCCTAGTAAAGATAGTTGTAAATTAGACCATTTCCTCATATTTTCTTTGATTTCTTGCCAGCCTTTTTTATAATTGTTATCAAATAATTCATTATTCTTACTTGTTACTTGGATTCCTAAATATTTCACCTTCTTTTTTACTTTAATTTCTATACATTCTTGTAATCTCTCCTGTTTTCTTTTCATCATATTACATGTTATTATCGCCGATTTTTCTTTGTTTATTTTAAATCCTGCTTGCTCTCCAAATTAATTTATAATTTTTAATGTTTTGGACATGTTTTCTAAGGGGTTTTCTATGACTAACATGACATCATCTGCATATGCTCTTATCCTAATTTCTCTTCCTCTAATTCTCGTGCCTTGTATTGATTTTTCCTCTCTTATTTTGTTACATAATACCTCCAAACACATGATAAATATTAAAGGTGATAAAGGGCAACCTTGCCTTGTTCCTTTTTTAATTTTGCATTCTTTGGTTCTTATTCCGTTAACTATTATTCTAGCCGATTGTTCCTTATATATTTCTGTCACCCATTTTACCATGTTTTCTCCTATATTTAATCTCTTAAATAATTTTAGCATGAACTCCCAATTTAAGTTGTCGAAGGCTTTTTCTGCGTCAAGAAATAACATTGCTACTTCCTTACCTGGATTTTTATCATAGTATTCAGTTAAATCTATTATAACTCTTATATTTTGCTTAATTTGTCACGATGTGCAGAAATTCTAAACATTTATGTTCCAGGTTGTGCAACCTTTTCTTGGATCCCATAATTCTAGAACTCACTTACCTAATCATCTTTTTTTGCTAAGTGTCTTTGTGTTCTATGACCATTTAGCATGTTTTATTATTACTCTTTCCTCTCTTTGATTATAGTCTGCATGTAGTCCTCCTCACCAATGAAGCTCTTTTTACCTTCTGGAGATTATCATATGAAGCTTTTCAATCAGAATTATAGCTGGATAATAGCATCTTTGGCCATACTTATCACATGATGTCATGTTTTTTCTTGTTGCTGCTTTCTATTTCAAACACTGGTAGACACAGTTTTTCAGGAGAACTCATCAGTGACTCACAGTATCGCTGCTTTACCATTATGGCCTCAGGTGAGATATATCCTTTCTACGGCAGTTCCAATATAGCATCACTGGGTGTGATTCCCCTTCTTTTCCCCTCAGTATTTGCAAGTAGGCTGTTTTCCTTTCCTTTTCTATTTCTATTTCTTTACTACAATGCATTGCCATAATTGCTCAATTTTGTGTGTGTGTGTGTATATACACACACGCACACACACACACACACACACACACACACACATAAAACTGCAAGGCATGCACTATTACAGAGAAGTGTGATGATGAATGTTCCCAAACCTGTATATTTCCACTTCCTTACACTAATGCAATTGTGGCAAGACAGAAGGCTGGTATAATAACATTCTCTGTTTCAGTTTGTTATATCCTTTCTGGGTTTTTCTTATCATTCATTTGCTGCTTGTCCAGTTAGATTCCTTTGTGTGAATAATGTTTATCTTATTTGGAATCTACTGCTGATTGAAATTGATTTAAATAAATGACCCCTGCATGCATCAGCAAACACAAAGAGCACTTAGTTGCTTACCAAGATATCTATTTTGCTTCAGAGCTTGGGAATATATATATAATATTACAACCTCTCAGACTCCAGGAGTCTGGGAGCTGTAGTCCAAAAGGTAAGAGGAGATACAATGAGAAGAAGATGGTGTTTTGCATATATATCCCCATGAATTGCACATTCAAGTTGGAATGTCCATAGCTGTCTTTCATATTCATCCATATGGATATTATTATGATGATATAAAAGTGAAATATCTCTCATATCTTTAATAACTGCAATGGTCAGGTTTCTAGACTAAATTAGGAGTGGATTTTTCCTCTTCTTAGATTAAAATACACACATACACACAAATCACTTGATTTTCCAGTCTGAAGATTAATTTTCCATCTGGACAGTGAAGATGAACAGGTCATTTAGAAGGCTATTTTTTTCTGCCATTTGTACTAATTCTATTACATTTTCATAAAAACCCAGAAACAGATGGTGATTTATTTTTAATAGATATGGACTGCCTTAACTGCTTTAAAGGTTTGCCAGGCTACCATCAGCATTACTGGTGGTAGAATTCAAAGACATAGTTGTATCAGGGGATTATTGCATGGTCCCCCCCACCCAATCTAGGCACAGGCTCAGACCATGTATAAATGGATGTTATTGCACAGCTCCATGCCCTGATCGGAGGCATCCCATACCTGACTGGGACTTCTCCCATACTTAGCAATGAAAGGAAAAGTATCATTTTTGGCTAAGTATGGCAGAATCTCCAATAGGGTACTGAATGCCTCCAATCTGGGCACGGAGCTGTGCAATAACATCTGTTTATACATGGTCTCAGCCCATGTCCGAATCAGGAGAAAACAGCCAGTGCGATAATCTCCTTAGCCTGGAAAATCAGTATGCAAAGGGATCTTATAGCACTGTTGAGTATAACTTTTCTCATTCCGTTAGTTTCAAAGGTGCTACAATATTCCTTTGCATCTC